>NC_041391.1:706459195-706536077 GCF_002162155.2 Triticum dicoccoides
TCAGGCTGCTCGCCATTGCCGTCGCCGCCGCCCCCTGTGAGCACAGCCTGCTCCCGCACCCCTCCCGTCGCGCGCCCCTGCTCCCCTGTCTTGCGCGGCCGCTGCGCGGCCGCCCCTGCCATGCGCGGCCGCCGCGTGCCGCCCCTGTCCTACGCGGCCACCACGCCGCCGCCCCTGCCCTGCGCTGGCGCCACGCGCCATCCCGCCACCCCTGCCCTACATTTTTCACAGCATTTTTTGTATTTTTTGTGTATATGTGTTTGTATGTGTATATATGTGTGTACATGTTCATAGTATTTTTTTTCATAAATGTATTTTTTGTCAATTTATGTATATGTTCATATATATATATATATATAGGTAATTTTAGTTTAGTATTAAGATTAGGAAAATTTCAGATTTGTAATTATATTTATTCGTAAAAATATGTTCATATATATAGATTATTTAAGATTAGGAAGATTAGCAAAGTTAAAGAAGAAAAAGAAGAGGAGAAGAAGAAAGGAATAGAGGAGAAGAAGAAAAAATAGAATATTATTCTATTTTTTTCTTCTTCTCCTCTTTTTTTTCTTCTTTTTTTTTCTTCGATCTTCTCCTCTATTCCTTTCTTCTTCTCCTCTTTTCATTTCTTCTTTGTTTTCTTATGTTTTATCGGGTCTGTCGTCGTCGATATACCCCTCCCGATAACTTCAACACGAGGGGGGTCGATATACCCCCTCCCCGATAATATTATTTTCCCATGTATGTATGTCGTCATTGTCGATATAACCCCCTCCCGATAACTTCAACACGTGGGGAGGGGTCGATATACCCCCTCCCCGATAACATTATTTTCCCGTGTATGTATGTCGTCGTTGTCGATATTACCCCCTCTCGACTGTGATAACTTATACCAAAACTCCCGAGGACACCCAAACCCTAGAAAAAACAATGTCGGTCTCCTAGCCCCTCCCGCCGCGCCCCTACCCGACAAAATCTCTTGAGGCCACCTGTCGGTGTCAAAACCGGCGGATCTCGGGTAGGGGGTCCCGAACTGTGCGTCTAGGCGGATGGTAACAGGAGACAAGGGACATGATGTTTTTACCCAGGTTTGGGCCCTCTCGGTGGAGGTAAAACCCTACTCCTGCTTGATTAATATTGATGATATGGGTAGTACAAGAGTAGATCTACCACGAGATCAAGGAGGCTAAACCCTAGAAGCTAGAGTATGGTATGATTGTTGTTCGTCCTACGGACTAAAACCCTCCGGTTTATATAGATACCGGAGAGGGCTAGGGTTACACAGAGCCGGTTACAATGGTAGGAGATCTACATATCCGTATCGCCAAGCTTGCCTTCCACGCCAAGGAAAGTCCCATCCGGACACGGGACGAAGTCTTCAATCTTGTATCTTCATAGTCTTGGAGTCCGGCCGACGGTGATAGTTCGGCTATCCGGACACCCCCTAGTCCAGGACTTCCTCACCACCCCCTCTCGCTTGACCAAAACTCTCGAGGACACCTAAACCCTAGAAAAAAACGATGCCGGTCTCCTACCCCTCCTGTCGCGCCCCTACCCTTGAAGCGTTGCCGAGGCCACCCCAAACCCAGAATAAGCTCGGTCTACGTTTGCCACTAATATATCCACGTGCTGTCATGTTTGTGTAATAATTGCCATGTTGTAATATTTGCAGAAACAATGGAGCACATACAAGACGAGGAAGCAGAAGAGGTGTTGGGGGACATAATCTTAGCCGGAGGTGATATCTTGTCGTATCTTAACGACAATGATGGTCTGGAAGAACAGGGTGAAGAAGCAGGCTACGATGATCGAAGAATGGAGGAGGAAAGACATGATTATGATGGCTCTGGTGACCCAATGACGGTGCAAGAAGGAGACCATGATGACGACTCCGGTGACCGAACCAAGTCTGGCCAGGTATATATATTAGTTAAGCCTATGCTGACTAGCTAATTGATGCATTCATTGTTTTGGTATATGTACACGTATTAATTAACTCTCGTCTTCCTTCTTTTTTCTAGCCCTCCGGATCGAGCACAACTTCGGTAAGGAGACGAGGCCCGAAGAAAAAGTTGAGCTCGGATGAAAGGTTTGAGATCACAGCAATCGCGCGCGACGGCAAACCGATTGAACCCATCCGGACAAAGAACGCATTTGCTGCTCAGTGCGGGGTTCTTGTTAGGGACAAGATCCCGATCAGCATCCACCAATGGTATAAGCCTAAAAACGAAGACCCTGAGGTGTCTTATGTCAATGATATGCAGAAAGATGATCTTTGGACTGAGCTGAAGGCAAATTTCACCCTACCGCGAGAGGAGGATCCGGAGAAGCCAGTTATAGAGCAATTAATCAAGTCTTTTGATCTTAAGAAGATGGCAGGCCTATTCAGGAGGTGGAGGAAAGAGCTAAAAAAGTTTGTCGACAAAGCAGAGACACCAGAGTTCATCGGCAAATATGAGAAGATCAGAGATCACTGGCCCGCATTTGTGGCCCACGTGACATCGGAAAAGAGTAAGAAGATGTCGGCGACTGTCGGTGTCAAAACCGGCGGATCTTGGGTAGGGGGTCCCGAACTGTGCGTCTAGGCAGATGGTAACAGGAGACAAGGGACACGATGTTTTTACCCAGGTTCGGGCCCTCACGGTGGAGGTAAAACCCTACTCCTGCTTGATTAATATTGATGATATGGGTAGTACAAGAGTAGATCTACCATGAGATCAAGGAGGCTAAACCCTAGAAGCTAGCCTATGGTATGATTGTTGTTCATCCTACGGACTAAAACCCTCTGGTTTATATAGACACCGGAGAGGGCTAGGGTTACACAGAGTCGGTTACAATGGTAGGAGATCTACATATCCGTATCGCCAAGCTTGCCTTCCACGCCAAGGAAAGTCCCATCCGGACACGGGACGAAGTCTTCAATCTTGTATCTTCATAGTCTTGGAGTCCGGCCGACGGTGATAGTTCGGCTATCTAGACACCCCCTAGTCCAGGACTCCCTCAGTAGCCCCCGAACCAGGCTGCGATGACGATGAGTCCGGCGCGCATATTGTCTTCGGCATTGCAAGGCGGGTTCTTCTTCAAATTGCATGTACTCGCCGAATGGTGTCCGGCTTCTTATAAATGTTGCGCTCCTTGGCTTCCACGTCCAATAATGGCCATCTTCCATGTGTCGTACGAATGCGAAAAGCCAGGGCATTTTTACATTCCACCCCCTGGCTGCGCGAATGAGCTGCCTATAAAGAGAGGCGATCTAGATCCGAATCACACCATCCTCCTTCCGCGAGTATTCGTCGGAGCGTCTCTGACCAAAAATCCATTCCATCATGGACAATCGATGCGGCTCCTCCTCTCGCGCTCCCAGCCCTCAGCCAGGAGATTGGGGAAGATGCTCGGTCCCGCATAGTGAGCTAGTGACGCTCCAAGTCGAGGGATTTCTTCCCCCAGCCTTTATGGTTCCATTTCGAGCCGGACTTGCCACCTACAAGGGCGGAAAGCAGGCGGAGAGCATCCCCAATCCCTCCAAAGGAGAGCGGGTATGCTTCGTCCCTTATCTAATAAGAGGACTTGGATTTCCCATACATCCGTTTCTCCGGGGGCTCCTGGAGTTCTATGGGATCCAGCTTCACCACCTTACGCCTGCCTCCATCCTGCACATCGTGGGCTTTGTGGCCCTTTGCAAGCTGTTCTTGGGCATCGAGGCCCATTTCGCGTTGTGGAAGAGATTATTCTGCCTCGTACCCCGTTCTCATGAGGGGTCGATATATCAAGTGGGCGGAGCCGAACTATGGCGCATCGCCGGGACCGGGTATCTATCCGGAACCCCGAAGAAGGTGTCCGAAGACTGGCCTACAGAATGGTTTTATATGGAAGACGCCCCGCTACTGGACCCAGTTCGGATCGACCTCTCGGAGTTCAGCAACGCTCCTCTGAAGAAATGCCTGTGTTGGTGCCTGCAGAGCCCTCAACGGGAGAATGATAGGGACTTCCAGTATCTGATGGGCCGAATAAGGTTATTGGCTCATTCCGGATTGACCATGATCGGGGTCATGGCCACATGCATTATGCGAGGGGTGCAGCCGCTCCAGTATAGGGTCCACCCCATGTGGGATTACAACGGGGAGGATGATGCCACCCGTCATGGCCGCAAGGGGCCGGGATCGGTCGCGGATCTGGTGAAGATCCTGTCTGGCCTGTACAAAGGGGAGAAGGAGGACTTTCTCCGTGCTAGTCCATTGAACGGATTTTCCATGAACAACCCTCGGAGCTGGGTAAGCGAACGTTTGTCTAGCCGATCCATAATCCCAACGTTAAGTGTCTCACCTTGTGATTTTGACGAAGGAACTGCGCCGGGCCGTAGAGGATATACACAGCCTGGCTTCACAACCCGAGGATCCGGAACGATCCCTCGATCCGGCCTCCGAAGAGGATCCAGACATAAAGGTGGAGCTGATCGATGGGGTGTTCCACCAACTTAGCATCGACAATGCTTTGGTCGCCATTACGGCCGACTACCCCGGAATATCTCCGGCGTCCCAGGTAACTATGATCGGAGTCCTGATACCATTACTCATCCATGCTTATCTCTGACCACTGTATACCAATGGTGTTCCGCAGGAGGTGCCTTCAAGGCTGGAAGCCGAACCCGCGGCGGCTGGCCAACAAGGGGCTGCTCGGCCCAGCAGGCGGAAAAGAAGTGCGGCGCGGATCGAGACGTCGCCGCAACGGTATGGCGCGCCACCATGTTTCCAGGAAAGATTCCTGGAAGGCATATTAACGCTCGTGGTTTTTTCAGGAGAAAGAGCGCTCGCCGGACTGTGTCCGGAGGGATTGCCAATCAAGCCTCCGCCAGCCAGGCTCCAACGCCAGGTCCGGAGGGGGAGGCGAACGCGAGGCGCGCGTCGGGTGATCCTCCAACGGAGGACGCCGACCGGTTGTCCGCCACCAGATCTGAGGTGGAGAGCACCATGAATCATCGGCGCCGCCGGACATTTCTTCGTGATGCATGCTTCTCCCTGGAGGCGTTAAATGCCTTTAATTCGGGAGATGCGCACCTTCGTGCTGCTCAAGATGGTCTAGCCAGAGCCACGGAGCAGTATGTGAAAGACATACGGGTGAGGAATTTTGACAGTTATATATGCCAGTAGCCCCCGAGACTTAAAATAGTTAGAATTACTGATTTAAGGATCATTTGTTATGCAGGATGAAAGTGCGTTATATCGACTGGAGGGGGGGGGGTGAATAGGCGATTTTTATGAATTCTTCACTGAGGAATTTGCTGGTGAGGAAATTCCTTAGCAAAGAACTACTTGCAGCGGAATAAGTACTCAAAAGTAAGCATAACTGAATACAAGCATGGTCATTATGATGAAATGAAGACTAGCACAGAGTACAGAAAGCGTAAACACATGATAACACAAGATGAAGACAAACAGACTGAAGAAATTGAACTGAGGAATTTGAGAAAGTCTTCAGTCAAAGTCTTCAAGCATAGATATGAACAAACACTCAACACAGTAATGAGGAAATGAAAGGGTTGAGGAAATAGAACCAGTTAGGTTGATGAAGACAATGATTTGGTAAACCAGTTCCAACTGCTGTCTCAGTTGTACGTCTGGTTGGAGCGGCTGAGTGTTTAAACTCGAGGACACGCAGTCCCGGACACCCAGTCACTGAGCACGCAGCTCAGGACACCCAGTCCTCACCGTATTCTCCTTGAACTAAGGCCACACAGGCCTCGTCCAATCACTCGTGGTAAGTCTTCAGGTGACTTCCAAACCTTCACAGACTTGGTCACTCGGCGATCCACAACTCCTCTTGGATGCTCTAGACCTTGACGCCTAACCGTCTGGAAGAAGCACAGTCTTCAAAGGTAACAAGCGTCGGATCCACGTAGGATCAATTTCTTCAGTGATGCTCAATCACTTTGGGTTTGTGGGGGTTTGGTTTTGGGTTTTCCTCACTTGATGATTTTCGCTCAAAGTCCTCGGAGGATGGGTTGCTCTCAAATGACAAGTGTCTAGTTCTCTCGGAGCAGCGAACCAACTAGTGGTTGTAGGGGGAGGCAATTTATAGCCTAGGGAGCAGCCCGACATGATAAGACATAAATGCCCTTCAATGATATGACCGTTAGGTGGATAGGATATTTTGGGATAGCTGGCGCGCAGCACAGCAACGGTCGGAAATTTGGCTCTCAAATTCCTCAGGGCTATCATGTTCGTCACTGTGTAGGCAATTCGCACTGGCGAATTCCTAACTCCTCAGTCAGAGCAAAGTCCTCAGTGACCAGAAGAATTGCGTCTCTGTCACTGAAGAAATTGACTGAACTGTATGAGATTTCCAATGGCTTCACTCGAAGGGATTGGTAGGTGTAGGATTTTGAGTTGAGCATCACATGGAAATTTTTCCTTAGTATTTCCTCGACCCCCTTTAACAGTACGGTGTTTCCTATGACTCAAGAAAGAGAAAATGAAACTATGAAAACAAAAGTCTTCACGCTTCATGTTCCTCAAATGAATATCATGTCTTCAAGGTCACACCAATTTCTTCACTTTCAAAGTCTTCAGAAAGTCTTCAGAATATCAAAGTCTTCAGTCGAAGAACTTCATTTTTAGGGGTCGACTTTCTCTGTAAATATCAAACTCCTCATAGACTTATAGACCTGTGTACACTCACAAACGCATTAGTCCCTTAACCTATAAGTCTTCAATACACCAAAATCACTAAGGGGCACTAGATGCACTTACAATCTCCCCCTTTTTGGTGATTGATGACAACATAGGTTAAGTTTTCAATGGGGATGAACATATGAAGTGTAAATACTGATATTGAGGAATTTGATTGCAAGATATAGAAGAACTCCCCCTGAAGATGTGCATAGTGAGGAATTTGCGTTTGAGGCAATGCACATTTGAAGAGTTGTATCATGGAGAACTCCCCCTATATCTTGTAATTCATACACGCATTTGATATATAATATGAAGAATTTGAAATGCATGATGAAATATGGTGCCTGATGAAATTCAGCATGCGTGCAATAATATTACCGAGGAATAAGCATGCTGAATAGCATCAAAAGTATCAGAGCACAGTGCATCAAAGTATCAGAGCACCATGCAAAAGTATCAGAGCACCATCGGGTTTAAGATTACAACTCGATCCAATAAAAGTTTCGGAAGAACGAGAGTTGTAACTTAGAAAAAAAAACGCCCTTAATATAGACCCGCTTGAAGACTAACTCAGATTTCTCCCCCTTTGTCATCAAATGACCAAAAGGATTGAAACTGAGGACTAACGCCCCTGAAGAATTTCAAGTTGATGGAGGAGCGCCAGCGTTGTCGGGGTTGTTTGTTGTAGCAGGGCCTGCCGCAGTGTCGTCCAAATCTTCATACTCATCAGTGTCACGCGATGAAGAATAAGAGCTGGCCACCAGATCAAGAACTTTGACCCTCTTGAATTTCTTTGGAGGAGGAGCAGACCAGTCAAATTCTTCCTTGAGACCCATAGTATTCAGTTCTTTAGTGCTATAGACATGAGTGAGGACAGCCCAGGTGCGGTTGAGGGTTTCATGAAGGTAGTAGTGGTTCTTCTTCACTGCATTGTGTGTTGAGGTCATATTGTGATGAAGTGCACCAAACTGACGCTTTACCCATTTGTGATTGCGATCAACCTTCTGATGAAGACTAAGGAGTAACTCACGGTCAGTCATCACCCTGGGTGTTGTGGCTTGAGGATTTTGCTTAGCTGAGGTATTTGCGGCAGAGTCATGTGTGGAAGAGTCGTCATTGGTAGAGTAAGATGTAGCCAGGCGAAATTGACCATCGAATGGACGAATGCCTTCATCAATCACAGCAGCTGCCTTGCCTTTATCATCAGATGATGAAACTGTCTATTTGAGGACTTCAATGGGAGGCAAGTAGCTACCGTGGTTCAGAGTGTCAGCTTTGTAATTCAGTGAAGATCTTGCCCTTATGAATCTCATAATCCAAGGCGCATAGGGCTTCAGCTCGAATGGTGACATAGCAACATTTGCCAGAGTCCTCATGAAGAAATCATGGAAGTTGACGGGAATGCCATGAATGATGTTGAAAAGCATATTCTTCATGATGCCAACGACATCTTCATCATTTGAGTCGTGGCCTTTGATCGAACTCATTGTCTTCGTTAGAATTCGATAGACAGTTCGAGGCACATAGAGTAACTCCTTGACGAGGAATTTGGTTCGTGGGGCCTGCCCAGGCTTCAAAGGCTTCATGAGCACTTGCATATAATGATTTGTCAGTTCAGGGTCATTGTAGATGCAACGTGCACTGTCATGGGGAGGATCAAGAGGAAGGACACGAAGCAATTTAGTTGCCGGTGCCTTGTAGTGAGTGTTTTCAGTCATCCAATCCAACACCCATGAGTTGACATCTTCAGCATCTCCGGTGATGTGCAGTGACGCGTAGAACTGAAGAATGAGTTCTTCATTCCAATCGCAAATGTCAATGTAGAAATTGAGTAATCCTGCATCATGAAGAACACTGAGGACTGGCTTGAAGCATGGCAGAGATTCCATATCCACGTGAGGAATATGTTCATGATCGAAGATTTTGTCTTTGTCAAACAGCACTGAGGAATAGAAGTTGGCTTGACTAGCAGTCCAGAAACGCCTCTTCCTTATGCGAGCAGAGTCATAGGGGTTGTAGTCAGTGAAGAATACATGCTCGGAAAAGAAGTCTTCAGCCTTGAACTTTTGTTTGTTTGAGAATGGATTCTTCGGCTTAGGCAAAGGGATGTCAGTGAGTTGCATCACCACCTCAGGAATCGCGAGCTCAGGTACTTCAGGCTGAGGAATTTCTGGTTCCTCTTCTTGTGCAACCTGATGATCAGCAGCAGCAAGTTCTTCAGCACTAGCGGCTGGAATATCTTCATGAACAGAGGGAGTGGGATGAGTTTCTTCAGAGCCCAGTTGAACTATTGTTGCAGGGGACTGAGGAATCTGTTGGATAGGTGTGAAGAGAGGAGTATTGGGATGCTGACTTTCCCAAAAGTCATCATTCATCACAGGTGTGGTGCATCCTGTATCCACATCTTCATTTTCAATTTCCTCAACACCGGCCTCTTCAGCTGTGAACTGAGGCATAGGTGAGGAAATGACTGTCGTTGAAGGGATTTCGTCCACTTCAATCTCTTCATCAATTTTCTCTGACGAAGCAGCAGAATGATTTTCTTCATCAGATCCGCTTGGGATCTTGTAGTCTTCTCCAAAAGGAACAATTTCCTTTGATGACATGGATGAAATTGGAACAGCATCAATTGGATTTTCGATTGAGCTGGTCATTGGCTTCATTTTCTTTGCAGCCAAAGAATTTGATGCAGCTGATGTCTTCCTTTTCTTCACTGCAGCTCGCTCTGCAGCCTTGGTCTTCTTCACCTCATAGGCAGATGGAAGAATTGGAGTTGGTGTAGGCGCGGGAGGAGCTGAGGAATCTGGTTGATTTTCTTCAGGCGCAACTGATGCAGTTGCCCTGTTCTCTGCAGTTTCTTCAGGCGCACCACTAGTGGATGCCCTGGCAATTTCTTCAGCGGCTGGTATGGGGTCATCAGCCCTGGAACTAGCAATTTCATCAGCAGGCTGAAATTCATCAGCGGTGCTGGCATGTTCTTCAGCAGGCTGAGCAGATTCTGCAGCCTGAAGATTTTCTTGTTGTGATGGGGCTGCAACATCTGTGATTTTCTTCGTCAGATTGACGAATCTCACTTTGGCTCCTTGCCAATCAGCATAGTAAGCATCAAAGTCTTTGCCGAGGGCTTGAATCTCAGACTAAGCCTTGAGAAGTTCCTCAGGTGTCATTCTGACAACATTTTTCTTCAGGAGCTTCTCCTTTCTGTATTGCGCTTTCTTGATCTCTCTTGCCTTTTCAAATTTCCACTTCTCTTGAGTGATGAAATAGGTCAGCATGTGACTTTGACCAGGGGTCAGATGAAAATCAGGCATGGGGGTGTTTGGATCCTTGTGCCAGAGGTCGATGTAGTCGAGGATTTTTCTCGGATCCAAAAGCAGTGGCACAGACGTGCCTTTGGCTCTAGCGGCCTTCACTTGTCTGTCTCTGATGATTTCTGCAAGTTCATCTTCAGAAGCTTCATCATCAGAGGGCACATGGAATGCGACCTGTTTCTTCCTTGGACTTGGCCGAGGACCGCGTCCAGCTGTTGCTTTAGTCTTCAAAAGTGTGGGGCCTGATGAGGAAATTGGTGCAGCTGAGGAACTTGTTGAGACACCAGAGGCAATCGAGAAACCTGTAGTCCTTTGACATGTAGCCAGATGCACAGGAGCTGAGGACTTTGAAGGAGCTGCTGAGGACTTTGGTGGAGCAGTAGCAGTCTGAGGAATTTGCCGTGAGGGCATAGCTGAGGAACTTGGCCGTGAGGGCACTGTTGGTGAAGCACTTGGCTTACGAGCAGGCTTCTTTGGCATAGATTTCCTCGGTGTGACTGAGGTCTCAGCAGCAGCAGCAGCGGCAGAATCATCATTGAACTTCTTCACTGCCTCCCTGGCTTGTCTTGCCAATTTAGCTTGGCGCCTTGCCCATTCTTCAGGAAAGTCCTCACCACTCTTGATGCTGGTGGGATCAGCAACTTGGCCAGGTGCCAATGGAGCCCTTGGGCATGGAGGATTGAGGGCAAATTTCTTCATATACTTTGGAGTAACATATCTGTACTCCCTCCATTCCCTTGCCCATCTCCGTTCAATCCTCTGTATGCGCACCTTGCGCTGATTTTTGTTCACTTTGCCGAACTTGGCTTCATCAGGTGTGCAATAGTCCTTATATATGTCATCAGGGATCTCAAAAGCAGTCATGACCTCAGGCTTCTTTCCTCCTTTCTGCGGTCTCTTACCTTCAGCCATATTCTTTAGATGAGGAATTTGTACAATTGAACACTCTGAAGAAGTATGCAGTTTTTCTTCGAGGAACGCTGCAAATGAGTTAAGTTGATGAGAACCTAGTGATTCAGCAGCGGACATGAGTACCTGTGACGAGAGTGTAGGTGCGAGGAATTTGGAGAGGTCATATGCGTTCTCAGAAGATTTTTCGAAAAGACAAGTTTTGAGGAATTTGACCAGATGAGCCTTGAGGAATTTCACTAAGCATTCTCTGTCTTAGGTTCCAGAGTTGTACAGATCGAAGATCCACACAATTGAGGAATCTTGAAGAAAATGATTGCTTAGAGAAATGGATCAAGAGCATACGGTGTGTGAGGTGTTCATATGTGTGAAGATTTGAAGAATAAAACACCATTGAAGATTTTCAGGAAAGCTTGAGAATCAAAGTGAGTAATAAAAGTAACTTTTAATTACCCGAAGTGAAGAACACGACGAACTGAGATGAACAGAGGTGAAGTTCGTCAGGTTAGATCTCCCACGCCCTAACTTGGCAGAGGGAGACAGCTACGGCGGCGGCGGAGTGAAGATTTCCGCAACCGGCGCGAGTACGACGGCGACGAGGTCGAGGCAGCGAAGCTCTTCCTCACCGGCGGCGCTAGGGTTTGAGGAGCTCGAGCGAGAGAGAGCACGGTCGAGTGGAGTAAATGAAGTGAGGAAGGGGAGAGGGGTATTTATAGCCACGGTGAAAAACTGTTCGCCCGAAGATTTTGGGACGAACATGCCCCTGCCCTTTCTCCTTCACGCGACATGTGTCACCCAAGTACTATGTAGATGAGATCGTGTAAGATCATGGGTGAATAAAATAATGCATCGTGGGATGCGGAACGGTTTGAGCGGCAAAACCGAAAATCTGGATAAGATTTGTTTTAATGTTTCGTTCGCAATTTCTTCAGCTGACAAGGACACAGTGAAGATTTTGAACGAGTTTCAAATAGAACGCACATGAAGAATTTGTGAATAGATTGGGTTGAGTATAGCATAGAGGGGGAAGGGTCCGATCACATTCACTTAGCAGAAAAAGCAACATGAAGAAATAGCCATAAGTGAATGTTGTAGAGGACATAAACTCATATATATATATAGCCAATGAAGAAAAACGACGGAAATAGTGAAGATTTTGCAAAGTTGAAGAATTTGAAAAACTAAAGAATTTCAAAAATGAGGAAAACTCAAATTGAAGATTTTCAACTTTTTGTGGTGGCGTGGCCCACCGTATAAGAATGATGATTTCAGACACCGCGTACAATTGTCGTAGGGTTCTGAGAATCAAATTCTTCATTAATTTCTTCACACTTAGAGTGTTATTCTTCATTGATTGAAGGAAAACTTTTCTTCATGTGTTGCACATCTAAGTCATCAATTTT
The DNA here is from genome assembly GCF_002162155.2 of Triticum dicoccoides. NCBI lineage: Eukaryota > Viridiplantae > Streptophyta > Magnoliopsida > Poales > Poaceae > Triticum > Triticum dicoccoides. The sequence goes on from NC_041391.1 coordinate 706,471,487, forward strand.
GCATAAGTGTTAGGATGTGTGTCCTTTTCAAAGAACATTCAAAGATTCTAAGATATTTAGCTCACACTGCAACTTGCTAAATCTCTTCTCATCCAAGGGCTTAGTGAAGATATCAGCTAGCTGTTCTTCAGTCTTCACGTGCTCGATGGAGATGTCGCCCTTCAACACATGATCATGAAGAAAATGATGACGAATTGAATGTGCTTTTTCTTCGAGTGCTGAACTGGGTTGTGTGCAATCTTGATGGCACTCTCATTGTCGCAGAGGAGAGGCACATTCTTCACGTTGATGCCATAGTCCTTGAGGGTTTGCTTCATCCAAAGCAGTTGAGCACAGCAAGAGCCAGCAGCAATGTATTCAGCTTTAGCAGTAGACAGTGATACGCAGTTCTGTTTCTTTGAGGATCAACAGACCAAAGATCGTCCGAGGAAATGACAAGTGCCAGATGTTGACTTGTGGTCCACACGATCACCAGCATAGTCAGAGTCAGAATATCCAATGAGATCAAAAGCAGAGCCCTTGGGGTACCATAATCCTAGTGTTGGTGTGTGAGCTAGATATCGAAGAATATGCTTCAAAGCCTTATGGTGTGATTCCTTCGGTGCAGCTTGAAATCGGGCACACATGCAAACACTAAGCATTATATCTGGCCTAGATGCACATAAGTACAATAAAGAACCAATCATGGAGCGGTATACCTTGTGATCGAAGTCAATACCATTTTCATCAGTGCATAGATGGTCAATTGTGGGCATAGGTATTTTGACGCCTTTGCAATCTTGCATGCCGAATTTCCTCAGTACATCTTTGAGGTATTTCTCCTGAGATATGAATATGCCATTGCGCTGCTGATGAATTTGAAGACCTAAGAAGAATTTCAACTCTCCCATCATAGACATTTGATATTCTTCACTCGTCATATAGGAAAATTCATCACTATAACGTTGGTCAGTACAGCCAAAGATAATATCATCAACATATATTTGGCACACAAACAGTTCACCATCATAAGATTTAGTAAAGAGAGTAGGGTCGAGTGAACCGGGTGTGAAGCCATTCTTCGCATAGAGTTCCTTCAATGTATCATACCACGCCTGACGGGCTTGCTTGAGGCCATAGAGGGCCTTATTGAGTCTGAAGACTAAGTCAGGATTCTTTGGATCTTCAAAACCTGGGGGTTGATCAACATATACTTCTTCCTCAAGCTTACCATTGAGGAATGCACTTTTCACATCCATTTGATATAAGATGATATCATGATGGTTAGCATAACCAAGTAATATGCAAATAGCCTCAAGTCTAGCAACAGGTGCAAAAGTTTCATCGAAATCAATTCCTTCAACCTGCGTGTAGCCTTGAGCTACTAGTCGTGCCTTATTCCTCACCACAAGGCCATTTTCATCTTGCTTGTTACGGTGGATCCACTTTGTGCCAATGATATTATGCTTGCGAGGATCTGGGCGATTGACCAGTTCCCAGACATTTTTAAGCTCGAACCGATGTAATTCTTCTTGCATAGCCTGAATCCACTCCGGCTCCATAAATGCTTCATCTACCTTAGTGGGCTCTGTGATAGAGACAAAAGCATAGTGCCCACAAAAGTTGGATAAATGTGAAGCTTTTGAGCGTGTGAGAGGACCTGGTGCACTAATGTCATCAATGATCTTCTCCACTTGCACTTCTTTTGCAACGCGAGGATGAGCTGGTTGTCGCTGAGGAATTTGATCAGTATTTTCTTCAGCACCATTTTCCTCAGCATTTTCTTCAGGTGCATCAGCTCGACGTTCTTCATGAACTGGAATGAATTCTTCAGCAGATTCTTCAGTTGGAATGACATCCTCAGTTGCCTTGAACTTGATAGAATCCTCAGGTGCTGGTTCATCTAACGCAGAAGGTAGGTGCTCTCTTTGCGAGCCATTAGTTTCATCGAACCGCACATCTACAGTGTCAACAATCTTGTGAAGAACAGTGTTGAAGACTCTGTAGGTGCGAGTCCTTCCCGTAACCAAGCATAAAACCTTCATGTGCTTTAGGTGCAAATTTTGAGTTGTGGTGAGGATCTCTAATCCAACATTTAGCACCGAAGACTTTGAAATAACTCACATTGGGTTTCTTGTCAGTGAGGAGTTCATAGGCCGTCTTCTTGAAGAATTTGTGAAGATATACTCTGTTGATGATGTGGCACGCAGTGTCAATTGCATCAATCCAAAAACGTTGAGGCATTTTTTATTCATCAAGCATAGTGCGAGCCATCTCAACAAGAGTTCTGTTCTTGCGCTCCACGACGCCATTTTGCTGAGGAGTATAGGGAGCAGATAACTCATGATTAATACCAAGTTCATCAAGATAATCATCAAGACCAGAATTCTTGAACTCAGTTCCATTGTCACTTCTGATGTGCTTGATCTTCACACCAAAGTTGGTAGAAGCCCTCGAGGAAAATCGTTTGAAGACTTCCTGCACTTCATGTTTGTAAGTAACAATGTGTACCCATGTATATCGAGAGTAATCATCAACAATGACAAAACCGTATAGAGATGCATCATTAGTGACTGCTGAGTAATGATTAGGTCCGAAGAGGTCCATGTGAAGCAATTCAAATGGACGAGTAGTGGTCATGATAGTCTTCGCTAGATGCTTGGCCTTGGTCATTTTTCCTGCTTCACAGGCTCCGCATAATTGATCCTTGAGGAATTTGACATTCTCAATGCCAATGACATGCTTCTTCTTCGCAAGCGTGTGCAAATTTCTCATGCCTGCGTGACCAAGTCATCGATGCCATAGCCAGCCTTCTGAAGCTTTTGAAAGTAGACACATGGCTGGTTGTGGTCCTGTAGAGAAATCAACAATATACAAATCTCCTCTCCTAAAGCCTTCGAAGACTTTGGAATTGTCAGCTTCCATAATCACAACACAGCGATACTTGCCAAAGAAAACAACCATATCAAGATCACAAAGCATTGAGACTGACATGAGGTTGTATCCTAAGGACTCAACAAGCATGACTTTGTCCATGTGTTTATCCTTAGAGATTGCAACCTTACCAAGACCCAATACCTGACTTTTGCCTTTGTCAGCAAAGATGATATGCTTCAGATGTGACGGTGATAAGGGACCATCCATCAATAGATTCTTGTCACCAGTCATGTGATTCGTACATCCACTATCGAGGACCCATTCAGTAGTTTTGGGTTGATCATCCTGCAGATGAATTAGTGTAGCTTACAATCTCATATGCTTCATCAGTGAAGAATATGATATCAAGTTCATCAGATGAATTTCATCAATCAGTAAACATATATAGCAGTATGAGGACGTGTGAAATGAAGGTTCATTTCATCATGATTCGCCTGCGTCCTTTCAGGCAATTTTGTCAGGTCCCCAGCAAATTCTTCAGACGTTTAAAGCACGTCTGGAGACCTGACCCTGCAGAAGAGATTAGTTCTTTTTCTTCACCACCCACATCTGGAGGTGTGGCAAAGAATTCATCACTCTGCGAGCACCATATGAGAAAGGTGGCAAAGATGCCAAACCATTTCGTTTCACATAAGAGGGGTTAGGGTAAGCATATGAATAAGCAGAGAAATTCTTCGAGGACTTATGAACATAATGGTTTGAAGAATAATGTAAATATTCATAGCCCTTAGCTCTACCCTGCGAGACAGAGTTGTTAGCACGATGATAATCATATGAGGACTTTGATCCTTTTGAGGAATTTGATCCATGTGAGGAATTTGGTCCGTATGAGGACTTGGATCCATATGAAGAGTTTGGTCCATATGAAGAATTTGATCTGGGATTCCTGTTCTTCACAGGTGGTGTCATGAGGACATTCACCTGAAGACTTTCAAGGCACTTCTTGGGAACCCAGATTTTCTTCATAGGAGAACCGTTCCTGCAGTTAGTGCCAACATATCTAGCAAATACTTCAAAATTCTGATTTTTGAACAGTTTATAGTTGGAGTCAAATGACTCATCAGAAGAATGAGGAGATTCACATGTAAAGCCAGATAAGTTAGATGGATCAACTGGAGGTCCCTTTGCAGCAACCCATGAGGTTTTGGGGTACTGCTCAGGCTTCCAATATGTTCCATCAGCATTAAGTTTCCTCTCAAAGGCAATACCCTCTTTCCTAGGGTTTCTGTTGAGGATCTGCTTTTTAAGCACATCACAAAGAGTCTGATGCCCTTTGAGGCTTTTGTACATGCCCGTCATGTACAATTCCTTCAGCCCTGCATTGTCAGTGATACTAGCAATGTCCTCAGATGAGGAATTAGTGATAGCAGAGACAGATGAGGAATTTGTAATAGTTGAAGCATTTGAACATTCAGGTGAAGAATTAGCAGATTCACATTCAATGCACTTTAAGCATGGAGGAACAAATTCTTCCTGAGAAGCGCTGATTTGTTGAGCTAGTAATGAATCGCGCTCCTTCTGAAGATCTTCATAACATACTCTTAGCTTCTCAAGATCTTGCTTTCTTTGAAGAGATTCAGAAGAAAGCTTCTCGTGATCTTGTTTTCCTTGAAGGAATTCATAAGAAAGTTTCTCATGATCAGATAAGAGAGTGTTATGATTACCTTGAAGGTTATCAAACCTAGACTGAAGTCTCTGAAGATTTTCAGTCAGGGATTTAGTGCGATCCATTTCTTCACCCAACATATCATCACTTTTATCTAGCATGTTTTGAACCTTTTCAAAAGCCCGTTGTTGTTTTACAGCAATCTTAGCAAGTTTAGAGTAGCTGGGCTTGAGATCCTCATCAGATTCATTTTCACTAGATTCAGAGGAGTTGTATTTGAGTACCTTTGCACCTTTCGCCATGAAGCAATAGGTGGGAGCGTATCCATCATTATCTTCATCAGGCTTGTCGGTGGGGTCAGTTTCTTCAGTGTTGAAGATGGACTTGCTGACGAAAGTAGTAGCGAAGGCCAGACTTGCCACACTAGTTTCGGATTCTTCAGACGACTCCTCTTCCTCATTTTCCTCAGATTCAGCTTCAGAGTCCATTTCCTTGCCAATGAATGCCCGAGCCTTCTTGGAGCCGCTCTTCTTGGGAGATGAAGACTTCGAGGATTTTGATGACGAAGATCTTGATGATTTCTTCTTCTTCTTCGCATCATCAGAACTGTAATCCTTGTGTTTCTTCTTCTTCATTTCCTTTTCCCACTGAGGACAATCTTGAATATAGTGACCAGGTTTCTTGCATTTGTGGCACAACCTTCTCTTATAGTCACTGGATGAGGAATCACTGCTTCTTGAGGATTTTCCAAAGCGACCACGTCTTGAGAACTTCTGGAATTTCTTCACGAGCAGTGCTAGCTCCTGGCTCAATTCTTCAGGGTCACCAAGGCTACTACCAGAATCCTCACATTCAGAGTCAGACACAGCCTTGGCCTTCAGGGCATGTGGTTTGCCATAGCTTGAACCATAGAGATCTCTCTTTTCAGCAAGCTGGGACTCGTGAGTATTTAGCCTTTCGAGGATATCGGCAGGATCAAGAGACTTGTAGTCAGCCCATTCTTGTATCATCAGTCCCAGAGTATCAAATGAAGAATCAAGCGATCTCAACAGTTTCTTCACCACTTCATGGTCAGTGATGTCAGTGGCACCGAGGGCTTAAAGCTCATTTGAGATGTCAGTGAGGCGATCAAAGGTTTGTTGGACATTTTCATTGTCGAGTCTTTTGAAGCGGTTGAAGATATTCCGAAGAACATCAACTCGAGAGTCACGCTGAGTTGAGACTCCTTCATTCACTTTGGACAGCCTATCCCAGATAAGCTTAGCAGTTTCCAAAGCACTCACTCTTCCATACTGTCCTTTACTGAGATGGCCACATATGATATTCTTCGCTTGAGAATCGAGTTGCTTGAATCTCTTCACATCGGTAGCGTTCAGTGAGGGTGAGACAGAGGGAACACCATTTTCCACAACATACCAGAGATTGTTATCAATTGCCTCAAGATGCATTCGCATCTTGTTCTTCCAGTAGGGGTAGTCCGTCCCATCAAAGGTAGGACACCCAGCCGATACCTTGATCATACCTGCGGTCGACATAACTAAAACTCCAGGCGGTTAAACCAAAATCACACAGAACAAGGGAGTACCTTGCTCTGATACCAATTGAAAGTGCGTTATATCGACTAGAGGGGATGAATAGGCGATTTTTATGAATTCTTCACTGAGGAATTTGCTGGTGAGGAAATTCCTTAGCGAAGAACTACTTGCAGCGGAATAAGTAATCAAAAGTAAGCATAACTGAATACAAGCATGGTCATCATGATGAAATGAAGACTAGCACAGAGTACAGAAAGCGTAAACACAGGATAACACAAGATGAAGACAAACAGACTGAAGAAATTGAACTGAGGAATTTGAGAAAGTCTTCAGTCAAAGTCTTCAAGCACAGATATGAACAAACACTCAACACAGTAATGAGGAAATGATAGGGTTGAGGAAATAGAACCAGTTAGGTTGATAAAGACAATGATTTGGTAAACCAGTTCCAACTGCTGTCTCAGTTGTACGTCTGGTTGGAGCGGCTGAGTATTTAAACTCGAGGACACGCAGTCCCGGACACCCAGTCACTGAGCACGCAGCTCAGGACACCCAGTCCTCACCGTATTCTCCTTGAACTAAGGCCACGCAGACCTCGTCCAATCACTCGTGGTAAGTCTTCAGGTGACTTCCAAACCTTCACAGACTTGGTCACTCGGCGATCCACAACTCCTCTTGGATGCTCTAGACCTTGACGCCTAACCGTCTGGAAGAAGCACAGTCTTCAAAGGTAACAAGCGTCGGATCCACGTAGGATCAATTTCTTCAGTGATGCTCAATCACTTTGGGTTTGTGGGGGTTTGGTTTTGGGTTTTCCTCACTTGATGATTTTCGCTCAAAGTCCTCGGAGGATGGGTTGCTCTCAAATGACAAGTGTCTAGTTCTCTCAGAGCAGCCAACCAACTAGTGGTTGTAGGGGGCGGCTATTTATAGCCTAGGGAGCAGCCCGACATGATAAGACATAAATGCCCTTCAATGATATGACCGTTAGGTGGATAGGATATTTTGGGACAGCTGGCGCGCAGCATAGCAACGGTCGGAAATTTGGCTCTCAAATTCCTCAGGGCTATTATGTTCCTCACTGTGTAGGCAATTCGTACTGGCAAATTCCTAACTCCTCAGTCAGAGCAAAGTCCTCAGTGACCAGAAGAACTGCGTCTCTGTCACTGAAGAAATTGACTGAACTGTATGAGATTTCCAATGGCTTCACTCGAAGGGATTGGTAGGTGTAGGATTTTGAGTTGAGTATCACATGGAAATTTTTCCTTAGTATTTCCTCGACCCCCTTTAACAGTACGGTGTTTCCTATGACTCAAGAAACAGAAAATGAAACTACGAAAACAAAAGTCTTCATGCTTCATGTTCCTCAAATGAATATCAAGTCTTCAAGGTCACACCAATTTCTTCACTTTCAAAGTCTTCAGAAAGTCTTCAGAATATCAAAGTCTTCAGTCGAAGAACTTCATTTTTAGGGGTCGACTTTCTCTGTAAATATCAAACTCCTCATAGACTTATAGACCTGTGTACACTCACAAACGCATTAGTCCCTTAACCTATAAGTCTTCAATACACAAAAATCACTAAGGGGCACTAGATGCACTTACACAGGATCTTACGGAGAAGAATACCCACCTATCCCAGGAGCTTCAAGAGTGCAAGGCCCAACTTGAGGCCGCACTAGCCGCCATGGGAGGATCCACAGAGACCCCCTCCGGTAATATATACTTTCGAAAGGGAAGTAGTTTGTGAAGTGCGACTGTGCATGGGTCTGACAATAATATTGCAGATGGTGCCGGACTAGATCCGGACAGGCAGCAGCTACTACGCGAGCTGAAGGCCGGCAAGAAGGTGCTTACAAGAGTGCGGCAGGAGAAAAATAATCTCCAAGATGCTAACACTCAGCTGGGCAAGGAACTAAAAGATGTTCGGGTCCAGCTGTCTTACTCCATGAAGGAGAATCTGCGGCTTCGTCGCGACATTTATAGTAAGTGCTTGAATGAACTTTTGAAAAGAAGAGTTCGGCGAGGAAGTCGATTAACAGGAATATGTCTGTAGGTATGCTCACAGGTCGTCCTGGAGAGGAAATGCCCGGTTCAACGGAAGTCATTTATGAAAGTCTTCAATACTAGGAAGTTTCAAAGTCAAACAATTTAAATGCCCTAATTGATATGCAGCGGAAGATAAACTACTGTAAGAAAACCATAGTCAATTATGCAATGATGTGAAAGCACAGGACTAATAGCAGCTAAGTACTAAGGATCAGGATGGAAGATAGTATGAAGCCAATCAACGATAGTAGTCAAGCAATGAAGTCAAACAGGTATGACAGATAGGCAATGACTTCACGAAGACAAACTTAAGTAAAGGATGGAAAGGGATAGAACCAGCCGCTTGTTGAAGACACAGGATTTGTTGAACCAGTTCCAGTTGCTGTGACAATTATACATCTGGTTAGGGAGGCTGAGATTTAACTCAGATGACCGTGTCTTCACCTTATTCCCCTTGAGCTAAGGACACCCAGTCCTCGCCCAATCACTCTGGTAAGTCTTCAAGGTAGACTTCCAAACCTTCACAGAATTCGTTCACCAGCAATCCACAATGACTCTTGGATGCTTAGAACGCGACGCCTAACCGGCTGGAGGATTCACAGTCCTCAAGTGTAATAAGTCTTCAAGTCACATAGACAGAAAGACTTCAGTGATGCCTAACACTCTTTGGCTCTGGGTGTTTGGGCTTGATCCTCGCAAGGATTTCTCTCTCTCAAAGGCTTCGAGGTGGGTTGCTCTCAAACGACGAAAGCCGTGCACAAACTCTAAGCAGCCAGCCATTTATGGTGTAGGGGGTGGGCTATTTATAGCCACAAGGCAACCCGACCTGATATGTCCGAAATGACCCTGGGTCACTAAGGAACTGACACGTGTTCCAACGGTCAGATTTCAAACACACACGACAACTTTACTTGGGCTACAAGCAAAGCTGACTCATCCAGCTCTGGATAAGATTTGCTCTCATTGTCTTCGCTCGAAGACATAGGATTTGGGTTGAGCATCACTTCAGTCATTCTGACTTAGTTCACTTAGACCCCACTTATCAGTATGGTGGTTCCTATGACTCAACAAAGAAGAAAAGGAAACAACGAAATCACACAGTCTTCGCGCTCCATAGTCTTCACTCAATGTCTTCTCATGTCATAGACTTCAATGTGAATATCTTCACATGCCACCTTTGTCTTCAATGTCTTCATACATTTTTGGGGGTCATCTCCGGTAGGTAAACCGAATCAATGAGGGACACTACCTGCGTTGTCCTGCAATTCTCACAAACGCATTAGTCCCTCAACCAACTTTGTCGTCAATACTCCAAAACCAACTAGGGGTGGCACTAGATGCACTTACAGGGAGGCATGCCCTAAAGAGCATGTCTGGACTGCGAAAAAAGCAGGAAAGCATCTGGGGGCAGATAAATAAATAGGTTAGAAATCGTCTTTTAGTTCACCGACAGAATATTCCCATAAGAACGCTAGTTTTCGGATTCACCCAGTCTGAGGTACACATCTGGCTGACCCGGCAGTAACAATCGCAGAGGTGCTCCCTTTACCTCCTAGCCGAACAATTGGGAACGTAGGGGTAAGTGAAGGAAATATGCCCTAGAGGCAATAATAAAGTTATTATTTATTTCCTTATTTCATGATAAATGTTTATTATTCATGCTAGAATTGTATTAACCGGAAACATAATACATGTGTGAATATATAGACAAACAGAGTGTCACTAGTATGCCTCTACTTGACCAGCTTGTTAATCAAAGATGGTTATGTTTGCTAACCATGGACAAAGAGTTGTTATTTGACTAACAGGATCATATCATTAGTTGAATGATCTGATTGACATGACCCATTCCGTTAGCTTAGCACCCGATCGTTTAGTATGTTGCTATTGCTTTCTTCATGACTTATACATGTTCCTATGACTATGAGATTATGCAACTCCCGTTTACCGGAGGAACACTTTGTGTGCTACCAAACGTCACAATATAACTGGGTGATTATAAAGGTGCTCTACAGGTGTCTCCAAAGGTACTTGTTGGGTTGGCGTATTTCGAGATTAGGATTTGTCACTCCGAATGTCGGAGAGGTATCTCTGGGCCCTCTCGGTAATGCACATCACTTAAGCCTTGCAAGCATTGCAACTAATGAGTTAGTTGCGAGATGATGTATTACGGAACAAGTAAAGAGACTTGCCGGTAACGAGATTGAACTAGGTATTGGATACCGACGATCGAATCTCGGGCAAGTAACATACCGATGACAAAGGGAACAACGTATGTTGTTATGCGGTCTGACCGATAAAGATCTTCGTAGAATATGTAGGAACTAATATGGGCATCCAGGTCCCGCTATTGGTTATTGACCGGAGACATGTCTCGGTCATGTCTACATTGTTCTCGAACCGTAGGGTCCGCACGCTTAAGGTTTCGATGACAGTTTCATTATGAGTTTATGTATTTTGATGTACCGAAGGTTGTTCGGAGTCCCGGATGTGATCACGGACATGACGAGGAGTCTCGAAATGGTCGAGACATAAAGATTGATATATTGGACGGATATATTTGGACACCGGAAAGGTTCCGGGTGAGATTGGAAATATACCGGAGCTCCGGGAGGTTACCGGAACCCCCCGGTAAGTATATGGGCCTTATTGGGCCTTAGTGGGATGGAGGGAGAAGGATAAAGGGAGGGGGCGCGCCCCCCCCCAAGCCCAATCCGAATTGGGAAGGGGGCCGGCCCCCCCTTTCCTTCTCTCCTCCCCCCTCGTCCTTCCTTCTCCTACTGCGAATAGGAAAGGGGGGGCCAAACCTACTTGGAGTAGGTTTGCCCCCCTAGGGCGCGCCTCCCCCTTGGGCCGGCCTCCTCCTCCCTCCCTCCTTTATATACGGGGGTAATGGGGCACCCTAGACACACAAGTTGATCATTGAGATCGTTCCTTAGCCGTGTGCGGTGCCCCCCTCCACGATATTACACCTCGGTCATATTGTAGCGGTGCTTAGGCGAAGCCCTGCGACAGGAGAACATCAAGATCGTCACCACGCCATCATGCTGACGGAACTCCTCCCCGCGCCTCTGCTGGATCGGAGATCGGGGTGCGTCATCGAGCTGTACGTGTGTCAAGAACTCGGAGGTGCCGGAGTAACGATGCTTGGATCGGTTGGACCGGGAGGACGTACGACTACTTCCTCTACGTTGCGTCAACGCTTCCGCTTCGGTCTACAAGGGTCCGTAGACAACACTCTCCCCTCTCGTTGCTATGCATCACCATGATCTTGCGTGTGCGTAGGAAATTTTTTGAAATTACTACGTTCCCCAACAGTAAGCACAGGAGCCAGGCAACCCAGCTTGGCCAAAACTTAAGTCATATCGATGCATATAATGGTGAATAAAAGGTACATGCGGAAGTGTGACACATGTGTTGGGCATAAAGCCCGTATAAATAAGCTTCTGTTAAAGAAGCCCCCAGGTATAATGAGCGCGAGTAGCACATCAAGTGTGTGCGAACAATGCGCAGGCAAGCCTCCAAAGGCTTTAAGAAAAAGGAGGGGGAAGGAGAGAAATAAAAAGACAGCTAAAGTGTAAAATGTAGACGGAGAAAGGAGACGAACTCAGAATCCGGCGCTAGGCGTAGAATCTTCGGAGACGGGCTGCGTTCCATGGATTCAGCTCGAGTCAGTTATCCGACGCGTTTCGCAGACGGTACGCTCCGCCGGTCAGGACTTGATCAATGATGAAGGGACCTTCCCATTTGGGCTTGAGTTTGTCCTTTTTCTTGTCCGGCAGGTGTAGAAATAGTTCGCCAACATTGTAGGCTTTGGCCCGCACGTCTCTACTTTGATATCTTCGAGCCTGCTGTTGATAGAATGCGGAACGAGCTTTTGCAACGTCGCGCTCCTCCTCTAAGGCATCCAAACTGTCCTGCCGATCCAACTTGGCTTCTCTTTCTTCGTACATGCGCACGCGAGGTGAGTCATGAATTATGTCGCAGGGCAAAACTTCCTCTGCGCCGTATACCATAAAAAATGGTGTGAATCCGGTGGTGCGATTAGGCATGGTCCGCAGCCCTCAGAGTACGGAGTCGAGCTCGTCTAGCCAGTGCGTGTTCGATTCCTTGAGGGACCGCACTAGTTTGGGTTTAATGCCACTCATGATTAGACCATTTGCTCGCTCGACTTGACCGTTAGTTTGAGGGTGATAGACTGAAGCGTAGTCGAGCTTGATGCCCATGTTTTTGCACCAGAGTTTAACCTCGTCAGCCGTGAAGTTCGTGCCGTTATCAGTGATGATGCTATGGGTTACGCCATAATGGTGTACTGCCCCTGATATGAAGTCTATCACGGGTTCGGATTCGGTCGTCTTAACTGGCTTGGCCTCTATCCATTTGGTGAATTTATCCACCATGACCAATAGGTATTTTTGCTTGTGGGTTCCTCCTTTAAGGGGTCCAACCATGTCAAGCCCCCAGACCGCGAACGGCCAGGTGGGTATAGTTTTGAGGGCGGTGGGTGGCATGTGGCTTTGATTAGCAAAGAGCTAGCAACTGACGCATTGTTGGACTAAGTCCTGAGCATCTGCCCGGGCCGTTGGCCAATAAAATCCTATACGGAAGGTGTCGGTGTCAAAACCGGCGGATCTCGGGTAGAGGGTCCCGAACTGTGCGTCTAGGAAGATGGTAACAGGAGACAAGGGACACGATGTTTTTACCCAGGTTCGGGCCCTCTCGATGGAGGTAAAACCCTACTCCTGCTTGATTGATATTGATGATATGGGAAGTACAAGAGTGGATCTACCACGAGATCAAGGAGGCTAAACCCTAGAAGCTAGCCTATGGTATGATTGTTGTAATGGTTGTTCGTCCTACGGACTAAAACCCTCCGGTTTATATAGACACCGGAGAGGGCTTGGGTTACATAGAGTCGGTTACAATGGTAGGAGATCTACATATCCGTATCGCCAAGCTTGCCTTCCAGGCCAAGGAAAGTCCCATCCGGACACGGGACGAAGTCTTCAAACTTGTATCTTCATAGTCTTGGAGTCCGGCCGATGATGATAGTCCGGCTATCCGGACACCCCCTAGTCCAGGACTCCGTCAGTAGCCCCTGAACCAGGCTTCAATGACGATGAGTCTGGCGCGCATATTGTTCGGCATTGCAAGGCGGGTTCCTCCTCTGAATAATTCATAGAAGATTGCGAACACCAGGATAGTGTCCGGCTCTGCAAAATAAATTCCATGTAGCACCGTAGAGAGAATAATATGTGCACAAGTTCAATCTGCTGACGTATTTTGTGGCATGATGTCACACCACCACCAAGCCTTTACTTGAATCGTTTTTTATTATACCGCCTCAGCGCGTTTAGCGAAGCGGTTTCCTTGGCACGTCTTGTCGAAGCAGAGATCGTGTTCCCCTTATTCCGGGATTCCCATCAACACGGACGTGGGTAACCCAACCGTGCCATTGATTGTGGAGCTTGAGAGATAGGCGAGTTCTACCAGGCTGGTGGGGACGCATAGTCTTCGTCCGCCCATATAAGGGGATAAGGATCCACCCTTTTCACCTACGACTTCTTCCTCCTTTGCCTATGCATCTCCGCGCACTCGAGCTCCAGCGCCCAAGTCCGCACACCTTGCCTCAACCTTCTCCAGCCATGTCCGGACCGGGAGGCAAGTGGATGGCCTCCTCCGTTACGGAGGGGCACATCGAAAAACTGCGCAGCGCCGGATACCTGTCCAGCGACATCGCGCACCGGCTGCCCGACAAGGGGCAGCTCATTCCCACCCCCAGGCCCCATGAGAGGGTCGTATTTCTTCCCCACTTCCTCCGCGGACTGGGCTTCTCACTTCATCCCTTCGTCCGGGGGCTCATGTACTACTACGTCCTGGACTTCCACGATCTGGCGCCAAACTTCATCCTCAACATCTCGGCGTTTATCATCGTGTGCGAGGCCTTCCTCTGCATCCAGCCCCACTTCGGCTTGTGGCTAAAAACCTTCAATGTCAAGCCGAAGGTAGTGAAGGGCGTCCAAGCGGAGTGCGGAGGCGCCATGGTGGGCAAAATGCCAAATGTCATCTGGCTCGAGGGCGCCTTCGTGGAAACCATCAAAGGGTGGCAATCGGGGTAGTTCTATATCACCGAGTCGCGTCACCCTAAATGGGCTGTGGCCCCCGAGTTCAGATCTGGTACCCCCATGAAGCTCACCTCCTGGAAAGAGAAGGGCTTGCTATGGGGCAGTTCGGAGGAGCTGACCGGACTCCAGTCCTGTCTCCAGACCCTGGTGAACAAGAAGCTTAAGCTTGTCAATGTGATCCAGGTCATGCTCGTCCGCCGAATTCTCCCCTGCCAACAACGGGCCTTCAATCTGTGGGAGTTTGATCCGGCACAGCACCGGACCCTGAGCGGGCTCTTCGACACGATGTACGAAGCTGCAGTTCAAGGGCGGAGAAGCCCCCGCATCCGCAACTGAAGATCGCGGATTCAGCACGAAACGTCAGGCCGGTGTGGTAAGATATGTTATCCTTTATGGGACATATATTTCTTTCATAGTTTGACTCTATTGTGGGATCTAAAATTCCCAATGCCTTTAACAGGACTAGCAGAGGACGTCCGGACAGGTTAACTGTCCGGCTCCCCTCCCCGAAGACCCAGCGGATACCCGTTTAACGGGGCTGCTAGTCCCGGCACTTTATGTGGTGCCGGAGAAGAAGGCCAAGAAGAAGGCCACGGGAACCCGAAGGAGTTCCCGGCGCCAGGTGGTATCAGACTCATCGTCCGATGGCTCCGAGGCGGACTCCTCCCCCGAAGACGAGGAGGAGAAAGAGGACTCTCCCCAGGAGGGGGGAGACAGGAAGAGGAAGGCTTCCCCAACGGGGGAGGCCGAAGGGTCCAAGAGGGGAAGGACCCTTCCTCCGGACAGCTCCGCCAACACCAACGACGGTGACGAAGGGTGGCCCCCAAGGGCCAAGCCCCCGGCAAGATCGTAAGTATCCGGATTCCTGAATGATTTGTAATTTCTCTTTTTTGTCACACAGTGTCCTTCTAATGCCGCATACAACCTGTAGTCCGGCCGAGGACGATTTTCCCGCTTCTTCGAGCGGGTCCTTGGCTCCGTCGGATGTGGATTCCATTCCGACCGCCTCCACCCCTCGTGATGCTGAGGATGCCGAGGTGGGATCCCAGGAGGGGACCCGCCAGGAGGGGGAGGCTCCGGAAGTGCCATAGGGCAACCCCCCGGACTTCGTGCCGGACTCCGCACCAGAACCCGCAGTGGTTCCGGAGTCTGGCAGGAGGCCCCTTAGTAAGAAGGGAAAGACCGTGACACCGATAGCCTCCGTCCAACCGGAGGCGCCGGACAACTTGTTGGAGGCGCCCAACGGCGCTTCCATCGAGGAAGAACACCGCACTATCATGAGTGCGGTGATTCAGAAGGTTCATCTCGCCAAGAGCGGGCTGACCGAAGCCTGCAGCAGCCTTCTAACAGGCTTTGAGGTAAGAAGTTTTAATATATGTAATGTAATACTGCATAGATAGTAGCCCCTGATGCTCAGTTCGGTGTTCGAAAAGAAAAGCCAGACTGAGGATCTAAAAAGATATACGCAGGAGTTTGAAAAATTATGTCAATATGGGATTGCAGGCTACGCTGCTGACCTCTGCCGCATTGACTGCGGAGGTCGGTGCTTTAAAGTAGGACCTCGAGCGGTCCGAGAACGAGCTCGGCCTTGCCAAGACGCAGCTCGAGGACGAAGAAGGTGAGTAACACCGTATTAAATTTGTACCTTACTGAAAAGGATTTTAGTTGCAATAGAAATAACAAAGATAATGTGGGCACTGCAGGGGCCATGAACGAGGTGGCGACCCTGAAGGAGGCCGTGTCCTCGGCCGAACGTAATGCGGCCGCGGAACGAGCGGAGCGAGAGAAGCAGGAGGCGCGGGTGGCGGAGGTACGGCAAGAGCTCCAGTTTCTCATGGAAAAGCATGAGAGTCTGGAGCGCGACTCGAAGACTCGAGAGTCCGAGCTTGCCTCGGCTCTTGAGAGTGCCAAAGCCGCTAAGGCCGAGCCCATAAGGCCCTCCAGGAGATTGAGGCGGTGAAGAAAATAGCGGCGGGTAAGGCATTTTTCATGCAAAGCAAGCATGTGAATGTGAATTACCTGTTACTTATCCGAATTCGGAGCTCTCCATGAGCGTTTGCAGATCTGCCTGGCAGTGTGTCCGATGCCGCTGCATTCTACGGGGCCGAGGAGGGGAGCTCAATGGAAAAGGTCTTCTGGTCTCAGTATGCTGAGGCCGGACATCCGGTGCCCCTTTGCGACCAGCTGAAGCAGCTGGCCGAGCTCCACAAGGTAGCCGAGCAGGCCATGAAGGGCCTCATAGTCCAGCTGTGGCCTGAAGAGGCCATGCCTGGGAGCTACTTCGGCCTCGTGCGGCGGCTGGTGGATGCGTGCCCTTGGCTGGAAGTCATCAAGCGCTCCGCATGCATTGAAGGTGCCCGTCGGGCCCTTTCCCGCGCAAAGGTGCACTGGGGCAGGCTGGATGCTGAGAGGCTTCTGACAGACGCGTCGCCAGCGGGCAAGGAGTATCGTACGCCCGAAATGAATTATAAGAGTGTCCTGAAGGGTGCCCGCAAGATTGCGGATGAGTGCCCCAAAGATGTAATATTTGAGTAGACTCGCAATGTATTATCCTGTGCGCTGAAAACTTTGTTCATATGCACTAAGCAACGCTTATTAATTTAAAATATTACCTTCTGTGCGGCCGTTTATCAAATCTGAGAGATGGCAAGTCGTCGGCTTCAGCCCCCATTCCACGAGTGCTGGGGTGTTCGGGATAAACTTGAGCGCTCTTGTTCCCATTTTTGGGTCCATCTAGGGAGGCGCTCAACACAACGAAAAAGGCAACCGGACTTATAATGCTTGAACACTCTCACTTAGCCATAGAATTCTATAATTTTAAATTTCGGCGGAGCCCCTAGTGTTCGGAAGACCGAGTTCGGGGCGCTATCCACGCCTTGGCCGGACGAATCCGGTTCCTCGCTCTAAGCGGCATAAGTCTTTAGGGACTCGAAAAGACCTCTTGAACAGCGACCAGCTCTCTCCTTATCATGACGGTCAGTTTTAGCTTTCTCCACTGAGGCGCTCGCCCAGCTCAACCGGGGCGCAATCGCAGTGGTTCTCCGAGTGCTACCTTAGCCGACAGAACGGAACGTGAGGTACCAAAACATGGGAGCCGGGCAAACCCAACTATTGACCCAAGACATGATTCGGAGCCGATGCATATAATGCTATAAGTTCGGGGTGTCGCACTTGTGAAAGTGTTCGGACTTATCACACCATAATGCGGGGAACATAAGCCCCTGGTGTATTCGGCCGTACCAAAGTGTACGGATGCAAAATGTCATAAATGAACATATATGTTAAAAAGGAATGCAATTATAAGCGAAAAGTGATGCATTGTTTATTCAAGGAATTCTGCCATGAGTGCAGAACGATACAAATAGTGCGGTAAGCAACGGATTGGACTATTAGACATGTCCCCCTCCTGGGGTAGGCCGCGGAATGGTGTATTTAAAAAATTTAATGCTCGTAATGGAGACCACCTGAGTGTTCGTCGTAGCCTTTGTCCTTCTCTGGCTGTTGCATCGTGAGTTCGGCAGATTCACCGCCGGACAGGGTCTCTGGTGAATGGAGTCCTGTGGATAAATAGAAAAAAAAAGGAAAAGAAAAAGAGCGACACACTTGGGAGCCCCTGGTGTGGTTGAGCCGCACTCTGGTCCTGTCGTGGTCGTGCCCCTCCCCCTATGCCCATGGTATCTCCAGAGTGTAATGATGTACGCGAAGAGCTGGTCTTGCAATCATGCAAGGGCTGGGGTTGGGGCCACATTGCTACGCGTGCTCGGAACGTGCCAGGTGGACTTGATGTATTTTACTCCGGGCGCGTTTGGCCATGTCCGGTCGTTTAACGGCCGGACTCGAAAATTTCCTAAAGAGGCTGCTCTGTACTTCTGCCGCGAGAGCCGCTGTGTGTTTCTATTGACCGTGATGAATCCACGAGGGCCTGGCATCTTGAGCTTAAGGTATGCATAATGCGGCATCGCGTTGAACTTTGCAAACGCGGTTCGTCCGAGCAGAGCGTGATAGCCACTGCGGAACGGGACTATGTCGAAGATTAACTCCTCGCTTCAGAAATTATCCGGGGATCCGAAGACCACTTCCAGTGTGACTGAGCCTGTACAATTGGCCTCAACACCTGGTATGATGCCTTTCAAGGTCGTTGTCGGTGTCAAAACCGGCGGATCTCGGGTAGGGGGTCCCAAACTGTGCGTCTAGGCGGATGGTAACAGGAGACAAGGGACACGATGTTTTTACCCAGGTTCGGGCCCTCTCGATGGAGGTAAAACCCTACTCCTGCTTGATTGATATTGATGATATGGGTAGTACAAGAGTGGATCTACCACGAGATCAAGGAGGCTAAACCCTAGAAGCTAGCCTATGGTATGATTGTTGTAATGGTTATTCGTCCTACGGACTAAAACCCTCCGGTTTATATAGACACCGGGGAGGGCTAGGGTTACACAGAGTCGGTTACAATGGTAGGAGATCTACATATCCGTATTGCCAAGCTTGCCTTCCACGCCAAGGAAAGTCCCATCCGGACACGGGACGGAGTCTTCAATCTTGTATCTTCATAGTCTTGGAGTCCGGCTGACGATGATAGTCCAGCTATCCGGACACCCCCTAGTCCAGGACTCCCTCAGTAGCCCCTGAACCAGGCTTCAATGACGATGAGTCCGACGCGCATATTGTTCGGCATTGCAAGGCAGGTTCCTCCTCCGAATAATTCATAGAAGATTGTGAACACCAGGATAGTGTCTGGCTCTGCAAAATAATTTCCACATTCCACCGTAGAGAGAATATTATGTACACAAGTTCAATCCGCTGACGTATTTTGTGGCATGATGTCACACCACCACCAAGCCTTTACTTGAATCGTTTTTTATTATACCACCTCAGCGCATTTAGCGAAGCGGTTTCCTTGGCACGTCTTGTCGAAGCAGAGATCGTGTTCCCCTTATGACGGGATTCTCATCAATACGGACGTGGGTAACCCAACCGTGCCATTGATGGTGGCGATTGGGAGATAAGCGAGTTTTACCAGGCCGGTGGGGACGCACAGTCTTGGTCCGCCCATATACAAGGGGATAAGGATCAACCTTTTTACCTACGCCCTCTTCCTCTTCTGCTTATCCATCTCCGTGCACTCGAGCTCCAGCGCCCAAGTCCGCGCATCTCGTCTCGACCTTCTCCGACCATGTCTGGAGTGGGAGACAAATGGTTGGCCTCCTCCGTTACGGAGGAGCACATCGCAAAGCTGCGCAGCGCCGGATACCTTTCCGGCGACATCGCGCACCGGCTGCCCAACGAGGGGCAGCTCATCCCCACCCCCAGGCCCCATGAGAGGGTTGTATTCCTTCCCCACTTCCTCCGCGGACTGGGCTTCCCACTTCATCCCTTCGTCCGGGGGCTCATGTACTACTACGGCCTGGACTTCCACGATATGGCGCCAAACTTCATCCTCAACATCTCGGCGTTTATCGTCGTGTGCGAGGCCTTCCTCTACATCCGGCCTCACTTCGGCTTGTGGCTCAAGACCTTCAATGTCAAGCCGAAGGTGGTGAAGGGCGCTCAAGCGGAGTGTGGAGGCGCCATGGTGGGCAAAATGCCCAACGTCACCTGGCTCGAGGGGGCCTTCATGGAGTCCATCAAGGGATGGCAATCGGGGTGGTTCTACATCACCGAGCCGCGCGACCCTAAATGGGCAGCGGCCCCCCAGTTCAGATCCGGTATCCCTATGCAGCTCACCTCCTGGAAAGAGAAGGGCTTGCTATGGGGTAGTTCGGAGGAGCTGACAGGACTCCAGTCCTGTCTCCAGACCCTGGTGAACAAGAAGCTTAGGCTTGTCAATGTGATCCAGGTCATGCTCGTCCCGGATTCTCCCTTGCCAACAACGGGCCTTCAATTTGTGGGAGTTCAATCCGGCACAGCACCGGACCCTGAGCGGGCTCTTCGACACGATGTACGAAGCTGCCTGGAGGGTGCTGTTCAAGGGCGAAGAAGCCCCCGCGTCCGCGACTGAAGACCGCAGATTCAGCACCAAGCGCCCGGCCGGCGAGGTAAGCCTTGTTATCCTCTAGGGGACAGTTGTTTTCTTTCATAGTTTAATTCTATGTGGGATCTAAAACTCCCAATGCCTTTGACAGGACTGGCAGAGGACATCCGGACAGGTAGACTGTCCGGCTCCCCTTCCCGAAGACCCAGCGGACGCCCGTTTAACGGGGCTGCTGGTCCCGGCACTTTATGTGGTGCCGGAGAAGAAGGCCAAGAAGAAGGCCACGGTAACTCAAAGAAGTTCCCGGCGCCAGGTGATATCGGACTCATCGTCCGATGGCTCCGAGGCGGACTCCTCCCCCGAAGACGAGGAGGAGAAAGAGGACTCTCTCTCAGAGGAGGGAGAGAGGAAGAGGAAGGCTTCCCCAACGGGGGAGGCCGAAGGGTCCAAGAGGGGAAGGACCCATCCCCCGGATAGCTCCGCCAACGCCAATGTTGGCGACGAAGAGTGGCCCTCAAGGGCCAGGCCTCCGGCAAGATCGTAAGTATTCGGATTCCTGAATGATTCATAATTTATCTTTTGTGTCACATAGTGTCCTTCTAATGCCGCATACTGCCTGTAGTCTGGCCGATGATGATCTTCCCGCTTCATCGAGCAGGTCCTTGGCTCCGTCGGACGTGGATTCCATCCCGACCGCCTCCACCCCTCGCAGTGCTGACGACACCGAGGTGGGATCCCAGGAGGGGACCCATCAGGAGGAGGCTCCGGAGGTGCCGCAAGGCAACCTCCCGGACTTTGCGCCGGACTCTATGCCGGAACCCGCAGTGGTTCGGGAGTCTGGCAGGCGGCCCCTTCGCAAGAAGGGCAATACCATGACACCGGCAGCCTCCGTCCAACCGGAGGCATTGGAAAACTTGTTGGAGGCTCTCAATGGCGCTTCCATCGAGGAAGAGCACCGCACCATTATGAGTGCGGTGATTCAGAAGGTTCAGCTCGCCAAGAGCGGGCTGACTGAAGCCTGTAGTAGCCTTCTAACAGGCTTTGAGGTAAGAAGTTTAAAATATGTAATGTAATACCGCATAGACAGTAGCCCCTGATGCTCGGTTCGGTGTTCGGAAAGAAAAACCGGATTGAGGATCTAAAAAAGAGATACGCAGGAGTGCTAAAAATTATGTCAATATGGGTTTGCAGGCTGCGCTGCTGACCTCTGCCGCACTGACTGCGGAGGTCGGTGCTTTGAAGCAGGACCTCGAGCGGTCCGAGCAAGAGCTCGGCCTTGCCAAGAAGCAGCTCGAGGACAAAGAAGGTGAGTAACACCACTTTAAGATTTGTACCTTACAGAAAAGGATTTTGGTTGCAATAGAAATAATGAGGATAACGTGGGTACTGTAGGGGCCACAAACGAGGTGGCGACCCTGAAGGAGGCCGTGTCCGCGGCCGAACCCAATGCGGCCGCGGAACGAGCGGAGCGAGAGAAGCAGGAGGCGCGGGTGGCGGAGGTGCGGCAAGAGCTCCAGGCTCTCATGGAAAAGCATGAGAGTTCGGAGCGCGACTCGAAGACTCGAGAGTCCGAGCTTGCCTCGGCTCTTGAAAGTGCCAAAGCCGCTAAGGCCGAGGCCCATAAGACCCTCCAGGAGGTTGAGGATGTGAAGAAAATAGCGGCGGGTAAGGCATTTTTCATGCAAAGCAAGCATGTTAATGTAAACTACCTGTCACTTACCCGAATTCGGAGCTCTCCAGGGGCGTTTGCAGATCTGCCTCGCAGCGTGTCTGATGCCGCCGCATTCTACTGCGGCGAGGATGGGAGCTCAACAGAGAAGGTCTTCTGGTCTCAGTACGCTGAGGCTGGACATCCGGTGCCCCCTAGCGACGAGCTGAAGCAGCTGGTCGAGCTCCACAAGGTAGCCGAGCAGGCCATGAAGGGCCTCATAGTCCGGCTGTGGCCTGGAGAGGCCATGCCTGGGAGCTACTTCGGCCTCGTGCGGCGGCTGGTGGATGCGTGCCCCTGGGTGGAGGTCATCAAGCGCTCCGCCTATATTGAAGGTGCCCGTCGGGCCCTTGCCCGCGCAAAGGTGCACTGGGGCAGGCTGGATGCGGAGAGGCTTATCACTGACGCGCCGCCAGCGGGCAAGGAGTATCGTACACCCGACATGTACTATAAGACTGTCCTGAAGGGTGCCCGCAAGATTGCGGATGAGTGCCCCAGAGATGTAATTATTGAGTAAACTCGCAATGTGTTATCCTGTGCGCTGAAAACTTTGTTCATATGCGCTAAACAACGCTTATTGATTTAAAATATTACCTTCTGTGCGGCCGTTTATAAAATCTGAGAGATGGCAAGTCGTCGGCTTCAGCCCCCATGCCACGAGTGCTGGGGTGTTCGGGATAAACTTGAGCACTCTTGTTCCCATTTTTGGGTCCATCTAGGGAGGCGCTCAACACAACGAACCAGGCAACTAGACTTATAATGCTTGAACACTCTCACTTAGCCATAGAATTCTATAATTTTAAATTTCGGCGAAGCCCCTAGTATTCGAAAGACCGAGTTCGGGGCGCTATCCACGCCTGGGCCGGACACAGCCGGTTCCTTGCTCGAAGCGGCATAAGTCTTTAGGGACTCGAAAAGACCTCTCGAACAGCGACCAGTCTCTCGCCTTATCATGACAGTCAGTTTTAGCTTTCTCCACTGAGGCGCTCGCCCAGCTCAACCGGGGCGCAAACGCAGTGGTTCTCCCAGTGCTACCTTAGCCGACAGAACGGAACGTAAGATACCAAAACATGGGAGCCGGGCAAACCCAACTATTGACCCAAGACATGATTCGGAGCCAATGCATATAATGCTATAAGTTCGGGGTGCCGCACTTGTGAAAGTGTTCGGACTTATCACACCATAATGCGGGAAACATAAGCCCCTGGTGTATTCGGCCGTACCAAAATTGTACGGGTGCAAGATGTCAAGAATAAACATATATGTAAAAAAGGTAATGCAATTATAAACAAAAAGTGATGCATTGTTTACTCAAGAGATTCTGCCATGAGTGCAGAACGATACAAATAGTGCGGTAAGCAAGGGCTGGACTATTAGAAGTGTCTCCCTCCAAGGGTAGGCTGCGGAATGGTGTATTTAACAATTTTAATGCTCGTAATGGAGACCACCTGAGTGTTCGTCGTAGCCTGTGTCCCCCCCTGGCTGTTGCATCGTGAGTTCGGCAGATCTACTGCCGGACAGGGTCTCTGGTGAACGGAGTCCTGTGAAAAAATAAAAAAGGAAGAAAAAAGAGTGACACACTTGGGAGCCCCTGGTGTGGTTAAGCCGCACTCTAGGCCTGTCGTGGTCGTGCCCCTCCCCTTATGCCCATGGTATCTTCAGAGCGTAATGATGTACGCGAAGAGCTGGTCTTGCAATCATGCAAGTGCTGGGGTTGGGGCCGCATTGCTACGCATGCTCGGAACATGCCAGGTGGTCTTGATTGATGTTACTCCTTGCGCGTTTGGCTATGTCCGGTCGTTTAACGGCCAGACTCGAAAATTTCCTTAAAAGGCTGCTTTGTACTTTTGTCGCGAGAGGCGTTGTGTGTTCCTCCGTTCGGAGGGAGCGTTCAGTATTTCCGTTGACCGTGATTACTCCGCGAGGGCCTGGCATCTTGAGCTTAAGGTATGCATAATGCGGCACCGCGTTGAACTTTGCAAACGCGGTTCGTCCGAGCAGGGCGTGATAGCCACTGCGGAACGGGACTATGTCAAAGTTTAACTCCTCGCTTCGGAAATTATCCGGGGATCCGAAGACCACTTCCAGTGTGACTGAGCCTGTACAATTGGCCTCAACACCCGGTATGATGCCTTTAAAGGTCGTCTTTGTAGGTTTAATCCTTGAGGGGTCTATGCCCATCTTGCGCACTGTATCCTGATAAAGCAGGTTCAGGCTGCTGCCGCCGTCCATCAGGACTCTGGTGAGGTGAAATCCATCGACGATTGGGTCTAAGACCAATGCGGCGAATCCACCATGACGGATACTGGTAGGGTGGTCCCTTCGATCGAAAGTGATCAGGCAAGAGGACCATGGATTGAACTTTGAGGCGACTGGCTCCATCGCATATACGTCCCTAAGTGCACGCTTCCTCTCCCTCTTGGGTATATGGGTTGCGTATATCATGTTTACCATCCGCACTTGTGGGGGAAAACCCTTCTGTCCTCTACTGTTCGGCGGCCGGGTCTCCTCCTCGTCGTCGCTGTGCAGCCCCTTGTCATTGTTTTCGGCAATTAACTTGCCTGCCTGCTTGAATATCCAACAATCTCTGTTGGTGTGATTAGCTGGCTTTTCGGGGGGTGCCATGTATCTGCCAAGAGCGGTCGAGTATTCAGTCCAAATTGGACGGGCCCGGAGTAGTTCTTTTGAATGGCTTCTTCCGCTGACCGGGTTTAGAGCCTATGAATCCGGCGTTGACCACCGTATCCTCATTGGTATCGCCGTTAATGCGGCGTTTGTTTTTGTTTCACGTGACCTGCCGTTGTGGTCCTTAGTATCCGGACTGCCAGCATTTTTGCTGAGGTTGTTGCTGCGAGCTAGCCAGCTGTCCTCTCCCGCACAGAAGCGGGTCATGAGTGATGTGAGGGCTGCCATGGATTTCGGCTTTTCCTATCCTAGGTGCCGGGCCAGCCATTCATCGCGGATGTTATGTTTGAGGGCTGCGAGGGCCTTTGCGTCCGGACAGTCGACGATTTGATTTTTCTTTGTTAAGAACCGTGTCCAGAACTGTCAGGCCGATTCGTCTGGCTACTGAATTATGTGGCTTAGGTCATCGGCGTCTGGTGGTCGCACATATGTGCCCTGGAAGTTGTCGAGGAATGCGGCTTCCAGGTCCTCCCAACACCCAATTGACTCTGCGGGCAAGCTGTTAAGCCAATGCCGAGCTGGTCCTTTAAGCTTGAGTGGGAGATACTTGATGGCG
The DNA here is from genome assembly GCF_002162155.2 of Triticum dicoccoides. NCBI lineage: Eukaryota > Viridiplantae > Streptophyta > Magnoliopsida > Poales > Poaceae > Triticum > Triticum dicoccoides. Next base: position 706,496,640 of record NC_041391.1, read on the forward strand.
TGGAGATCGTCGCCGCGGGCCATATGGATATGAAGGAGATAATCTTCGATCCAAACCGCGGGGTCTGTTGTGCCATCGTAGGATTCAATGTTCACGGGTTTAAACCCTTCAGGGATTTGATGATCCATTACTTCGTCAGTGAAGCATAGTGGGTGTGCGGCGCCTCTGTATTGAGCAATATCACGACGTAGCTCAAGAGAGCGTTGTCCGCTGTGTTCGGCCCGGCCGGAGTTGTTGTATCCGGCACGACGGTAGTCGTCGTGGGTCGTGGGCGCCCACGTGATCCATAGATAGATCTGGATTGTCTTGCCTTGTCCTCCAATATATCCCACAAATCCGGCGCATTCCCTCGTGGCTTCTTACTTTTCGAGCGGTGCCGGGGTACGGTCTTGATGGAGGGCCTAGATGCCTCTCTGTCGCGACCACGGGGTGGTCGGTCTGCCGTATTGCACGCTGGTGATGAAGGTATGTATGCTTCCTCCTTTAGTCGGGGGAGCAACTTGCGTTTTGGGTAGCTCTTGGAGGGGCGTTCGAGTTCATACTCTTCGGCCGCGAGGACCTCGGTCCATCTGTCGGCCAGTAGGTCTTGATCAGCTTGAAGCTGTTGCTTCTTTTTCTTTAGGCTATTTGCCGTGGCGGTAAGCCTGCGTTTAAAACGCTCTTGCTCGACGGGATCCTCTGGCACGACGAATTCGTCGTCGTTGAGGCTTGCCTCGTCTCCGGAGGGAGGCATATAGTTGTCATCCTCCTTGTCTGCCGCTCTCACTCGAGGGCTGGCATCCCCGTCCTCCTGTGCTGAATCTTGCTGGAGGGGGTTGTCTTCGGCACTCTCTGGGGTGTTATTATCTCCGGTGCCGGAATCTCCATTCTTACTGTGGCGAGATTTCGAGCGGCGCCGCTGACGTCGACGCTTGGGCTGTTTCTTAGAAGAATCTGCCTCCACTGCTTCTTCGCCATCCCCATCCTTTGGGGTGTCCACCATGTATATGCCGTATGACGAGGTGGTCTTCCAGTGTCCTGTAGGCGCTGGTTCTTGATCGTCTCCGGCATCGTCATCCATACCGTCGATGTCTTCGGAGTCGTAGTCTAGCATGTCGGCTAGATCGTCGACAGTGGCTACAAAGTGGGTGGTGGGTGGGCTTTGAATCTCTTTGTTGTCTGCATCCCAACTATCCTGACCGCAGTCCGGCCAGGGCTCTCTTGATAACGAGAGATGCTTTAGTGAATTTAGGATGTCGCCAAAGGGTGAGTGCTGAAAGATGTCCGCGGCGGTGAACTCCATGATCGGCGCCCAATCAGATTCGATTGGCAGGGGCGCAGGAGGTTCGGAGTCCGGCAAGGAGTCCGACGCCTCGGAGTCATGAGCTTTATAAGGGACAAGGTCAGTATTCGGCTCTATCGCCGTTGAAGTCGCAGCCCCCGAGGCGGTGTCCAGCCACCTGTCCTCGATCTGCGCGGTCTGCTCTGAACTATGGGTTAGAGCGGACTCGTGTGCGGCCTCCAGGGCATTGTCCGGCGGCAGAGCTAAATCACGCCCGTCGTGACAGCACGGCACACTCGGCCGTGGCTCGAATCCGTCGAAGATCAAGTCTCCACGGATGTCGGCCGTGAAGTTTAGGCTTCCAAACCTGACCTGATGGCCAGGGGCGTAGCTTTCGATCTGCTCCAGATGGCCAAGTGAATTGGCCCGCACTGCAAAGCCGCCGAACATGAAGATCTGTCCGGGGAGGAAAGTCTCACCCTGGACGGCGTTGTTGTTGATTGAAGAAGCCATCAAGCCTATCGATGACGACACAGAGGAACTCTCAATGAAAGCACCAATGTCGGTGTCAAAACCGGCGGATCTCGGGTAGGGGGTCCCGAACTGTGCGTCTAGGCGGATGGTAACAGGAGACAAGGGACACGATGTTTTTACCCAGGTTCGGGCCCTCTCGATGGAGGTAAAACCCTACTCCTGCTTGATTGATATTGATGATATGGGTAGTACAAGAGTGGATCTACCACGAGATCAAGGAGGCTAAACCCTAGAAGCTAGCCTATGGTATGATTGTTGTAATGGTTATTCGTCCTACGGACTAAAACCCTCCGGTTTATATAGACACCGGGGAGGGCTAGGGTTACACAGAGTCGGTTACAATGGTAGGAGATCTACATATCCGTATTGCCAAGCTTGCCTTCCACGCCAAGGAAAGTCCCATCCGGACACGGGACGGAGTCTTCAATCTTGTATCTTCATAGTCTTGGAGTCCGGCTGACGATGATTGTCCGGCTATCCGGACACCCCCTAGTCCAGGACTCCCTCAGTCGTCTTTGTAGGTTTAATCCTTGAGGGGTCTATGCCCATCTTGCGCACTGTATCCTGATAAAGCAGGTTCAGGCTGCTGCCGCCGTCCATCAGGACTCTAGCGAGGTGAAATCCATCGACGATTGGGTCTAAAACCAATGCGGCGAATCCGCCATGGAGGATACTGGTGGGGTGGTCCCTTCGATCGAAAGTGATCGGGCAAGAGGACCATGGATTGAACTTCGGGGCGACTGGCTCCATCGCATATATGTCCCTAAGTGCACGCTTCCGCTCCCTCTTGGGTATGTGGGTTGCGTATATCATGTTTACTGTCCGCACTTGTGGGGGGAAACCCTTCTGTACTCTACTGTTCGGCGGCCGGGTCTCTTCCTCGTCATCGCTATGCAGCCCCTTGTTGTTGTTTTCGGCAATTAACTTGCCTTCTTGCTTGAATACCCAACAATCCCTGTTAGTGTGATTAGCTGGCTTTTCAGGGGTGCCATGTATCTGGCAAGAGCGGTCGAGTATTCGGTCCAAATTGGACGGACTTGGAGTGGTTCTTTTGAATGGCTTATTCCGCTGACCGGGTTTAGAGCCTCTGAATCCGGCGTTGACTGCCGTATCCTTAGTGTTATCGCCGTTAACACGGTGTTTGTTTTTGTTTCGACGCGACCTGCCATTGCGGTCCTTAGTATCCGGACTGCCAGCATTTTTGCTGAGGTTGTTACTGCGGGCTAGCCAGCTGTCCTCCCCTGCACAGAAGCGGGTCATGAGTGATGTGAGGGCTGCCATGGATTTCGGCTTTTCCTGTCCTAGGTGCCGGGCCAGCCACTCATCGTGGATGTTATGTTTGAAGGCTGCGAGGGCCTCTGCATTCGGACAATCAACGATTTGATTCTTCTTTGCTAAGAACCGTGTCCAGAACTGTCTGGCCGATTCGTCTGGCTGCTGAATTATGTGGCTTAGGTCATCGGCGTCTGGTGGTCGCACGTATGTGCCCTGGAAGTTGTCAAGAAATGCGGCTTCCAGGTCCTCCCAACACCCAATTGACTCTGCTGGCAAGCTATTAAGTCAATGCCGAGCTGCTCCTTTAAGCTTGAGCGGGAGATACTTGATGGCGTGGAGATCGTCACCGCGGGCCATATGGATATGAAGGAGATAATCTTCGATCCAAACCACGGGGTCTGTTGTGCCATCGTAGGATTCAATGTTCACGGGTTTAAACCCTTCGGGGATTTGATGATCCATTACTTCATCTGTGAAGCATAGTGGGTGTGCGGCGCCTCTATACTGGGCAATCACGACGTAGCTCAAGAGAGCTTTGTCTGCTGTGTTCGGCCCGGCCGGAGTTGCTGTATCCGGCGCGACAGTAGTCGTCGTGGATCGTGGGGCGCCCACGTGATCCGTAGATATATCTTGATTTTCTTGCCTTGTCCTCCAATATGTCTCGCAAGTCCGGCGCCTTCCCCCGTGGCTTTGTACTTTTCGAGCGATGCCGGGGTACGGTCCTGATGGAGGGCCTAGATGCCTCTCTGTCGCGGCCACGAGGTGTTCGGTCTGCCGTATTGTGCGCTGGTGATGAAGGTTTATATGCTTCCTCCTCTAATCGGGGGAGCAACTTGCGTTTTGGGTAGTGTCGGTGTCAAAACCGGAGGATCTCGGGTAGGGGGTCCCAAACTGTGCGTCTAGGCGGATGGTAACAAGAGACGAGGGACACGATGTTTTTACCCAGGTTTGGGCCCTCTTGATGGAGGTAAAACCCTGCGTCCTGCTTTATTAATATTGATGATATGGGTAGTACAAGAGTGGATCTACCACGAGATCAAGGAGGCTAAACCCTAGAAGCTAGCCTATGGTATGATTGTTGCAATGTATGTTGTCCTACGGACTAAAGCCCTCCGGTTTATATAGACACCGGAGGAGGCTAGGGTTACACAGAGTCGGTTACAATGGTAGGAGATCTACATATCCGTATTGCCAAGCTTGCCTTCCACGCCAAGGGAAGTCCCATCCGGACACGGGACGGAGTCTTCAATCTTGTATCTTCGTAGTCTTGGAGTCCGGCGGATAATGATAGTCCGGCTGTCCGGACACCCCCTAGTCCAGGACTCCCTCAGGTAGCTTTTGGAGGGGCGTTCGAGTTCATGCTCTTCGGCCACCAGGACCTCGGTCCATCTGTCGGCCAGCAGGTCTTGATCAGCTCGAAGTTGTTGCTGCTTTTTCTTTAGGCTGTTTGCCGTGGCCATTAGCCTGCATTTAAAACGCTCTTGTTCGACGGGATCCTTAGGCACGACGAATTCATCGTTGTTGAGGCTTGCCTCATCTCCGGAGGGAGGCATGTAATTATCATCCTCGACCTCTTCGTCTGCCGCTCTCTTGTGAGGGCTGGCTTCTGCGTCGTCCTGTGCTGAATCTTGCTGGAGGGGGTTGTCTTCGGCACTCTCTGGGGTGTTATTATCTCTGGTGCCGGAATCTCCATTCTTGCTATGGCGGGATTTAGAGCGGCGCCGCTGACGTCGGCGCTTGGGCTGTTTCATAGGAGAATCTGCCTCCGCTGCTTCTTCGCCGTTCCCGTCCTTTGGGATGTCCACCATGTATATGTCGTATGACGAGGTCGTCTTCCAGTGCCCCGTAGGCGCTGGTTCTTGGTCGTCTCCGGCATCGTCGTCCATACCGTCGATGTCTTCGGAGTCGTAGTCTACCATGTCGGTTAGATCGTCGACAGTGGCTACAAAGTGGGTGGTGGGTGGGTTTTGGATTTCTTCATCATCCGCATCCCAACCGTCCTGACCGCAGTCCGGCCAGGGCTCTCCTGATAACGAGAGATGCTTTAGCGAATTCAGGATGTCGCCAAAGGGTGAGTGCTGAAAGATGTCTGCAGCCTGTGAACTCCATGATCGGCGCCCAATCGGATTTGATTGGCAGGGGCACAGGAGGTTCGGAGTCCGGCAAGGAGTCCGACACCTCGGGGTCACGAGCTTTGCAAAGGATAAGGTCGGTATTCGGCTCCATCGCCATAGAGATTGCAGCTCCCGAGGCGGTGTCCAGCCACCTTTCCTCGATCTGCGCGGTCGGCTCCGAACTAGGGGTCGGAGCGGACTCATGTGCAGCTTCCAGGGCACTATCCGGCGGCAGAGCTAAATCATGCCCATCGTGACAGTGCGGCACGCTCGGCTGTGGCTCGAATCCATCGAAGATCAAGTCTCGGCGGATGTCGGCCGTGAAGTTTAAGCTTCCAAACCTGACCTGATGGCCAGGGGCGTAACTTTCGATCTGCTCCAGATGGCCAAGCGAATTGGCCCGTAGTGCGAAGCCGCCGAATACGAAGATCTGTCCGGGGAGAAAAGTCTCATCCTGCACTGCGTAGTTGTCGATGATTGAAGGAGCCATCAAGCCTATCGGTGACGACAGAGAGGAACTCTCAATGAAAGCACCAATGTCGGTGTCAAAACCGGCGGATCTCGGGTAGGGGGTCCCGAACTGTGCGTCTAGGCGGATGGTAACAGGAGACAAGGGACATGATGTTTTTACCCAGGTTCGGGCCCTCTCGATGGAGGTAAAACCCTACTCCTGCTTGATTGATATTGATGATATGGGTAGTAAAAGAGTGGATCTACCACGAGATCAAGGAGGCTAAACCCTAGAAGCTAGCCTATGGTATGATTGTTGTAATGGTTGTTCGTCCTACGGACTAAAACCCTCCGGTTTATATAGACACCAGAGAGGGCTAGGGTTACACAGAGTCGGTTACAATGGTAGGAGATCTACATATCCGTATCGCCAAGCTTGCCTTCCACGCCAAGGAAAGTCCCATCCGGACACGGGACGAAGTCTTCAATCTTGTATCTTCATAGTCTTGGAGTCCGGCCGATGATGATAGTCCGGCTATCCGGACACCCCCTAGTCCAGGACTCCCTCAGAAGGCCTTGCCTACCATGTCCCGGGCTGCGGCGTGGTGCCCACCGAGTCCGGCATGGATTTCAGCCAGAAGATTTCGCCTTCCTCTTTGGAGATACACCTTTGAAGGACTCCGGTTGTGCTTTTCTTGTAAAGCTCTCCCTCATGGACCTTGTAGGCTTTAGATCGCCGTACTATGCAGCGGGCCTCGTTTTGGTCCTCAGGAAATTCCTACCTAGTTAAGTAGGCTAGGATTGGTTCCATCCACGGGGCAATGACTGTCATTATTTCGTGGGCTGAATGTGTTATTTCATTGGCACAGCCACCGATTGTGTCAGAATGCTCGGTGTCGGGCGGTGCGGTTGGGTCCGGATTATTGTTTTCGGACTCCCCTTCCCATAGTACGAATGGCTTGAAAAACCGTTCCAGGAAGATGTTGGGAGGGACGGCATCGCGCTTTGCGCCGATGTGCGCCAATACGTCCGCCGCCTGGTTATTATCCCGGGCTATATGGTGAAATTCGAGCCCTTCAAACCGAGCTGACATTTTTAGGACGGCGTTACGGTAAGCTGCCATTTTCGGATCCTTGGCGTCGAAGTCTCCATTTATTTGGGATATTGCAAGGTTCGAATCACCGCGCACCTCTAGGCGTTTAACGACCATGGAGACCACCATCCGGAGGCCATGTAGAAGGGTGTCGTATTCGGCTGCGTTGTTGGAGTCCGTGTACATTATCTGGAGTACGTATTGGACTGTATCTCCGGTTGGGGATGTCAGGACGACACCAGCCTCCAGGCCAGCCAACATTTTGGAGCCGTCGAAGTGCATAATCCAATTGGAATATGCGCCGTACTCTTTAGGGAGTTCGGCTTCAGTCCATTCGGCGATGAAGTCAGCCAAAACTTGCGACTTGATAGCTCGCCGTGGTTTATAGGTTATGTCAAATGGGAGGAGCTCAATGGCCCATTTTGCAATCCGGCCAGTTGCGTCGTGGTTGTTTACAATGTCATTGAGAGGTACTCCGGAGGCTACTGTTATCGAACACTCTTGAAAGTAGTGTCGGAGCTTCCGGGATGCCATGAACATTGCGTACGCTATCTTTTGGTAATGTGGATACCGGGACTTGCATGGAGTTAGGACAGTGGATACGTAGTACATTGGTTTTTGAAGAGGGAACTTGTGTCCGTCCGTTTCTCGTTCGACGACGAGCACTGCGCTTACAACTTGATGTGTTGCCGCGATATATAATAGCATTGGTTCGCCCAAGTTGGGCGCGGCCAGGACCGGATTTGTTGCCAATATGGCTTTTATTTCTTCAAGTCCGGCTGTGGCGGCATCCGTCCACTCGAAGTGTTCGGTGCGCCAGAGGAGGCGATAAAGGGGTAATGCCTTTTCACCCAAACGGGAGATAAAGCGGCTTAGAGCCGCCACGCATCCTGTCAATTTTTGAATTTGTTTGAGGTCTTTTGGGATATCCAATTGTGACAGAGCTCGGATCTTGGCTGGGTTTGCTTCAATTCCTCTACCGGATACAATGAAGCCCAAGAGCTTTTCGGCTGGTACGCCGAAGATGCATTTTTCCGGATTCAGCTTCATGTCGTATGTCCGGAGATTGTCGAATGTGAGTCTCAAGTCGTCTACTAGAGTTTCGACATGCTTGGATTTGACGACCACATCATCTACGTATGCCTCCACAGTTTTGCCGATCTGGTTTGCCAGACATGTCTGAATCATGCGCTGATATGTTGCGCCGGCGTTTTTGAGCCCGAAGGGCATTGTGTTGCAGCATAATGGGCCGTATGGAGTAATGAATGCCGTTGCGGCTTGGTCTGGCTCTGCCATCTTTATTTGATGGTAGCCGGAGTATGCGTTGAGGAAGCACAATGAACCGTGCCCTGCGGTAGCGTCGATAAATTGATCGATGCGGGGAAGGGGGAAGGGATGCTTTGGGCAAGCCTTGTTAAGGTCCTTGAAATCGACACACAGGCGCCAGGATTTGTCCTTCTTTGGTACCATTACCAGGTTTGCTAGCCAGTCCGGATGTTTTATATCTCTGATGAATCCGGCTTCTAAAAGTTTGGCTAGCTCCTCTCCCATTGCCTGTCTTTTGGGTTCGGAAAATCGCCGAAGAGCCTGTTTGACTGGCTTGAATCCTTTTAGGATATTTAGGCTGTGCTCTGCCAGCCGGCGTGGGATTCCTGGCATGTCTGAAGGATGCCAGGCAAAAATATCCCAATTTTCCCGTAGGAATTCTCGTAGTGCGGTGTCTACATCAGGGTTTAATTGTGCCCCAATGGAGGCCGTCTTTGTAGGGTCCGTTGGATGGACTTGGAATTTGACTATTTCGTCCGCTGGCTTAAAAGAGGTGGACTTGGATCTTTTGTCAAGTATGACGTCGTCCCTGTTCACCGTGGAGCGCAGCGCTATAAGTTCCTCGGCCACTAGGGCTTCAGATAGCACCTCTAGGGCTAGTGCGGCTGTCTTATTTTCGGTGCGGAGCGCTATGTCCGGATCACTGGCAAGGGTGATGATTCCGTTGGGCCCGGGCATTTTGAGCTTCATGTACCCATAATGGGGTATATCTTGAAAAATTGTGAATGCCTCTCGTCCTAATAAAGCGTGGTATCCGCTGCTGAACGGAGCCACATGGAACATGATCTTCTCGGACCTGTAGTTGTCCGGCGAGCCGAATACCACATCTAGTGTGATTTTTCCTGTGCAGCAAGCTTCCCGACTAGGGATTATTCCTCTGAAGGTTGTGTTGCTTCGATCAATGCGGCTCCAGTCTACTTCCATTTTTCGAAGGGTTTCCTCATAGATGAGGTTTAATCCGCTGCCGCCATCCATGAGTACCTTAGTAAGGCGAAAGCCGTCCACTATTGGACTGAGGACCAATGTGGCTGCTGCGCGGGCTGTTCGGAATTTACATTCGTCACTAGCATTAAAGGTAATAGCCGTGTCACTCCATGGATTTATTGTTGCTACTTGGTAGAGTTCGACAAGGCTGCGGAGTGTTCGTTTCCGCATATTATTTGATGCGAAAGTCTCGAAGACTGTTAATACCGTACTGGTACTGCTAGGCTGGTTCTCTGGGGCTAGAAGCTCTTCGCCACTTTTGGGCACCTGCCGTAGTATCCAACATGCTCGAAGGCTATGTGTCGGAGTGGCGCCCTCTGTACTATGGATTTTGCAAGGTCCGCTGAGTCATCCCTCCAGTACGGTTCCGTGCCCTTTAGGAGGTTTTTGCTTTTTGGTTTTTAACCCAGGTGCCTGAATATGATGCACCCTTTTATTTCGGACTAGGGTTGTGTTCGGAGCCGGATTGTCCCAAAATTTGGTTTCGGTTTTCCAGGCGCTCTCCATCGCACAGTACTTTCGTACTATGGACGCAAAGTCAGCGAAGCGTGTAATTTCGCGACGACTTATGGTGTTCATGATTCCCTTGTCCATGCAATTATTGCAGAAAATTGAGATTGTGCTTTCCTCACAGCAGTCCTTTATCCTGTCCATAACCAGGAGGAATCTGGCCCAGTAATGTTGTACTGTTTCAGCGGGCTCTTGCCGGATTCGGGATAGATCGCTTGTGTTTGGGTGGGTGGGTGGAATTAAATTCGAAACCCCGTCCAATCTAAGACTCATGGGCCGGAAAGTTTCCGAACTTGGAAGCTTGGCTTGTTGGATGTTGTCCAACGAATCTGGCCCGCTGCCTGACTTTAGGTTCAGGGTTTGATCGACCTCCGTTCCTCCGCAGGAATCCGGCATGGAGGGGTTGGGAATTCGGACATAGCTTGTCCTTAATGTAGAAGAAGAGTCGCCGTGTTGTTCCTCCACCACAGCAACATGGTGGGTAGCCTGGGGAGAGTTGATCTCTCTCAGATCGGTTTTAGGCCCAATCCGATCGTAGTCTGTAGCGACTCCCACGGCGGCGATTCGATCCAGGAGCTCATTTAAGGAGGAGAGCTCCATCGGATCTAGCTGCTCGGCAAATTCCGAGTTGATGTGGAGATCGCTTTTGATGACCCGAGAGGTCATCGTCGGCGTGGCGGCCGAACAGGCGGTCATAAGAAAACCGCCTAGCCGGATAGTTTGGCCGATGGCCAAAGCTCCTTGGGCAACGGTGCCGTCTTTAAAGACGGGACGAGGCAAAAAATACGGGACGAGGCAACCTTCCTGATTGCGACGACACAGAGGAACTCTCAATGAAAACACTAATGTCGGTGTCAAAACCGGCGGATCTCGGGTAGGGGGTCCCGAACTATGCGTCTAGGCGGATGGTAACAGGAGACAAGGGACACGATGTTTTTACCCAGGTTCGGGCCCTCACGGTGGAGGTAAAACCCTACTCCTGCTTGATTAATAATGATGATATGGGTAGTACAAGAGTAGATCTACCACGAGATCAAGGAGGCTAAACCCTAGAAGCTAGCCTATGGTATGATTGTTTTTCGTCCTACGGACTAAAACCCTCCGGTTTATATAGGCAACGGAGAGGGCTAGGGTTACACGGAGTCGGTTACAATGGTAGGAGATCTACATATCCATATCGCCAAGCTTACCTTCCACGCCAAGGAAAGTCCCATCCGGACACGGGACAAAGTCTTCAATCTTGTATCTTCATAGTCTTGGAGTCCGGCTGACGGTGATAATTCGGCTATCCAGACACCCCCTAGTCCAGGACTCCCTCAGCGACAAACAAGCAAAATGGTGCGAAGAAGAAGTTTCACCATCGCACGGGGTCAGGTGGCTACCTCAAAGCCCGGCCAAAGTGGGCCAAGGCTGAGAATGATCTGCTTGATAAAGGGATCGAACCAGAGACAATGAACTGGCCAGACCGTTGCCGGACTTAGTTCTTCGGGGCTGGCGGAACCTTGGACCCTGTATTAGGGAAGTGCCGTTGGACGGACGAGCAACTGAAAATACCAGTCAAGAGGCTTCGGCACCTATATCAATGCAGCGCAGCAAGGGATGTTCGTTCCAGACAGGGACAATGACGAGCTCATAATGGCCCTCGGAGCACCCTGGACGGACACGACGCACGCCAGGCTCCATTCCGTGGAAGGTTGGTTTTCTGGACGCAGGGGGTTACAAAACCCAGGAGAGGAGGAAGAAAGTGGAGCATAGGCAACTGCAGGCGCTGCACGAAAGGGTAATGGGGCTAGAGGAACGAGAAGCAAATTGCAGCAAATGACTAGCGAAGCTTCCCCCGAAGCTACCCCGCCATCTCAGCGAAGAAGCATCGTGGCTTCCACCGAGCTGCTTCAGCCGTAGCATGTCTTGACGTCTCCTGCTAGCTACCCCATGGATTTTATCATAGAGTCTCAAAATTGCCACCTTATAGCGCAATGGCAGAACTTAAAAGTCAAGGTGGCTGTCGGCCAAGTTCGACATTCTGAACCCGGCGCAACTTTTCATTGTCGTCCAATTCCAGAAGGATATGCTAGGGTGACGGTGGATGAAATAACGAAGGGATTTGAGTAGGGGTGGGCATATAACCCGAAAACCGAACGACCGAAACGAATTAACCTGAACCGAAGCGGAAGTGACCGAAACCGATTTAGTCTGTACTATGCTCGGTTAGTGATTCTAACAAACCAAATTTACTTCGGTGATTTCGGTCTGCACACTGGGTCCACCGAATTGACAGAAGCACAGAGGCCCACCATTCTTCTCGTGCGTCCTCTAGAAATTAATTCCCGTTCGTACGCATGCACCAGCCAACGAACATCAATTGCCCCTGCAAACAGTGTCGTCGGCTGGCCGGCGGGTCCCCTGATTCCCTCCCTAATTCTTGTCCACATGTACTGGACGCCCGTCTTCTTTTCTATTTTTTATTGAACCTAGGTGATGTTTGTTGTTGCATGCTGTGTCGCTCACCTCGTGTTATATGTTTTTTTCTTTGAGCATAACACGTGTTGTTATCTAGCCCACACAAACCATAGCTCTCAGCCCAGCCGAGACAATCGAGTAGCAGCTATCCCATCCAGCCAGCCCACCGCAGCCTAGCATCGTAGTGCCCATGCGGCCAGGCCCCAGTTGTTCGGTCTGTTCGATGCAAAACCGAATACCGAACCGATCTATCGGGGTACCGAAGGCTCGGTTTCTTTTATTGCTAGAGACCGATCGGGGCACGTTTTCTAGGAACCGAGTAAGCAAAAACACTGAAGCACCGAACCGTTTGGTTCGGGGGAACCGAACGCCCACTCCTAGATTTGAGGACCTCCAGCTTGACCACCCTACCGGTGAAGGGGAGACTCGGCTGGGTTATGCTCTGAAGACTCCATGCCTATGGCGGAAGGAGTTCATCAAGCTTCCGAACTGGACGCCTCCTCCTCCTCCTCCTCCGGTGAGTCAGGGCACTCCGCCTCCTCCACCGCCTCCTCCTCCGACGAGTGATGATCAGGGCGCTCGACCTCCTTCTGCGGCGCGTGGCAGCACTCCGCCTCCTTCTTCGCCTGCGCCGGCGCGCCCGAGCAGCCAGCAGCCTCCTCCTTCTCCGCCTCGCCAGCAAGGGCAGAAGAGACCCGCCGCCGCCCCGGCTGCTCCGGCGCGTCGTAGTCCTTCTCCTCCGCCTCGTAAGCAAGCACGAAAAAAGACAGACGCCGCAGCCGCTCCGTCTGCTCCGGCGTCTAGCAGTACAGCCAGAGGCGGGAGGCAATACAGATACGGTCCTTCTCTCAAGCCTCTAGAGAAGTTACCATACAAGAGGACCGAGGAGGAAAACGCGAAGATCGTGCGGGCCGAAGTGGACGACTTCTTTGAAGGGTTGAAAGCAAAGAGACATCCACCTCCGGAGGAGAAGGTAGATCCGGTGAAAGCAAAGCGCACTATGGATGCCCTGAGGAAACCACCAAAGTCTCCGCCGAGAACCAACTATGAGCGCATTACTGAACAGGCATATCTCGAAGCGGGGTGGTCGGGAAGTACTGTTAGACATCAAAGGTCAAAAGAACGAGCAGTTGCGAAAAAAATTGCCCAGCTCGGCGAACAAGCAAATCAATCGTGCCCCCCACTCAATGTGTCTAACGGCGACATCGTCGCTAATGCTCCGAGGACGGTGGCCGGTTATAGCAATCTTAGAGATTACCTACCTAACGATCAACTTCCTGATTTCATGGAGGTGGACGAACACAGATATGAGTACGGGAAGCCTCTCGTCAAAGATGAAAAATCTCTAACAACGATGATGCGAAGATTCCATAATTGGTACAAAACCTGCAAAGAGTCTGGTGGGACGAATACTTTGTATCTAAGAATTAAAGAGGAGCACGACCTTGTTGGAACTGATCTGTTGCCTGTTCCATTTGAGGAGTTCTTCGAGTTCTTCAATCAAAAGGCCCTCGATAAATTAATGGTCTTTTTCTACCGTCTGTAAGTACTATTTCTGTCATTAAGTCTCTATATATAGCTCGGCTCTTTCATTGCATGTATTTATAATTAATTATCCTCACTATATATACAGATTGAAGATCATCGAGTACAGAAAACAAGAAATGTATGATATTGGGTTCATTAACACAAACATTATAGATGAAATTCAGGTTAAAAAGCACGCCGAAGAGGCCGAGGCCAACTTGCTACAATCGTTGATCAAAAATCAAAACAAAGATACCATACTCTTTCCTTACAACTTTGACTGAGTGTTACTGTCGTGTGCATATTCGGTTTCCCTTATTACTCGAGCGAGCTTATAGTAATGTAATTGATGAGTTATGCATGCGTGCGCAGCTTCCACCACTACTAGGAAAAGGCCTACTAATGGCGCACCAGTTTTGCCTACTAATGGCGCACTACTGATGCGCCATTAGTACCACGCCACTAGTATTTTTTACTAATGGCGCACCACTGGTGCGCCATTAGTATACGCGATACTAGTGGCGCACCTGTAGTGCACCATTAGTATGCCTAGAGGTGCGTCATTACTATCTGACTTAGTAATGGCGCACCACATAGAAGTGTGCCATTAGTAATAAAAATTTTCAATTTTTTTATTTTTTTAAAAAAAATCAATTTTTTTTATTTATTTTTTGTTTTTTTCTTAATATCTGGTCACTATGGCTTACTCTCGGGTCAATATGCTTAATCTCGGGTCAAATCGCACTCCGTGGTAAAACTTCCCGAAAGGTCATCCATCCTCACACTACTCCAGCCCAAGCACGCTTAACTTCAGAGTTCTATCCAACCCCAGCACCAGCTCACTTCACAGGCACTTGTTGATATATCTAGCATATCAATCCTATTAAACCTTGTTGATGTTTAGGACTTTGTTCATGTTCATGAGTGTGATGAAATTTTGAAAAAATATTTCAAACTTCCATTCATATTACGTATCATATTTAAAAAAAATCCTGAAAAAAAATTGAAACTATTTTTTTCTGTTACTAGTGGCGCACCTAGCAAACAGTGCGCCACTAGTAAGTTTGAAAATTTTTGAATTTTTTTGCCTCCAGATCTTAAAAGCCCCGTAACTTTTTTTCTATTAGGTTTTTGAGGATTTTGAAAATGTTTAAATTCGGATGTAACTTTTCGAGTACATGATTTTTCATATAGAAAACTTTTTAATCCGAGTTCGTATGCAAAAGTTATCCTCATTTTACAAATTCCAGAGAGATTTTGCAAATAAAGTCGAAATTCATATTTGTAAATTTTCCCAACAACTAGACCACATATCACATGGGAAACTTATTTTCTTTTATTTTTTTGAAATTTTTATCATTTTATTTTTTTTTAAACTGAAAAGACGGTCCAAGGGGGTGCATTCGGTGGAATTTTTAGGCCAAGTTAGTAATGGCGCAACGTGGGAGTGGTGCGTTGAAAAAAAATAAAAAAAAATTGAAATTTTTTTTGAAAAAAAATACTAGTGGTGCACCCTGGATGTGGTGCGCCATTACTAGTTAAAACTAGTAATGGCGCACTATCCCCTGGTGCGCCATTACTAGTTTTGAAAAAAAAATAATAAAAAATGAAAAATAAAATTGAAGTTTTTTTTACTAATGGTGCACTGTGGATGTGGTGCGCCGTTACTAGTTACTAGTAATGGCGGCGCACTATCCCCTGGTGCGCCATTAGTAGTTTTGAAAAAAAAATTGTTACTAATGGCGCACCGTGGATGTGGTGCGCCATTAGTATTTGGACACTAATGGCGCACCAACACATGGTGCGCCATTAGTATATAGTAGTGGCGCACCACATGTCTGGTGCGCCATAGTGTCCATTTCATCTATAGCCCTTTTCCTAGTAGTGCACTATGTTCTTCTCGAGATTAAGCTTGAACGGGGACTAGTAACTGTCTTAGACTCGAGACGAAAATATCCCGAAACCTATGCGGACATGACTAAAATGCTCAACAAGTAAGTTCAATCGATCATTATCGCACCATATCGGCAACTTTTTGTTCATTTCCTGATATCTCAAGTAATAATAATTATTTTCTTTGTCTTGCAGGGTTTGGAAACAGTCACCGCAGAAGCTCCGGGACTGCCGAAGGAGCTACGATATACATCCCCGAAAGTAAGTACTACTGGCTAGCTAGTTGCGCGCATCTCCCGTTGATTCTATAGCTATACTTTCATCAATGCCATTTATAATGCTTCATTATCAGTTTGACTGACCTCTATTTCTCGTAAAGTGCTTGTGGCAGGAACAAGGGAATAATTACTGTGGATACTACGTATGCGAGTTCATCTACAACGTGACTTTGAAAAATAAGCGGGGCTACTCTAAAAGACAATATGAAGTACGTAAGCAATAATATTCACATTTTCATTTTATTACACCATCATTTCTGTTGAGTTTCATTCATATATATGTATTAACCCCCTTCTTCAAATTAGACGTGGCAGATGCGGAATGAACTCCTATCACAAGATCGCATGAAATCAATTCAAGAGGAATTGGCGGGATTCTTTCTTGACCATGTCATCAATAAAGCCGGAGAATACCATGTGGAAGTTGATTTCAATTGCTAGGGGATTATAAGAGATCTTACATATTGTATATGTATGTAGCCAGTAGCATCGGATAGATAATACGAAAACTTGTTGTTCGACCAATCTCCCGGAGAAGGAGAGGTTGATCGATCACTTCTCTCGGTATACATGACGAACTTCTGTACTTAATGGTTTCCTTCATTTTCTTACGAGCTAGCGTGTCGAGGACCTCTCTATGTATAGTACGTAGCGTCGACCAAGCACGGACATAAGAGAGGACACTTCTCTCTATTAATTAGCTAGCTAACACAATATATGAAACACCTAAATTAACCCCCCAAAACCCCCAACCCCCTTTAAAAAAACAAAAACCCCAGCCCTGAAATGCTGACACGTGGATGCCTTTTGGTCCCGGTTGGTGCCACCAACCGGGACCAAAGGCCCTCCTGCCTGGGCTCGGCGCACCGGCCACATGGAGGCCCATCTGTCCCTGTTCGTGTTAGAACCGGGACTAAAGGTCTAGGGCATTAGTAACGACTCTTTAGTCCCGGTTCAAGAACCGGGACAAAAGGCCCTAACCAACCGGGACGAATGGGGCTTTTTCTACTAGTGCTAGCAATCAGAGGTTGAAAAGCTCCATGTCACGGAAGCCTAGACCTCCTCTGTATTTCGGCATGCACATGGAATCCCAAGACACCCATGCCGTTTTCCGTTCACCCCCTTTAATGCCCCACCAAAATTTCCGGATCATCGACGTAATACACTCGCACAGGCCCCTTGGTAGTTTGAACATTGACATGGAATATGTAGAAATGGCTTGCACAATAGACTTGATTAGGACCTCTTTGCCCCTGCCTAGTAGCATCTTCTCCATCCATCCTTGTACACGCCTCCATATCCGATCTTTGATATACGAGAAAGTTCCATGCTTCTCACGTCCAACATCCAATGGTAAACCGAGATGTCTTTCATTCAATGACTCATTTGTTATCCCCAGTAGACCTTTCACTGTTCTCTAACCAAGTCTGGGCAGCCTTTGCCAAAAACACTTAATGAATTTTGGGTATTGAGCTTTTGTCCCGAGGCTTGATTGTCCAAGTCATTATAAATTTTTCCTCCGCTTGTTGGATTGCTTTGACTGTCATGGTCATTATAATTTTTTGCCATAAGTTCATTATCAGAAAAAGTCAGCATGACAAAACAAAGACGTGGCCTAGCATAGCTTGTAAACAATACAATGGGAGTGGTTGGCAATCGGCCAGCATGGTTTATTTGGAACTGCCCTTTTAACATGTTTTGCTGATTGTTGAGCACTGAGAGCCTGATCATTTATTCCCAGAGTGAAGATTTGGAAGGTCCCAACCCCATGAATTACACACAGCACCCCCAAAAAAGAATGATAGGTTTGCTCCTGACATCTTGGTGAGCATAAAATAGGCCAAACAATATGAGTGACAAACCAAGTATTGTAATGAGTAGTCCAATAATCAAGTAGCTAGTACATACTGTGTTTCTTCTCTCCGAGAGATGGCGGGACATGGGAGCAGATTCAGTGTTCCTCCAAAAGATGTCCATGTTGCCTCCAAGTGAGACGGAACTGTTATTTTCAACAAACACTCCGTGTCATGGCACACCACCTTGCAAATTATTGTCAGACAGATCCAGATGGGTGAGCTGCTTTAAGTCGCCAAGCTCTATTGGGATGAAGCCCCAAAAGTTGTTTCGCTGAAGGATTAGGTATTGTAACCGTGCAAGATTACCAAAAGAACCTGGAACTTGACCAATGAAATTGTTGGAAGAGAAGTTTAACAGCCTTAGCCTTGAAATATTGCCTAGTGAAGCAGGGAGATGACCTTCAAAATTGTTATTGTCCAAACAGAGATGTTTAAGATCCGGGAAGGTGTCACCAAAGTTCAATGGCAGTGTTTTCCCAAGCATATTGGAATATAAGTATAAATATTGGAGAGAAGACTGATTGTATTTGTACAGGGTTTCTGGGATTCCACCTGATAGCATATTTCCAGCAAGGCCTAAATAAACAAGAGATGGGAAAATTCCCATCTCATCAGGAATGGTTCCCGTGAGCTTATTATCAGTAAGCACGATGTCTTCAAGCTGACTGCTGTTTTTTAGGCTTGGTGGGATTGTTCCGGTGAGATTATTTGAGGAAAGCCATACTTCCCTTAGATTGGATAGACGACCTATAGCAAGGGGAATTTCACCCATTAGTAAGTTGGCAGATAGGTCCAGCATCCGTAGCTTGGAGCAGTTTGTGAGAGTATCTGGAATGGTCCCTTGCAGTGAGTTTTGTCCCAAGTCAAGGTATTCCAGTATGTGGAGACGGTTGAGAGGAGGTAACTCACCGGTGAAGCCATTTTTGGACAGGTCCAATGTCCTAAGAAATGTTAGGTTGCCAAGGGATGGGGATATCCGGCCCAACAACCCTTGTTCGCTGAGGTGCAGCTTAGTGACTCGCCCCGAGTTGCAGTGGACGCCCTCCCAATTGCAAAGAGGGACGCTGGCGTGCCAAGATCTTAAGGCTTGTCTTGAGTCGTTAGTGATGTCCTGCTTGAAATCTAGCAGCGAGATCATGTCTGTGATGTTACCATGGACGGTCGTCGAGGAACAACGGATGCTGCCGACTCCACAAGAAATCAGCAGTAGCGACAGTAACATAAAGATGGGGGCGAGCCTTGTCGCTTGACTAAGGCCCCTATCACCTGCAAAGAGTGAATAAAGAATAAAACATTGTGCGTACTATGTTTACTGCAAGATTGGTCATTGTGTGCATCAATCGATACAGAAGCATGTAGCCATCTTGTTTTCAAAGCGAAAAAAAACTTATGGGTAGGTCCAGTGGTGGAGCTAGGGGGACTGGCAGGAGCCATGGCTCCCCCCATGACCCAGGAAGTGTAGTATAATGCCCCTATTTTTCCTTCAGATTTTAAGAAATTTTATGAAGATTACCATCATTTGGCCCCTCTCATCAATATTATCATGCATTTGGCCCCCTAATCGATTTTTCCTGGCTCTGCCGCTGTGTAGGTCATGAACAATACTAGTAGGCTTTGTGAGCTTGCTCTCATGAACAATACTAATAGGTTTCATGATCCGACGAGGGACAGTATTAGAAGTAGAACCCATGTGAAAAGTATTAGTTTTGCCTTTTGCAAGATTTTTGTGTTTGGCAGGAAACAAGATGGAAGAAGCAAAGAAAATATTCAACAAAAGGTGGATTTTATTGGCTCAATATGAAGCATCAAGAGGATATACAACTCACTGAGCACACACCCGGCCTCTGCGAAACTAAGACGCACACAGCCAACCGAACATACACAGGAAAACATACACGGAAGAAGCAGTACTTGAGTGAGTAATCAGGAGGAGCAGGCACCTTTGCCCAAGAGAGAGGTAGCTAGGGCACCTTTGCTCGGCCGGATTGCACGGAACGGCAGCCTCTCCTGCATGGTTTTGTCGCCGCCGGCCGGGCTACGAGGTGTGTCAGCCGTGAAGCCTGTGAGTTGAGTTGGAAGTTGGAATGCTGAACGCTGGACGCTCAGCTTGCTTTGCTTGCACGGGTTTAAAAGAAAGAGTGCTGCTATACACACGATGATGTGTGAACGACAGCGTATATCGGTCCGACCATGCATATCAGTAAAGTGTAGCTGTCGTGCAGGCTATGTCGTTCACACAGCAGTTTCGTAAAAGAAAACCATGCCCACACCTACAAAAATATTCTCACGCACGGCACCTTATCAAAAGTCAAAAGGAGAATAGACCTCGCCACTTGGCTTAGTGCTGACTTTATCACGCACTCACGGCACTTTATCACGCGCGGCAGCATGTAGAAAAAGAATTTATTTATTTCTTTATTTTACGATCAACAAACTTGAGGAATGGTGACTTGGTAATGCGAGCATGACTTGTCATCAAAGAAGACTTTTAAGATATGTCTAGTCACTCAAACTTGTCTGCCGTGCTGTGCATGGTGGGCTGTCTGAATCATGGCAAAGTCTAACCACTACAGCACTAGCTAATTGAGTATAGGAAAAGTATATGCAGGGCAAGACCGATACTCCTATCCTATGTTGCTGTTGTGGTGGAATTGGAATACAGAGAAGCTGCTCTGTCCATTCTGATTTCCATCTGCCATTTCCCGACCAATATGACTAAGTTTGCGCTCCTCGTTCCGAGGAACTGCACTGCTCCTGTGCCTATTGATCTTCCAAGCAGGGTCCACTTCCCATGGCCAAGAGAGTGTATCAGGAGTCAGCAGCGAGCGATATGCGCTTCTGTCCTTCAAGGCAAGCCTCCTAGACCGTGCTGGCCATCTCTCACATGGCAGGGTGAGGATTGTTGCCAATGGAAGGGAGTCTACAACTACCCGAATATGAGCAGATCATTGAGCTTGTCAGCAGGCGAGATGAGCTCTGCTTTGGCTACTTTACAACAACTGTGGTATCTTGATCTGAGCGGGAATTAGTTCAACTGCACAAGCATCCCTGTGTTCTTGGCTTCCCTCAATAACCTTGGGTATCTCAACCTCTCATTCGCGGGATTCAGTGGGACAATACCTTCCCAACTTGGCAATCTCTCAAAATTGCATTATCTTGATCTCAGTTGGAATGATTTCCAAACAATGGATCTTGCATGACATGAGTGGTGCGGATCTTAGTTCTGGGAGGGATTTGTTTCAGAGGGTTAACATGCTTCCTTCTCTTAAAGTGCTTATTATGTTGCCCTATTGTAGTCTAAATAATACCATGTCTACTAGTATACCACGTTCCAATCTCACACATCTAAAAGTTTTTGATATGTCTGAGAACAACTTATACAGTTCACTCAAGCATGCGTGGTTTTGGAATCTCACAGGACTTAAGGAGCTTTACCTCTTGATGAGGATACAGACCTGGGTAGGGTCATAGGCCTGACCTATACATCCTACCCAAGGTCACTACCCTGGAAGATAAGAAGTCCAAGAGGCAACGAAGAATACCCAGTCAAAGGTGTCGAGTGCAATCCACTCGACAAATCATATCACTCGGATATCCCTCCTACTTGTTGTCACTCGACCATACAAGGAATCACTTGACCTACCGAAGATCAGGAGTCACCCAACATTGCAACGGTCAGGCGTTCACTCCGTAGTCTTTAAGGTCATTAATAGCACTTAAGGCTGGCGTTATCAGTAATGCCCCTACTTTATGTACATTAAACCCCTTGTAATGCATCCTGGCGCACTCTATATAAGCCATCCCCCTCCTCTGGGACAAGGGTTCGCACCCCCTGTAACATCACACACATATAATCCAGTCGACCGCCTCCGGGCACCGAGACGTAGGGCTATTACTTCCTCCGAGAAGGGCCTGAACTCGTAAATCTTGCGTGTACACCTTCACCATAGCTGAGATCTTGCCTCTCCATACCTACCCTCCTTTCTACTGTCAGTCTTAAAACCACGACAGTTGGCGCCCACCGTGGGGCAGATGTCTTAGCGACTTGTTGGTGAAGTTGCAAATTTTCCAATCCCCATCATCATGGTTTCCGGCGGTGGATTGGCTGAGGGCAGGGAGATCCGTCTCGGCGCGCTCATTTTCATCGCCGACGACTCCGCTTGGCTTCAGGAAGCTCCCCTGGACGTCGAGGCGCTCCCCGTCCGAGGGGCGACGCACTTTCACGCGTGCGTTCGCGGCGTCCTTCTCTGGCAGCCGTCGACCTAGTATCGGTCGGCTCCGATGGTGTCTTCTCTCCCTGCTGTTCGCCACCGCAAGCGATCCGGTCGGTCGCGGCTTCAGCGGTGGGTGAGACATGTGGTGGCTCGACATTCGGCCTCCCATCAAGTCGCGGCAATCAAGCCCGACGAAACTCTTCATGGCCTGTTCGATCTGTCGACTGGCTCCGCCGAGACCGCATCCGAGTTCGATAGCAGCGACCCTGCGGCCAAAGTCTTGATGGTCGATGGACCACGTAGTCCGCCTGGTTTCCACCGTGAAGACGGCGGGGATGGTGGAGGCGATAAGTCGCGCGTCCATGAGGAGTACCATCCCGAACCCCTCTCTTCGCAGCATAGGGAAGAACTTCGTCGCCGCAACATGGATGCACTCCACACGCCCATCGTTGGAGAAACCCCCGAGGCTCGAGCCTTGGAAGAGGTGCACTTAGCTAATTTGGCTGAGCACACTCGACTGGAGAACCTTCAGTGCGCTCTCGACGAGCGTGCTCGGGAGCGGATCCCTGAGTCCAGTCGACGACAACTTTTCCCACCTCCACCTAAGGTATACCGCACTCCGATTCAAAATCTCACAGCTGCGGCCCGAATTGCAGAGTCAATTCAACCTTCCCAGTCAGAGGATGGCAGAGGTTTGATGCAGATCCGGGCCTTACTCCGGGAAGCAGGAGAACAGAACATAGCAGTGCCCACAGTCCAAGATCGCCCCTGCGGCGTGAAGACCGTGGGCAGTATGATCACCGACTCGACCGCGACAATCATCGTCGAGTGCCCACACCTCCTCTGAGGAGTGCATCATATGTGCCTCGGCAGTACGATGATAGACGCCGTCGCAGTGGCGAGCACAGAGCACTAGTCGACCCAAGAGAGCCATGCTTTGATGCAAGATCTATCCTCGTTCAAGGTCTAGTCGACCGGAAAAGAGCGCATAGAGAAGACCCTGGCAGAGATCGTCCGACTGGCAGCAGAGTGCATGTTTCAGGTCCAGAGTGTTTCAGCAGAGCCATCAGGCCTGCAGTGATTCCTCCCAACTTCAAGTTGGCGACTGGAGTCAGTAACTTCACTTGAGAGTCCAAGCCTGAAACTTGGCTTGAGGATTATCGAGTGGCTGTGCAGATTGGTGGAGGGAATGATGAAGTGGCAATGAAACATCTTCCTTTGATGTTGGAGGGTGATAACCCACAAGTGTAGGGGATCGCAACAGCTTTCGAGGGTAAAGTATTCAACCCAAATTTATTGATTCAACACAAGGGGAGCCAAAGAATATTCTTGAGTATTAGCAGTTGAGTTGTCAATTCAACCACACCTGGATAACTTAGTATCTGCAACAAAGTATTTAGTAGCAAAAGTGGTATGGTAATAATGATAATGGTAGCAAAAGTAAAGATAAATGTTTTTGGGTTTTTGTAGTAGTTGTAACAGTAGCAACGGAAAAGTAAATAAGCGAAGAACAATATATGAAAAGCTCGTAGGCAATGGATCAATGATGGATAATTATGCCGGATGCGATTCCTCATGTAATAGCTATAACATAGGGTGACATAGAACTAGCTCCAATTCATCAATGTAATGTAGGCATGTATTCCGTAAATAGTCATACGTGCTTATGGAGAAGAACTTGCATGACATCTTTTGTCCTACCCTCCCGTGGAAGCGGGGTCCTAGCGGAAACTAAGGGATATTAAGGCCTCCTTTTAATAGAGAACCGGAACAAAGCATTAGCACATAGTGAATACATGAACTCCTCAAACTACGGTCATCACCAAGAAGTATCCCGATTATTATCACTTCGGGGTTGTCGGATCATAAGACATAATAGGTGACTATAGACTTGCAAGATAGGATCAAGAACACACATATATTCATGAAACATAATAGGTTCAGATCTGAAATCATGGCACTCGGGCCCTAATGAGAAGCATTAAGCATAGCAAAGTCATAGATACATCAATCTCAAAACATAGTGGATACTAGGGATCAAACCGTAACAAAACTAACTTCATTACATGGTAAATCTCATCCAACCATCACCGTCCAGCAAGCCTACGATGGAATTACTCACGCACGGCGGTGAGCATCACGAAATTGGTGATGGAGGATGGTTGATGATGACGACGGCGACGAATCCCCCTCTCCGGAGCCCCGAATGGACTCCTGATCAGCCCTCCCGAGAGAGATTAGGGCTTGGCAGCGGCTCCGTGTCGTAAAACGCGATGAAACTTTCTCTCTAATTTTTTTCTCCCCGAACATGAACATATGGAGTTGGAGTTGAGGTCGGTGGAGGTCTAGGGGGACCACGAGATAGGAGGGCGCGCCCTAGGGGGGCGCCCCCTGTCTTGTGGACAGCCTGTGGGCCCCCTGGTATTAATTCTTTCGCCAAAAATTCTTATTAATTCCAAAAAGTGTCTCCGTGGATTTCCAGGACATTCCGAGAAGTTCTCTTTTCTACACGTAGAACAACATCATGGCAGTTCTGCTGCAAACAGCGTCAGTCGGGGTTAGTTTCATTCAAATCATGTAAGTTAGAGTCCAAAACAAGGGCAAAAGTGTTTGGAAAAGTAGATACGTTGGAGACATATCAACTCCCCCAGGCTTAAACCTTTGCTTGTCCTCAAGCAATTCAGTTGACAAAGTGAAAGTGATAAAGAAAAACTTTTACAAACTCTATTTGCTCTTGTTGTTGTAAACATGAAAAGCCATCATTCAAGTTTCAGCAAATATTATGAACTAACCATACTCACAATAACATGTAGGTCTCACAGTTACTCATATCAATAGCATAATTAGCTAGCGAGCCATAATAATAAAACTCGGATGACAACACTTTCTCAAAACAATCATAACATGATATAACAAAATGGTTCTCGCTAGCCCTTTCTGAGACCGCAAAACATAAATGCAGAGCACCTTTAAAGATCAAGGACTGACTAAACATTGTAATTCATGGTAAAAGAGATCCAGTCAAGTCATACCCAATATAAACCAATAGTAATGAATGAAAATGACAGTGTGCTCTCCAGCGGGTGCTTTTTAATAAGAAAGGTGATGACTAAACATAAAAGTAAATAGATAGGCCCTTCGCAGAGGGAAGCAGGGATTTGTAGAGGTGCCAGAGCTCGATTTTAAAATAGAGATTGAATAACATTTTGAGCGGCATACTTTCACTGTCAACGCAACAACTAGGAGATGGCTGTGTCTTCCATACTACATGCATTACAGGCAGTTCCCAAACAGAATTGTAAAGGTTTATACTCCCCCAACCACCAACAAGCATCAATCCATGGCTTGCTCGAAACAATGAGTGCCTCGAACATACAAAAGCCCTGGGGGAGTTTTGTTTAATTATTTTGATTTGCTTTGATCTTTTTGGATCATGGGACTGGGCATCCTGGTTACCGGCCATTTCTCGTGAATGAGGAGCGGAGTCCACTCCTCGTGAGAATAACCCACCTAGCATGGAAGATATAGGCAGCCCTAGTTGAAACATGAGTTTCTCGAGCATACAAAACAGAATTTCATTTGAAGGTTTGGAGTTTGGCACATACAAATTTACTTGGAACGGCAGGTAAACACCGCATATAGGAAGGTATGGTGGACTCATATGGAACAAGATGCACAAGCAGTATTCCCGCTTAGTACAGGTGAAGGCTAACAAAAGACTGGGAAGCAACCAACTGAGAGAGCGACAACAGTCGTAAACATGCATTAAAATTAATTCACACCGAATACAAGCATGAGTAGGATATAATCTACCATGAACATAAATATCATGAAGGCTATGTTGATTTGATTCAACTACATGCGTAAACATGTGCCAAGTCGAGTCACTCAATTCATTCAAAGGAGGATACCATCCCATCATATCACATCATAATCATTCTAATAGCATGTTGGCACGCAAGGTAAACCATTATAACTCATAGCTAATCAAGCATGGCACAAGTAACTATAATCTCTGAATGTCATTGCAAATATGTTTACATCATAATAGCTGACTCAGGAACGATGAACTCATCATATTTACAAAAACAAGAGAGGTCGAGTTCATACCAGCTTTTCTCATCTCAATAAGTCCATCATATATCGTCATTATTGCCTTGCACTTGCACGACCGAACAATGTGTATAATAATAAGAGTGCACGTGCATTGGACAAAACTGGAATCTGCAAGCATTCAACTCAAGAGAGAAGACAAGGTAATATGGGCTCTAAGTTAAATAAACAATCATGCATATAAGAGCCACTAAGCATTTTATATATAGTCTTCTTGACCCCCAAAAGAAAGAAAAGAAAATAAAACTATTTACACGGGAAAGCTCCCAACAAGTAAAAGAAGAACAAGAAATCTTTTGGGTTTTCATTTTAATTTCTACTACAAGCATGGAAATTAAACTAACTAATTTTTTTGGTTTTTCTTAAGGTTTATCAAACACACAAGAAGAAAACTAGAAACAAAATTTAAACTAACATGGATAATACAATGAAAGAGTATGAGCACCGACAACTAGTGTGTGAACATGAATGTAAAGTCGGTGAGAAATACGTACTCCCCCAAGCTTAGGCTTTTGGCCTAAGTTGGTCTAATACCAAGGACCAACGCTACTCTCCCCGGTGTACTGGAAGGTATAATCAGGATACCACTGGCTGGTCATCTCCGGATCTCACTGGACAGATGATGCACGATAGGGGTCCAGCTCAGGTTCAGGCTCAGGTTCAGGTTCTTGAGTAAAAGCTTGAGCTCGATGATTGTTCACCACTTCCGGCGTGACAAGTCGATTTTCTGCAAGCAAATCAAACAACAGAGGCGCAGGCAAAATAATAATCTCAAAGTGTTTCTTATTAAATCTAAGTTTATACAAGAGCATCTTTTCTTCGTTGTCAGCAATAAACTTGTGTGCTACCATGCCCTTGTAATCTAAAATGTGAGGAAGCAATTTTATCTCCTCCTTCTCATGGTGCCTAATGGGTATCTGAAAAATATTTAGCAAGACGTGCAGCATAGATACCTCCAAATATGGGGCCTTTCGTACGATTCAGGGCTAGCCGTTTAGCAATGAAGGCACCCATACTAAAAGTATTGTCTCCAAGCAAAGCATGTTGAAGAATGATAATATCAGGAACGCTCAAGTTTCACTATTTCCACGACCAATCAAGCATCTACTAGCAAATATGGCAAAGTAGCGTAAAACAGGAAAGTGTATGCTAGAGACTTTTGCCTCAGAGCCCTTCTTTGGCTCCTCCACAGCAATAGTATTAACGAAGCCACCCACATCTTCACGATGGGGTTCCTCTAATTCTCCCTCATAAGGTATCCTACATACCGCGCAAAAATGACGTAAAGACATTTCTTTGAATTCATTGTATAAATGAAATGATACTGCAGGTGGTGACTTCTTAGGATAATAATAAAGTTTTGCACGAAAGTATTGGTAAGTAAGAGATACTGATCGATTCGGTCGTTGATGAAACCGGTGAGGCCTGCAGTCTCGATTAAAGCATAAAAGTCTTCATGAATTCCAGCTTCTTTAAAGAAATCCTCGCATGGCCATTCACACGACCGTACTTCCGCTAAGCGAGGAAGATTATACTTGGCTTTCTCCTTCTCTTTGGCTTGTTTTTCCTGAGAGCTTTGGCTAGAAGAGCCCCTCAAAAGTTTCCTCGACATTTTCTGAAATTTTCTGAAATTTTAGTAACTTCAAAATAAAAGTGAATAAAACTAAACAAGATTGATAGCAACTACTCCTACAAGTGCCTAGAGCCTATATCATGCAAGCTCAAGAACATGGTCAAGAACATGGTCACCTATGCAGCAAAAATTTGCAATGAGTAAAGCACTAGAACAAAAACTAATTGGACCAATGGAGGAATCACATACCAAGCAACAATCTCCCAAAGCAGTTTTGTGAATGGAGCTTTGAGCTAAGAGATCGAAAATCGCAGCAAAACAAGCTAGAACTCGTGCTTGAGCTGGATGGGGATTTTTTTTGGGTAGAAGATGAAGTGTGTGGGTGCTGGCATAAGTGGAGGGGGGCCACCAGGGGCCCACGAGACAGGAGGGCGCGCCCTATAGGGGGGCGCGCCCACTCTCGTGGCCTGGTGCTTGCCCCTACTGTAGTGTTTTCTGTGCCTAAAATCCTCAAATATTCCAGAAAAAATCATACTAAATTTGCAGGGCATTTGGAGCACTTTTATTTTCGGACTATTGTTTAATGCACGGATAATTCAGAAAATAGACGGATAATACTATTTTTGCTTTATTTATTGTGAATAACAAAAAGTAAAAAGAGGGTACAGAAGGTTGTGCCTTCTAGTTTTATCCTTCTCGTGATCATCAAAATGAATCCACTAACAAGGTTGATCAAGTCTTGTTAACAAACTCATTCCGAATAACACAGAACCGGAGAAATTTCGAATAACACTAAGTTACCTCAATGGGGATATGAAAATCCCCAACAATAAGAATATCATACTTTTTCTTGACAATAGGAAGAGGAAATTCAAAACCTCCGAAAATGATAGTTGGAACTTTTTCAATAGAATTGATGCTATGAACTTGA
The DNA here is from genome assembly GCF_002162155.2 of Triticum dicoccoides. Taxonomy (NCBI): domain Eukaryota; kingdom Viridiplantae; phylum Streptophyta; class Magnoliopsida; order Poales; family Poaceae; genus Triticum; species Triticum dicoccoides. The sequence goes on from NC_041391.1 coordinate 706,525,032, forward strand.
GATTGTTTCCTCGGAAAGTGTACCGTATGCTCATTACCATTAACATGAAAAGTGACATTGCCTTTGTGGCAATCAATAACAGCCCCTGCAGTATTAAGAAAAGGTCTACCAAGGATAATAGACATACTATCGTCCTCGGGAATATCAAGAATAACAAAGTCCGTTAAGATAGTGACATTTGCAACCACAACAAGCACATCCTCACAAATACCGACAGGTATAGCAGTTGATTTGTCAGCCATTTGCAAAGATATTTCAGTAGGTGTCAACTTATTCAATTCAAGTCTACAATATAAAGAGAGAGGCATAACACTAACACCGGCTCCAAGATCACATAAAGCAGTTCTAACGTAATTTCTTTTAATAGAGCATGGTATAGTTGGTACACCCGGATGTCCAAGTTTCTTCGGTATTCCACCCTTAAAAGTAAAATTAGCAAGCATGGTGGCAATTTCAGCATCCGGTATCTTTCTTTTATTTGTAATGATATCTTTCATATACTTAGCATAAGGATTTACTTTAAGCATATCAGTTAAGCGCATACGTAAGTAAATAGGTCTAATCATTCCAGCAAAGCGCTCAAAATCCTCATCATCCTTTGACTTGGATGGTTTAGGAGGAAAGGGCATGGGTTTCTGAACCCATGGTTCTCTTTCTTTACCGTGCTTCCTAGCAACAAAATCTCTCTTATCATAACGTTGATTCTTTGATTGTGGGTTATCAAGATCAACAACAGGTTCAATTTCTACATCATTATTTTTGCTAGGTTGAGCATCAACATGAACATTATCATTAATATTATCACTAGGTTCATGTTCATCGCCTGATTGTGTTTCAGCATCAGAAATAGAAATATCATTGGGATTCTCAGGCGTGTCTACAGTAGGTTCACTAGAAGCATGCAAAGTCCTATTGTTTTTCTTTTTCTTCTTTTTAGAAGAACTAGGCGCCTCTATATTATTTCTCTGAGAATCTTGCTCGATTCTCTTAGGGTGGCCTTCAGGATACAAAGGTTCCTGAGTCATTCTACCAGTTCTAGTAGCCACTCTAACAGCAAAGTCATTTTTATTATTTAATTCATCAAGCAGATCATTTTGAGCTTTAAGTACTTGCTCAGCTTCAGTAGCAACCATAGAAGCATATTTGCTAACAAGGTGAAGTTCATCTTTAACTCTAGCAATATTATCGCCTACACGTCCTATCTCGAAAGAATTATTCTTTAACTCTCTACCAACATAAGCATTAAAACTTTCTTGTCTAGCCATAAAGTCATCACATTCATCTAGACATGGGTTGTGAAATTTAGTAGAGGGGATTTCAACTTTATCATATCTATAGAGAGAATTTACCTTTACTACATGTGTCGGGTTATCAAGACAATGTGGTTCTTCAGGCGGTATATTAAGTGAAGGAAATATGCCCTAGAGGCAATAATAAAGTTATTATTTATTTCCTTATATCATGATAAATGTTTATTATTCATGCTAGAATTGTATTAACCGGAAACATAATACATGTGTGAATATATAGACAAATAGAGTGTCACTAGTATGCCTCTACTTGACTAGCTTGTTAATCAAAGATGGTTATGTTTCCTAACCATAGACAAAGAGTTGTTATTTGATTAACGGGATCACATCACTAGTTGAATGATCTGACTGACATGACCCATTCTGTTAGCTTAGCAACCGATCGTTTAGTATGTTGCTATTGCTTTCTTCATGACTTATACATGTTCCTATGACTATGAGATTATGCAACTCCCGTTTACCGGAGGAACACTTTATGTGCTACCAAACGTCACAACGTAACTGGGTGATTATAAAGGTGCTCTACAGGTGTCTCCAAAGGTACTTGTTGGGTTGGCGTATTTCGAGATTAGGATTTGTCACTCCGAATGTAGGAGAGGTATCTCTGGGCCCTCTCGGTAATGCACATCACTTAAGCCTTGCAAGCATTGCAACTAATGAGTTAGTTGCGAGATGATGTATTATGGAACGAGTAAAGAGACTTGCCGGTAACAAGATTGAACTAGGTATTGGATACCGACGATCGAATCTCGGGCAAGTAACATACCGATGACAAAGGGAACAACGTATGTTGTTATGCGGTCTGACCGATAAAGATCTTCGTAGAATATGTAGGAACCAATATGGGCATCCAGGTCCCGCTATTGGTTATTGACCGGAGACGTGTCTCGGTCATGTCTACATTGTTCTCGAACCGTAGGGTCCGCACGCTTAAGGTTTCGATGACAGTTATATTATGAGTTTATGAGTTTTGATGTACCGAAGGAGTTCGGAGTCTCGGATGAAATTGGGGACATGACGAGGAGTCTCGAAATGGTCGAGACGTAAAGATCGATATATTGGACGACTATATTTGGAGTTCGGAAAGGTTCCGAGTGATTCGGGTATTTTTCGGAGTACCGGGGAGTTATGGGAATTCGCCGGGGAGAAGTATTGGGCCTTATTGGGCCCTGCGGGAAAGAGAGAGGGGCTGCCTAGGGCAGGCCGCGCGCCCCCCCATGGCCTAGTCTGAATTGGACTAGGAGGAGGGGCCGCACCCCCTCCTTCCTTCCCTTCTCTCTTCCCCTTCCTTGTCTCCTACTCCTAATACATGGAAGGACTCCTAGTTGGACTAGGAAAGGGGGAATCCTACTCCCGGTGGGAGTAGGACTCCCCTAGGGCGTGCCATAGAAGAGGGCCGGCCCTCCCCTCCTCCACTCCTTTATATACGGGGGTAGGGGGCACCCCATGGACAAACAAGTTGATCATTGAGATCGTTCCTTAGCCGTGTGCAGTGCCCCCCTCCACGATATTACACCTCGGTCATATTGTAGCGGTGCTTAGGCGAAGCCCTGCGACAGTAGAACATCAAGATCGTCACCACGCCGTCGTGCTGACGGAACTCCTCCCCGTGCCTCTGCTGGATCGGAGTTCGGGGTGCGTCATCGAGCTGTACGTGTGTCAAGAACTCGGAGGTGCCGGAGTAACGGTGCTTGGATCGGTTGAACCGGGAGGATGTACGACTACTTCCTCTATGTTGCGTCAACGCATCCGCTTCGGTCCACGAGGGTACGTAGACAATACTCTCCCCTCTCGTTGCTATGCATCACCATGATCTTGCGTGTGCGTAGGAAAATTTTGAAATTACTACGTTCACCAACATTAAGACCATGTATTTCTTCAATAGGAGGTAAATTCTTAACATCTTCAGCTTTAATACCTTCTTCTTTCATTGATTTCTTTGCCTCTTGCATATCTTCAGGACTGAGAAATAAAACACCTCTCTTCTTCGGAGTGGGTTTAGGAATAGGCTCAGGAGTTGGCTCAATTGGTTCAGGAATTACTTCAGGAATTGGCTCTGGAAGAGTCCAATTATTTTCATTAGTCAACATATTATTCAATAGTATTTCAGCTTCGTCAACTGTTCTTTCCCTGAAAACACAACCATCACAACTATCCAAGTAGTCCTTGGAAGCATTGGTTAGTCCATTAAAAAAATATCAAGTATTTCATTTTTCTTAAGAGGATGATCGGGCAAAGCATTAAGTAACCGGAGAAGCCTCCCCCAAGCTTGTGGGAGACTCTCTTCTTTGATTTGCACAAAATTATATATTTCCCGCAAGGCAGCTTGTTTCTTATGAGCAGGGAAATATTTAGCAGAGAAGTAATAAATCATATCCTCAGGACTACGCACACAACCAGGAGGAAGAGAATTATACCAAGTCTTAGCATCACCCTTTAAGGAGAACGGAAATATCTTAAGGATATAAAAATAGCGAGACTTCTCATCGTTAGTAAATAGGGTGGCTATATCATTCAACTTGGTAAGATGTGACACAACAGTTTCAGATTCAAGGCCATAAAAAGGATCAGATTCAACTAAAGTAATAATTTCAGGATCAACAGAGAATTCATAATCCTTATCAGTAACATAGATAGGTGAAGTAGCAAAAGCAGGATCGGGTTTCATTCTAGCATTAAGAGACTGTTGCTTCCATTTAGCTAATAATTTCTTAACATCATATCTATCATTGCAAGCAAAGATTTCCCTAGCAGCTTCTTCATTCATAACATAACCCTTAGGAACAACATGCAATACATAATCATTGGGAGAACCTTCATCATCACTATCATAATTAATAGGTTCTTCAGTAATATCATTCCCCCTAACTCTAGCAAGTTGTTCATCAAGAAATTCACCTAATGGCAAAGTAGTATCAAGCACAGAAGTAGTTTCATCATGCATAGCAGAAGTGGCATCATCAATAACATGCGACATATCAGAATTCATAGCAGTAGCAGGTTTAGGTGTCGCAAGACTACTAATAACGGAAGGAGAATCTAGTGCAAGGCTAGATGGCAGTTCCTTACCTCCCCTCATAGTTAAGGGCAAAATAGTAGTTTGATCGTCTTTCAAGTTCTTCATAGTGATCAACAGATATAAATCCCAAGTGACTCATAGAATAGAGCTATGCTCCCCGGCCACGGCGCCAGAAATTAGTCTTGATAACCCACAAGTGTAGGGGATCGCAACAGCTTTCGAGGGTAAAGTATTCAACCCAAATTTATTGATTCGACACAAGGGGAGCCAAAGAATATTCTTGAGTATTAGCAGTTGAGTTGTCAATTCAACCACACCTGGATAACTTAGTATCTGCAGCAAAGTATTTAGTAGCAAAAGTGGTATGATAATAATGGTAACGGTAGCAAAAGTAAAAATAAATGTTTTGGGGTTTTTGTAGTAGTTGTAACAGTAGCAACGGAAAAATAAATAAGAGAAGAACAATATATGAAAAGCTCGTAGGCAATGGATCAGTGATGGATAATTATGCCGGATATGATTCCTCGTGTAATAGCTATAACATAGGGTGACATAGAACGAGCTCCAATTCATCAATGTAATGTAGGCATGTATTCCGAAAATAGTCATACGTGCTTATGGAAAAGAACTTGCATGACATCTTTTGTCCTACCCTCCCGTGGAAGCGGGGTCCTAGCAGAAACTAAGGGATATTAAGGCCTCCTTTTAATAGAGAGCCAGAACAAAGCATTAGCACATAGTGAATACATGAACTCCTCAAACTACGGTCATCACCGAGAAGTATCCCAATTATTGTCACTTCGGGGTTGTCGGATCATAACACATAATAGGTGACTATAGACTTGCAAGATAGGATCAAGAACACAAATATATTCATGAAAACATAATAGGTTCAGATCTGAAATCATGGCACTCGGGCCCTAGTGACAAGCATTAAGCATAGCATAGCAACATCAATCTCACAACATAGTGGATACTAGGGATCAAACCCGAACAAAACTAACTTGATTACATGGTAAATCTCATCCAACCCATCACCGTCCAGCAAGCCTACGATGGAATTACTCACGCACAGCGGTGAGCATCATGAAATTGGTGATGGAGGATGGTTGATGATGACGACGGCGACGAATCCCCCTCTCCGGAGCCCCGAACGGACTCCAGATCAGCCCTCCCGAGAGAGATTAGGGCTTGGCGGCGGCTCCGTGTCGTAAAACGCGATGAAACTTTCTCTCTAATTTTTTTTCTCCCTGAACGTGAATATATGGAGTTGGAGTTGAGGTTGGTGGAGGTCCAGGGGGCCCACGAGATAGGAGGGCGCGCCCTTGGGGGGCCTGTCTCGTGGACAGCCTGTGGGTCCCCTGTTATTAATTCTTTCGCCAAAAATTCTTATTAATTCCAAAAGGTGCCTCCGTGGATTTCCAGGACATTCCGAGAACTTTTCTTTTCTACACATAAAACAACATCATGGCAGTTCTGCTGAAAACAGCGTCAGTCCGGGTTAGTTTCATTCACATCATGCAAGTTAGAGTCCAAAACAAGGGCAAAAATGTTTGGAAAAGTAGATACGTTGGAGACGTATCAGAGGGATCAGCCTGAGCGTGGTTGACTCAGTTAGCCCCAGGCAGTATATACAGTTGGGAAGAGCTTGCTTGAGTGTTCGTCAGAACTTTTGAGGGCACTTGCAAGCGGCCAGCAGGATTGACAGAGTTACAGCATTGTGTGCAGAAGCCGAGTGAGACTCTAAGGGATTTCATTCAGAGGTGGACCACTTTGCATCACACCGTTGAAAATGTAACAGAGCATCAAGCGGTGTGTGCCTTCAAGGAAGGCGTCAAATACCGAGAGTTGGTCCTGAAGTTCGGTCGGACTAGAGATATGACTCTGACTCAGATGATGGAAATAGCCACCCGGTACGCTAAGGGAGAAGAAGAGGATCGACTCCGCAGCGGAAAGGGTAAACCAGTCGGCCAAGAGGCCGGTGGGGGTAATTCCAATCGGAAACAAAAACGTAAGGCCAAGCCTGCAGCACCCGGTGAGATTGCAGCAGTGGCTCAAGGAAAGTTTAAAGGAAAACCTAAAGGGCCCTGGCCCCCTAAGAAGGTAAAGGATCAAGCAGGAAATGATGTGTTGGATTTACCGTGTCACATCCATACGACCAAGGACGAAGAGGGTAATCTAATTTACCCTAAGCATACCACTCGACAATGTCGACTCCTGATCCAGCAGTTCCGAGAGAAACAGCCCAGTGAGAGGGAAAAAGAGTCGGACAAAGACGAGAACAAAGAGGAAGACGACGGTTATCCCAAAGTCAATTCCACCCTGATGATTTTTGCTGATGTTGAGAGCAAGAGTCGGTTGAAAGTTATCAACACAGAAGTGAATATGGTCGTTCCGGCGACGATGACCACATAGCTGAAATGGTCTCAAACAGCCATTACGTTTGACCAGTCTGCTCACCCTTCGCATATAGCCACCCCTGGGAGGCAAGCGTTGGTGGTCGACCCAGTGGTCGAAGGCACTAGACTGACCAAAGTGCTAATGGATGGTGGTAGCGGCCTGAATATCCTTTATGCTGAAACCTTGAAGGGGATGGGCATTCCGATGTCCAAGCTTAGCGAGAGCAATATGAGTTTCCATGGCGTTATCCCTGGAAAGAAAGCCGAATCACTCGGCCAGATCGCCCTTGACGTGGTTTTTGGTGATTCCAAGAAATACCATAAGGAAAAGTTGACATTTGAAGTCGTAGATTTCCAGAGTGCTTATCATGCCATTCTGGGTAGGCCTGCCTATGCACGTTTTATGGCTCGACCATGTTACGTGTACCTCAAGTTGAAGATGCCTGGCCCTAGAGGTGTGATCACTGTTACCGGCAATCGGCAGAAAGCGGAGGAATGCTTCCAGAAGGGTTCCAAAATTGTCGATGCACAAATGACAGCAGTTGAATTTCAAGAATATCAGAAGAATGCAGATCAGAGTGATTTGCTCCGAGCTAAGAAGCCTGCCACAGATTTTGCATTTTAGTCATCTGGTGAAACGAAGCCGATTCATATTCACCCGACCGATCCCAATGTCGCACCGACTCATATCTCAACGACACTCGACAACAAATAGGAAGAAGCGCTCATCCAGTTCCTCCGTGAGAACCGGGACATCTTTGCATGGAAACCTTCTGACATGCTGGGTGTACCCAGAGAACTGGCTGAGCACCGTTTGCGTGTTGATCCCAAGGTAAAACCCGTCAAAGAGCATCTTCGGCGGTCCACCGTGTAGAAGAGAAAGGCAATTGGCGAGGAGGTGGCTCGGCTCCTAGCAGCAGAGTTCATCCGAGAGATCTAGCACTTCGAGTGGCTTGCCAACGTAGTCATGGTCCCTAAGAAGGACGATTCACTTTGTATGTGCATCGATTTCAAGCACATCAATCGAGCCTGCCCGAAAGATCATTTTCCTCTCCACCGCATCGATCAGATTGTCGACTCGACTGCGGGGTGTGAGCGCATGTCTTTTTTAGATGCATATTTCGGGTATCATCAGATCCGAATGTATGGTCCCGATGAAATAAAATCAGCCTTCATCACCCCATTCGGGTGCTTTTGCTATGTCACCATGCCATTTGGTCTTAAAAATGCCGGAGCCACATTCATGAGGATGATTCGGAAGTGCCTGCTCACTCAAATCAGACGGAATGTGGAAGCATACATGGACGACATTGTGGTGAAGTCATGTAAAGGTTCCGACCTACTGACTAACCTCGCAGAAACCTTTGCCAACCTAAGAAGGTATGATATCAAGCTTAATCCGTCAAACTGCACATTCAGAGTTCCAGGTGGAAAGTTACTCGGTTTCCTCATTTCCGAACGAGGGATCGACGCAAATCTAGAAAAAGTTGATACCATCCTCCGAATGAAACGCCCTGTGCGTGTGCATGACGTTCATAAGCTTACTGGTTGTTTGGCCGCCTTGAGTCGATTCATTTCTCGTCACGGTGAAAAGGCCTTACCTCTTTACCGATTGATGAAGAAATCTGATAAGTTTGAGTGGATTGATGAAGCTGATGCAGCGTTTGCAGAGCTCAAAACCCTGCTTTCCAACCAGCCGGTGCTTGCTGCGCCAATCAACAAAGAACCTTTACTACTTTATATTGCAGCCACTGGACAAGTTGTCAGTACAGTACTCACGGTCGAGCAGGCAGAAGAAGTAAAGGCTTACAAAGTTCAGCGCTTAGTGTATTATCTATCTGAAGTTTTGACTCCATCCAAGCAGCGATATCCACATTATCAGAAGCTTGTCTATGGAATCTACATGACCATGAAGAAGGTTGCACACTATTTCTCTGATCACTCCATGACAGTCATCAGTGACGCACCATTATCTGAAATTCTGAACAGCAGAGATGCAACTGGTCAAGTGGCAAAATGGGAGATTGAAATCCTTCCATTGGATATCAACTTTGAGGCAAAGAAAGCTATCAAGTCCCAAGCAATCGCAAATTTCCTTGCCGAGTGGATTGAGCAGCAACTGCCGACTCAAGTTCACTTGGAGCATCAGACCATGTTCTTCGATGGCTCCAAGATGTTGAATGGTTCAGGTGCTGGGGTAGTATTGGTATCTCCCCGTGGAGACAAGCTTAGCTATGTTCTTCAGATTCATTTTGGTTCCTCCAACAATGAAGCTGAATATGAAGCACTTTTATACGGGTTGCGTATGGCCATTTCACTCGGCGTCCGTCGCCTTATGGTCTACGGCGACTCGGATTTGGTGGTTAATCAAGTGATGAAAGAGTGGGATGTCAGGAGCCCGGCCACGACTGGTTATTGCAATGCAGTAAGAAAGCTGGAAAAGAAGTTTGAATTGGAGCTTCACCATATATCCTGACTGAAAAATCAAGCCGCAGATGAATTAGCAAAGATAGGATCTAAGAGAGAGGCCATTCCCAGCAATGTGTTTTTGGAATATATTCATTCACCTTCAGTTCAGGAAGATCCTTTCACTGAAGAGTCCCCACAGCCTAAGAGTGCCACAGATCCGAGTGAAGTCAAAATCCTAGCCGTGGTCGACTTAGTCATGGAGGTTTTCGTCGTCACTCCCGACTGGACAGTGCCATACGTTGCATACATTCTTAGGAAAGAACTTCCAGAGGATGAAGAAGAGGATCGACAGATCGTCCAATGATCTAAAGCCTTTACTGTGATAAAAGGTCAGTTGTTCAGAGAAAGTGTAACTAGAGTCTGCCAAAAATGCATCACGCTAGAATAAGGCTGAATGATCCTCAATGATATTAACTCGGGGACCTGTGGTCACCATGCGTCCTCTCGGACCATCGTGGCCAAAGCATACCGAGCCGGATATTACTGGACATATGCCAACGAGATGGCAAAAGAAATAGTAGACAACATGTGAAGGCTGTCAGTTTTACTCCAACATGTTCCATAAGCCTGCGTCAGCTCTGAAGACTATTCCACTCATCTGGCCTTTCGCTGTCTGGGGATTGGATATGGTTGGACCTCTGAGGACTGGCAGGAGTGGATTTACCCATGTGCTGGTAGCAGTCAACAAGTTTACCAAATGGATCGAAGCCAAGCCCATTAAGAACCTTGAAGCAAGTACAGTTGTGAGTTTCATCAGAGAATTGATATTCAGATATGGTGTCCCGCACAGCATCATCACGGATAATGGGTCGAACTTCGACTCTCGCGAGTTCAGAGCCTTCTGTGCTTCCCAAGGCACGAGGGTCGATTACGTTTCAGTCGCCCATCCCTACTCGAATGGGCAGGCTGAAAGAGCAAATGGGTTGATTCTCAAAGGACTAAAACCCCGATTGATGCGTGACCTCAAGCATGCGGCAGGTGCCTGGGTCGATGAACTTCCATCAGTACTTTGTGGATTGAGGACAACTCCCAATCGGTCGACTGGATGAACTCCGTTCTTCTTAGTCTACGGAGCTGAAGCCATACTCCCGAGTGATTTGCTCCACAATGCGCCTCGAGTCGAGCTCTTCTCAGAAGAAGAAGCAGAACAGGCTCGGCAGGATGCAGTCGACCTCCTGGAAGAAGAAAGAGAGATGGCCTTGATTCGGTCGACCATTTATCAACAAGACTTGTGTCGATTCCATGCCAGAAACATAAGGGGTCGGGCATTTCATGAGGGAGACTTGGTTCTTCGAGTGGACCAGCAGAAACCGCATAAGCTCGCTCCTGCTTGGGAAGGCCCCTTCGTCGTCACCAAAGTGCTCCACAATGGAGCATATCGTCTTTTCAACTTCGAGCACAATAAAGATGAGCCACGCGCTTGGAATGCGGAACTGCTCCGCCCCTTTTACTCTTAAACATTCAGACCATTGAGAGAAATACCTTTTAGTTTGATTATCAAAGACTTGATTTTACAGTCTTTTGAATGATTGTTGTTCATTGTTTGCATGTTCTAAAATCTCGGAGTGGGTGCCTTAGCTGCGAATCCGTTTCGCCTAAGTTGAAAAGAAAAATCTTACCGAGTGGTGAGCCAGCCTCTCACTCGGGGGCTTAGCTGCAAATCCGTTTCGCCTAAGTTTGAAAAATCCTGCCGAGTGGTGAGCCAGCCTCTCACTCGAAGGCTTAGCTGCGAATCCGTTTCGCCTAAGTTCGAAAAATCCTACCGAGTGGTGAGCCAGCCTCTCACTCGGAGGCTTAGCTACGAATCCGTTTCGCCTAAGTTCGAAAAATCCTACTGAGTGGTGAGCCA
>NC_041391.1:706536845-706545468 GCF_002162155.2 Triticum dicoccoides
AAAATCCTACCGAGTGGCGAGCAATCCTCTCACTCGGGGGCTTAGATGCAGTCCAGTACTCGCCTAAGTATAAAAAATCCTACCGAGTGGCGAGCAATCCTCTCACTCGAGGGTTTAGCTGCAGTCCAGTACTCGCCTAAGTATAAAAAATCCAATCGAATGGTGAGCAATCCTCTCACTCGGGGGCTTAGCTGCAGTCCAGTACTCGCCTAAGTTTGAAAAAACCAACCGAATGGTACGGGTCGACCACGACCCCTCCCCCCCAAGGCTGCACCATCAAGAAGAAGGACGAGATTGTGCGCACTGCCAAAGGCTCATCCAATAGCTGACACCAAGGTGAGCTGCTTTCACGAACGTCAAGACCATTGCTGAATGCCTCGCTAATGAGCTGATCAATGCTGCTAAAGGCTCATTCAACAGCTAGTGCCAAGGTGAACTGCTTTCAGGGACGTCAAGGCCATTGCTGAGTGCCTCGCTAATGAGCTGATGAATGCTGCTCAAGGCTCGTCCAACAGGTCAACTGCGGCCTCTTCCTTAGACGCTGCATCGAGAGTACAAAAACCAATCCGAGGGAAGAACGAGTTCCGCTCGAAGACAAACACAACATATTCAAAGATAAGCCAAGTTTAGATAAATCCAAAGGTTTCTAACCACGGATTAAAGTACTCGGGCGTCAAGCCCGAAGGACTTTCAACGATTACAAAATCACTCGGCATTCCGAGGTAAATGAGGGTGAAGCATAATGTTTTTTCGATCACTCGGCGGGAGAAGGGCTGGCTGGATCGCAGAAGCTGTCAAGATCAATGCTATCAGCAATACGAGTGGCTTCCTCAAGGAAGGTGTCCATGAAGGACTGGAAGGTGTGCTTCTTAGTATTCACAACCTTGAGGGCCGCCAGCTTGTCTTCTCTGGCCACCTTGCAGTGCACTCGAACCAATGAAAGGGCGACGTCAGCGCCACAGCGAGCAGATGACTTTTTCCACTCCTACACTCGACCAGGAATCTGATTGAGTCGAGTCATCAGCGACTCGAGGTCTTGAGAAAGTTTTGTCTGAGGCCAGAGTTCGGCATCCACCTGGGTCATCGCCGCCTTCAGCCGAGCCAGATAGGCAACAGCGCCGTCCAAACGTGATTCCAACCGCAGCAAGTTCATCGCAACGTCGTCTTTCACAGGGCAATTGATGGGGTCGAGACCTGTCTCAACCCGACCGGTTTCAGCTTCAAAATCCTGACAAAGTTCTGCTCCATCATGAAAAATAGTGAGTCGACAATATTACAACATACTTCAATCGACGACAATTAACCAGTCGAGCGGTTGTACCTTCAAGCTTCAGAACTAGTTTCGCGGCAAGTTGTCCTAGATAGGACTCTAGCTCGCCTGTCTTGGCTCTGAGGCATCCAACTTCATTGGTCAGGTTCTCCTTGTCCTTCTTCAGTTGCTCGACTTCCCAATTGGCTTCTGAGATGGCGGTTTTCAGCTTCGCGTTCTCCTCTTCCAACTTGCCGACTGAAGCCAGTTCTTGTCCGCAAGCGTTGTCTTTTCACGTGCTTCCTTCTGAGCAGTAGCAAGGTCCTAGTCCTTCTTCTCTAGAGCTCCCTTCATTCTCTCTAAAGAAACAACACTCTTTAGATGAGCCTGAAGTTGACGGTTTTCACTATGCACATCTGCTTGTGTGAAGTCACTCTGTTCAAAGAGACTGAAAGAAAAAACAGTGAAAGGCGCGAGCTACTGTGTGAGAAAGAGTCGATCGATTACCTCCCATGATGGTCGTTTCTTCTTGAGCAGCCTTGAGGTTCTTCTTTGCGAGTTCAAGATCAAGTTCAAAGCTGATATGCTTCTTCTTTAACTTGGAAAGCCGAGCTCCAAGATCACAAGTCCTCTGTAGTCAGCGAGAGAGATATATCAGTCGACAGAAATAAGAAACAATGACAGTGAAAAGTTACTCTAAGACTACTGTCGAATCAAATATTCAACAGTAGTCTCGGGGACTACACCCAGTGGGTGCACTTAGCGTACCACCACTGGTTCAGATCAACACTCAACATGGTTTGCCCAACATGAGTCAAAAAAAGAGAAGAGAAGATTCTAAGACCTCAGTCGACTGCCAGTAGCCAACCGTGGTCTCGGGGACTACACCCAGTGGGTGCACTCAGCGTGCCCCCACTGGTCTGGACAGATTACTAAGACTCAGCATGAGTCGAGTGAAGTGGAAGATTTCCTAAATTCTAAACACAAGCATACCCCAGTGGGTGATCGGATATAAAACAACATTCAAAAGTTCAGTCGGAGTTTGCTGACCTTAACATTGGTCTGCAGGGCGGTGCTGGCGTTATAAGCCAATTGACTGGCCTCGTGCATCACCTTCACCTGCTCCATGACAAGGTTCACCTGGCAAAGAGCCTCCCTGGCAGCACTTGGTGAATCGTCTGGGGTCTGATATGCAGCGAAGAGCGATGGCTCCAAGGCGGCCGAAGCAGCTACTGGGTCAGACGAGTGGAGTTGCACAGGAGCGGCAGTAATCGAAGCAGTCGACCCTGATGGATGATCAGTCGTCAACGGGCTGGCAAATGTGACGTTGGTCCGAACCAGATCTCTAGAACGCTCGACCACCGCCTCAAGCGCTGGCATCGACTGAGGGACTTGAACTTCAAGCTTTCTTCTGCTCGAGCCCCCACCCCTCCTCCTCCTCCTCTCCTGTAGAGGCACTTCTTCTTCATCATCATCAGGAAGCACGATGACTTCTTGTGGAACTACAGAGAGAGAGAGAGAAACATTGGAAATTCAGCCGACTGACAACCCACTTGACTAAATGAAGCCTGGTCGAGCGGACTTACCAACTCGGGAAGTGGCCGCATCGTCGGTCTCCTCGTCTCGTGGGGCTTTGTCGATATCCATGTCAGTGGCAGCAGAGGTTGGGCTAGAAAGATACATGATCCGTTTGGTCAGAACAAAAACTTCAGTCGGCCTAGATAAATGCAAGCAAGATACTCACCCCGAAGCAATAGGGACGTCCATCTTGATCCGCGGCAAAGTCTTCCGAGTCTTTGGAGGAGCAACCTTGGGCTGCTTGGCAACCTTCTCCGTCGGCTCCGGAGTCGACGTCCGATTGCGCTTCTGCATGTGGGTACTTGGAGCCACGTTCTTTCCGCGCCCGCCCACCGGGTCGTGGTGTTGCTTGGATCGGCGTTCAGAGCGCGGCGGCGAGTCGACTTCTTCCTCATCGTCCGACTCCTCGCTCTCCTCCTCCTCGTCTTCGTCCGAAGATTTCCATTCACCACTCTCCTCCGTGCTGGCCTCTCCCTCCTGGTCCTGCTCTAGAGCTTGTTACCGTTGGACATCGAATACATGTCAGTGAAAACCTACAAGACAAAAAGTCGAGTAAAAGTCAGTCGAGATCAAGTATAGTCGGAATATGCATGCAAAGACAGTCAGAATAAAGAGCATACCTTGTCGGGCTGATTGTAGGCACTGAAGGGGGTGACTCGCCTGGCTCCTCTGGGGTTCTCCTGGTTGCCTGTGATGCTCTTCAACCACATGGCCATGGTCGTGGGTGGCACTTCCTCTGGATGAACCCGAGCGGTGTCGTCGGACCTGGAGTATAGCCACATGGGATGGTCACGGGCCTAAAGAGGCTGGATGCGTCGACTGAAGAATACTTCTAGCAGGTCCAGGCCAGGTGACACCCTCATTAATCAGTTGGACCACTTTCTCAACCAACATCTTCGTCTCCACGTTCTCAGCAGTAGCCACTTTCAGTGGAGAAGGAGTCTGGACACGGACAAAAGTGAAGTGGGGAAGGCCAATCGATTTACCTGGAGTTGGGACGTCCTGGCAGTAGAACCAGGTCGACTGCCAACCTCTAACCGATTCAGGGAGAGTCATGGCAGGGAAAGAACTCCTATGCCTCTTTTGGATACCCAAACCCCCACACATCTGGATGAGATGGGTCTTCGAGTCACTTGTTTTCGCTTTCTTCACCGACTGGGAACGGATGGTGACGATATGTTTGAAAAGGCCCTAGTGCGGTCGACACCCCAAAAAGTTTTCACACATCGACACGAACGCGGCAAGGTACGTGATGGTATTGGGAGAAAAATGGTGGAGTTGGGCACCGAAGAAGTTCAAGAAGACCCGAAAGAAGGGGTGTGGAGGGAGCGAAAAACCCCGGTCGACGTGGATGGCGAGCAGTACACACTCACCCGGTCGAGGTTGCGGCTCCGTCTCCCCCTCAGGCAGCCTTGCAGCACCCTTGGCGATCAGCCCGGACTCCGCCAGCTCATCCAGATCTTCTTGCCGGAGCGAAGACCGGATCCAATCGCCCTGGATCCAGCCTGGCGGCAGCCCCGCGCGCGATGACGACCAGCGGTTCTGCTTCTTGCCTTTCGCCGCTCCCGTCGCCTTCTTTGCGCGCTCCAGCGCCGCCGTCTTGTCCTTCACCATGGCGGCAGAGCGGCAGCGTCGAGAGCAGAAGAACTGGATGCGGTGAAGAAGCAGAGGAAGAAGAAAGAGAAACGGGCGTGCACAGTGCAGACGCCTCGGCCCCTTCACCTTAAAAAGGGCTGCTTCCGAGTGGCTGACGCGTGGGACCAGGCGATCCTGTCAAATCCCGCAACAGTCGCGCGCAACATACATGGCAAAAAAGGTGGTGCAGAAATCGAGGCACTACTGTTTATCCGCCCCGCTTACTTCGGCGTGCCCCGTCCCACATGCTTCCCCAAAATTTCGTATCCCGTGAAATCCGGGATACACTGCAATCAATCGCGCGGAAGATTCTGCACCCCAAGACAGCACTCGGCAGATGACACTACAAGTTCAGTCAGCAACCTTCTGAATGGATCAAGGCGACTGAATCAACGCTGAAGTACCAACGTGAGTCTCCCATCTTGTGAAGAACACTCGCGAAGTGCAAAGCTCGGAACAAGTTCAACTTCAACCTACTTTCCGCTCAAACCTTAATCCATTCGGGGGCTACTGATGAGGATACAGACCTGGGGTAGGGTCATAGGCCTGACCTATACATCCTACCCATGGTCACTACCCTGGAAGATAAGAAGTTCAAGAGGCAACGAAGAACCCCCAGTCAAAGGTGTCGAGTGCAATCCACTCGACAAATCATATCACTCGGATATCCCTCCTACTTGTTGTCACTCGACCATACAAGGAATCACTCGACCTACCGAAGATCAGGAGTCACCCAGCATTTCCACGGTCAGGCGTTCACTCCGTAGTCTTTAAGGTCATTAATAGCACTTAAGGCTGGCATTATCAGTAACGCCCCTACTTTATGTACATTAAGCCCCTTGTAATGGAGGATGGCTGGGATCCTGGCGAACTCTATATAAGCCATCCCCCTCCTTTGGGACAAGGGTTTGCACCCCCTATAACATCACACACATATAATCCAGTCGACCGCCTCCGGTCACTGAGATCTAGGCCTATTACTTCCTCCGAGAAGGGGCTGAACTCGTAAATCTTGTGTGTACACCTTCACCATAGCTGAGATCTTGCCTCTCCATACCTACCCCCCTTTCTACTGTCAGTCTTAGAACCACGACACTTCTCCTATTCGGGATGGCTAAGGCCCATTCCGAGTGATTTGGCAAAGATGACGTCCTTTCAAGTCATGGACTTCCAATGGAATCATATCGTGGGTTTAATGCCAGGTAAATTAGGAAATTTGTGCAATTTGACAATGATGTGGTTTGACGGCAACAACTTAGAGCATCTCCACTAGCCTCCCCAGGACGCCCCCCAGGACACCTTTTTAGGCTCGGTTTTAGGCTCGGACGGCACTTTTCGCCGAAAAACGGCCCAGCCACGCCCCCAACGCCCCCAGGACGTCAAAATAGCGCCGGCAAACCCAGCGCGCTGTGGGTCTCTTGGGGGTACCGGCGGAAGTTTCGGCGAATCATGTCTCACCACATGTCCTTTTTCTTGGCCCACTTAATCATTCTCCTCGCAAACTTTTGCTTGGGGTGGGGTGTGACTGGGAAGATGCCCTCTTTATTTCACCGGATTTCGCCGGATGACCCCCAAGACACCAACTTTTTTGGTTCGGTGATGTTCTTGGGGGTGCCAACGGCTGGAGATGCTCTTAGGATCGAGCATAGGGGAGTTCATGGAGTGATTGCCAAAGGGCTCATGGAATACACTGCAAGAATTCACAGTGCATGATGCAAATATGATTGGGAATCTTCCCATCTAGATTGGGAACATGACCAATCTCAATGTTCTTCAAGCATATGAAAATATCTTAACTGGCACTCTACCTATAGGATTTGGAGCACTCAGCAATTTGAAAACACGTGACCTCAGTTAAAATAAGTTTTCTTTCTTCTTTTTTAGGTGGAGGTGAGTGTTTTTTTTCTTTGAGATTGAGATGATGCCCCATGTATTTTTTAAATGGAAATGAGCACGCAACATGCCACGTGACACTTGCTGGTTATCTGTGTGAGCAAAATTCCTTTTTTAAGATGAAGGTGAGGGATTTTTTGAGGTAAAGATAAGAACCCATGTATTTGTTTTGAGATGAAAACGAATGCACAACTTCTTCTCAAGAGGCACCACAGGGTGACGGCCCAACCGCTAGTATATATAAATGAATTCTTAGACCCTCTCATGAGCACATCCATCTGTTTTCAGCTGCACCCAGCTGATAAATTAACAAGCAGCTGGCAGACAGTTAAATGTATAGAATTGTTTTCCTCTGATCTACCCCCCCCCCCTAAGATTTACATGCCACGGGACAGGACAAATTACCAACCATACTAGGAGTTTGGTTTAGTTGCTGGAAGTTCATCTACGCGGAAGCACATCAACATAGCATGGACGGTAAGGAAATGCACATCTAACGCCATGAAAATATGTGAAAGGGTCTTTAACAACCCGATTTCCTAAATATTGCATTCTTGAAGTCATGACATGGTATGTTGCAATCGCTTCGTTGGAAGTTTGTAGGAACACCATGTCCTTGTGTGGATGTAATCCTATGAGATGGTAATCACACTCATCGTCGTCGGGGTCGGTGTCACTTTCATCCACATCAATGAAGTTGTCCTCATCCGAGTTCCAGGAATACTCGAATTGTCCATCTTCATCTTCATGCATATATGCTTCTTCATCTTGATTGCCAGCATAAACATCATAAGCTGTGTTGCTAGATTCATCCGCTTCATAGACGCCATCTTCATCGTAGTTACTGTCGCCATCAACATCATCAATTGTGTTGCTAAAGTCATCAGACTCGCAGACACAATCTTCATCGTCATCACTTTCACCATCAACATCATCACTATCGCCATCAATATCATCAGGTGTGTTGGGTCACAGACGCCATCTTCATTGTGGTCATAGTCGCTGTCAACATGATCAATTGTGTGCTCTATCTATCCACCTCATCGTATATGAATTCCTCATTATTACAAGCTTTGAACAACCTAGCTAGAGCTTTCTTGTTGTCGACTACCTCCCACGGCACTCTGGACTCCATGTAAGAGTATTTGTCTACGATGCAAGCATAAGGACCAAGATCAGTCTCGTGCGCTAACATCCATCGCACCTGGCCATCGGTTGATTCTATCAGTATCCATACATGTAACTGGAATTCATCAATTGTCACAAAGCGAACCCCTCTATAGTAGCTCTCAAAGATAGACCCCTTGACCGGCTCAAAATATTGTTTATCTTCGTAAGCTTTCCCCGGCAGATGGACCATATCATACGTACCTTCCAAGTTGCTTATGATCATAAGGATATTGTTCCAGCAATGTACGTAGAGCGAGCCCTACTAGTACACAGCGGGCTTCCATATGTTCATACACCTATTGTGTGGTGCCATCACCATGTCATAGAGGATCAAAGGCGTGAAATGTCCTGGCACAAACTCCCGGCTCATCCATTGAATCATATGTGACGAGAACACTAGTATAGGGATTACCTTATCCTTTGGCTCCTCGGTCATTGGCATATGGGCATGTATCTCTTTCTTGCGTGGTTCTTGGATGTTTTCTTGGACGTCATCTTGGATCTTTGCACTCTACACTGTGAAATCAACCTCCTTTTTTTCCTCACGTAAAAGATCTTTTTGCCTCAAGCAGTGAGCACTGTGGGTACTCCATTTTTGCTACATGGCCAGCCCTCATCACACCAAAGTGAAATGTGGCAAATGACTCAATCCCAGCTATGAATCTCCTCTTCAATGAGACCCTCTGTCTTTTAGTCTAGGGCTACCTGTTAGGCTTCTCCTCACAGTTGCCGCACTCCAACCTACTATATAGGAGCACGCCTGCTAGGTACCGACAACAGGAGCAGCTAGAGGGGGCATGGTCTTGCGGTCAGACAAAGGATGCCTCATTTTCAGTGTCTGTAGGGAAAATCGCACATGCGATAATGGCCTGGAAGCCAAGTTGGCGCGGCGGGTAGGGAGGGGCTCGAACTATCCCTGCACCATATTGATTTGCCCATTCTCATCGAGATGGATAGTGTGGAAGTTGTGAACATGCTGAACGCTTTGATAAGGAATCGTTCAAGGTACCGCGTGATCAAGAGGATGAAGGATACCGAGACTAGGGAGATCTCTATTACTTCTTTTAGTCGCTAGCAAAATAAAGTAGCCATGCTCTT
>NC_041391.1:706545716-706554623 GCF_002162155.2 Triticum dicoccoides
GGTTCGGGTATGCGTGACATTGTAAACGTGGTTCTGGCTGATTTGCCTCCTTGAGTAATAGAAATTTACCTTTACCCGCAAAAAAAGGAACACGTCTGCTAGATTGACCGCCGCCAGCATAATGCGTGTGACATAACACACAAAGTAGTATTCAGATTCAAAGTCAATTGAAGTTTTAAATAGCCGGCTATAGCCCAGCTATAGCGGTTTGAGCAGGTGCCGCTATGTGGCATAGCCCGCTAAACTTGCGAAATAGCAAGTTATAGCTGATTTGAAGGGGCGCCGCTATTTGGCCCGCTATTTAAAACACTAAAGCCAATGCTGACGGGTGTGGCTAGTGGTGTTGGAAATCTGCAATGGCCGAGTCCCACTCTACACCCTTGTTCACTAAATGGTTCTTCTTTCCTCTTCTCCTCATCCATTTTTGTTAAACATGCATGATCCCATTCCCATAAATGCATGCCAAAAATTATGACAGAGCTAAAAAAATGAGTTATCAATACAGCAGACATCTTTTATATCTGGTTAGAAAATATTGCAAAACCTTAAGGCTTAAGCATGTGTGCGAGAAAAAGATATTTAGATAAGCACGTACCGTCATGTATAGCTCCTTCAGTAAGGGCACAACTTCAAGAACAAACATTGTCCAAGTGAGATCATACCCTTTAGGAATATTAGCTAGATTCACAAATCTTAGTTGGCGGAAGACAGATGCCATGCATGGCGTCAGACATTCTGGCGACACCCAAATCTGCAACGAATAAGCATATGGTGAGATGGGCAGATAAGAAGTGAAGCCACAGCTTGCAAAGCAACAATCTTGACGTACCTTTTCAGAATTAAATCCCAACTTCAGATCTCGTATAGAGGTACTGCTAGGAAACTCACTTAACTTGACCATCCTGTTGTAACTAAGGGCGAGATTTGTGAGGCTTAGAGCCTCTAGCAATGGGACATTGTCAAAATAAAGTCGTGCCTCAACAACCCTATCCCGGTTTCGAATTCTCCTTCCTTTGATCGAACCCTTTAAGTTCAGAATGGGTTCCACTCCCCTCCATTTCATCCTGGATGTTGATCATCATCATCAACTCAGCATCTTCGCCATCCAATCCGATGAATCAGTGAACTCTTTTTGAATGAATTCATCAAGCTCTTTGTCTTGATACTCCTCATCCGATGAACTCGACGAATCCATCTTTTTGTCTACAAAAGAATCCAGAAAACTACTCACACATTTTGACGAACACATAGAGGGCAATGTGTATGACAGGAAGAGCAGGACATACCACCGCGACATATGAGCGGTGACCATGCCCAGGGCGGCGAGAATTGTGGGGAGGAGTTTTGTGGCAGTGTTAGCGGAGTTGTGGGGTCGGGACGGCGATGGAGCTAAGGTGGCGGCGGAGCTAGGGGAGGGTCAACGCGCACGAGGGAGATGAGAGAAGAGGAAAAGCGTAGGTCCTATTGGCCGGGGGGGATTGATGGACACACCTGCGCGCGTATGGGCCTCCTCATATCTTCCCTAGATATGAGATGGATACGAGGGGTGCCGATCAGCTCGGATGTCTAGGACCAGTTTGAGGGGGTCAGCTTGGTAGCGATTTGTTGACTAGTTAGTGTCCGGACGTATATGGCCAATATAAGGGGCCTGACTGTAGATGCTTTTACTTGGGCTATTTTTTCAGGGAGAACCTAAGAGCATGATTGGTTGGTTACTGAAAATTGGCTAACCAACATTTTGGCAAGACAAAAGTTTGGCTACCAATTGGTTAGCCGCCAACTTACTTTGACCATCTCATAAAATTTGCCAAAAATTGGCAAATCTTGATGATGATGATCAGCCAAATTTTGGGGTGATTCCTATTTGACGTCTGTGAGCGTCAAGCAGGTGTGGGCCATCTGCGGCCTAGAGTTTGGGCCCCCACGCCGCCTCGGGCCAGTCCACACGGGCAACTCGTTGTCTCAAACTTAAACCCTAGGGGCCCTAAAAAAAACATAAACCCTCGGGAGTCGGAACCCTAACTTAAACCCTGTAAGGCCTGAGCTGATCGATAGTCTCCCGTCCCCCTCGCCCCCTCGATCTCACCCCTCAGCGCCGCCTCCCGATACGATCCAGCGCCGGCGGCGATGGAGGACCTGACGTCCCTCGTCAACAAGCTGCAGCTTGCCTGCACCACTCTCGCCGACAACGACGTGGGGAGCGCCCTCCCCACTGACTGGGACGAGCTGCCCTTCATCGCCGTCATGGGAGACCAGGTGCGTGCCCTTAGAACCGCGCGATTTTCTTGTGCAGACGCGGCTTGGCAGTAGCACCAGTGAGCCGTAGAAATTGAACGAATATGAGCAGAACTAAGAATGCATCACAGTCGTATTCCTCCCCGTGGGGCAGTAAATAAGAAGCATTACAAGTGAGAGAGAGGGAGAGAGGAATACACGTTCAGAAATAGCACCGGTGATCCTATATCTAAGGAGGCGCCTGGTACACGTACTGCATGCATGGATAAGCAAAGACTAGGTCTAGCTAGCAATTAGGGAGGCGGTGCAACTGATTTCTAACAGAAATATCCCCTCTCAGTAGCATGAGCCGTAGAAATTCCAACCTAACTCCTCTAATTATTTGATAGGGTTCCGGCAAGTCATCACTGCTTGAGGCTATTGTTGGAAAGGATTTCCTACCCAGGGGTTCAGGTATTTTCTTGAACTCGTACAGTTTGGTGTTATCTGCATCTATTTTCAATTGACACTTTGTCTTTTTATTTGATTTGTGTACAGGCATTGCCACCCGTCGCCCTTTGATTGTGCATCTATTTAAAACTGAAGAAGGAACCGAATATGCAAAGTTCTTGCATCAACCCGACAAAACGTATGAAGATTTTGGTAATGGCTCTACTTCCCTTTTTATTTTATCGATGTGATGCTTATATTATCATAGTATTGAAATATGATGGCACAACTTCCTATTGTGCTTATTATTTTGCAATTGTTGCAGCTGAAGTCAGTATGGAGATAGTTGATGAAACTGACCGAGAAACCGGCTCTCCTTATGGAATATCATCTGTCCCCATCCGTTTAAGCATATTTTCCCCAAACGGTAAGCTGTTCAGATCATGTACTGTTGGATTGTTGCTTCATCAAATATCAAAACAGCCACGTTCTCAAATTTTGAATTTTTTTAAAAAAAATTGTTGCTTGCTGACCTGTTCACTTTATTCTTGCAGTTGTGAATCTGACTCTAATTGATCTTCCTGGGCTTACTAAAATTGCTGTTGGTATGTGAACTTGTGTCTTTTGATGTTCAGTTTGTTCATTGTATAATTTCCTATTGGCTTTATGCTTATCAGACGACGGATCAGTCAGTATAGTTCAGGAAATTGAAAACATGGTTCGAGCATTCATCGAAAAGGTATTTTGCTGTAGCCTATGATGCACAATAATATTTATTATGTCATGCACTGTGTAAAAGCAAGTGTGTGGATATGCTGCCGTTCGAAATTCATTGGCAGAGGGTGCATATATTTGTAATAATCAACTTAGATGCTCTCATGATAACTTGTTCAGCATTTTGGTGTTTTCTTTTCAGCCCAACTGTATCATTCTCGCCATTTCTCCAGCCGACCAAGATCTTTCAAATTCTGAAACAGTCAATATTTCACGGGAAGTTGACCCAAAAGGTATGACTGTGTTGTTACAGTCATTGAGCATGCTTTTAGGGTGCTCAAGAAGAAATTGCGCATATGAAGCATATTATCATTTCATTTGTGATAGCAAGTTGAGTAACAAAACATTTGATTAATGTGATGCCGATGATAAGTATGTACCCCCTTTTGTTGATTCAGGTGAAAGAACCCTTGGTGTGCTCACCAAAATTGATCTGATGGAGAACAAAGCAAGTGTTGTTAATGTCAGTGTTTTTTTTGCGTATTTACGCTATTTTCCTTACTGTTATGTCATAATCAGATTGTTGACCATCATATATTTGTACGAACCAGATCCTCTCATTGAGTTTAGTTGTGTAGATACTGGAAGGAAGAACTTGCCGGTTCCACTTTCCATGGGTTGGTGTTGTCAACCGATCCCAGAAAGACATTAACATCAACATGGACATAATTTCTGCCAGATGTAGAGAGCGTGACTATTTTGGTAACACACCAGAATACAAGCATCTCGCTCATAGAATGGGATTAGAACATTTGATCAGAAGTTTGGGAAAGGTATGCCCCTTTCTTCTTTTAAGAAAGAAGTTAACATAATCTGGATCTTGGTGTTGACCATGATCTACTTGGTCCGGCAAATTTTCCTGTGTAAATAGTCTTACCTTTGGAATTCTTGGCAGGCACTGGCAGTTTTAGATTGTATATTCTCATGTTTTTGACTAGTTTAGTCCCACGTCAAGAGTTAAATAAACATCAGGTGTCAGTCATTGTCCTGTCAAGTTTTTTATCAGAATTGTCAAGAGCTTAAGCTAGTCATTGTGCCATTTTATTTAATCTGTATTTGAAGCACTGGCCGTGTCTGATATATCGGATCAAAATGTTCATGTTATAGTAGCCTTTTTATCTTTCGAGTTCCTAGCAGGCACTAGCAGTTTTAGATTGTGTCCGCTTTTTAATTTATTTGGCTTGTTTAGTGCCACCTCATTAGTTCAATAAGCATCTGGAGTTACCTATTGTGTTTTTTAAGTTCTTTGTCAAAGTTTTGAATTAGTACCATGTGCCATTCTGTGAAGTACTGATTCATTTGCATCTGCTAAACTGGCCACGTGTTCTTTGAACAATCTGCCTTCGATGTCTTCTGTTTACATTGTATTTGCTAGAACAAAGGTGTTATTCTCGAGGTTTCATTTTTTGGCTTGATGTGGCACCTGACACGTACGACCTGTTTTATCTGTTGAGCTTTGTTTGATGTTCAAGCATTTGTACTCTATTTCCCACAGTGTATTAGTACAAGATCATATGTTTAGACTACTTCATATGTTCTGGTTCATCTTTGAGGTCTGCAAGACGTTTATTTGTAGCCATACATCTGTTCGCAATCAATCAAGATCTAGACGCTAGGATCTACTTGTGCCAGCAGATTTCCCTGTCACAGTCATACCTTCGGACAGGCACTTGCAGTGTTTGGTTTTATCTTCCATTTTAATTTTAATCAATTTCATTAGTTCAGTGCCACATTCTGTGTTAGCGAGTTGAGCCTTTGTGTTGTCGTAGTATGCTTTTTTTTCCTGGGCGAGTTGTCGTAGTATGTTGAAGTTCTAAATCCGTTGCCATTCTTTGTATGGATATTCATTTGCCTCTTTGCTAACATGTTCTTTGCTTTTCTTTGCTATCATTATATGATCTTTGGATTTTCTAGATGAACTATTTTTTCCATTGTGTTGCCTATAGTATGGTTGTTAATTCTTGTGGGATCATCCATCTTTTTTTTGTGACACCTGCGTAGGATTTGCTGAGCTAAGTTTGATGTTCAAGACCAAGCATATGCTGCAATTGGTGGTGTGTTATGATAATTTAATCTTTCACTTCTTTTTGGTGTATATGCAGCATTTGGAATCTTATATTAAAACAAGAGTAGGTGGTTATCTGTCCGCTAAAAGTTCCATCAAATCTACAGGTGATTTCCTCCTCTCTCTTTTTTTCTTATTTCCTTCACAGCTAATGGGTACATTACATGCACCATTATTTTCAAATATGATTTCTGGTTTGCATGTGGTTATGTATTAGTGCAAAAATAGTTAGCATAGTAATGGAGCGAAAGTCTTGGGTCGGAGTAAAAAACTTGAGTCATCCCTTTCAAATTAATTATATTTAAGTCATCAATTTGAAGTTTACTAACCTCCTACAAATCACTAATACTGGATTAACTAGCATGCCATGGTAATTGTCCTGCTGGACTCGATTAACTAGTCCATAACTATTCATACAACTAATTCAGTTGTTCGGGGCCTGTGGTCACACACCTTTGTACCGGTAGCAGGTGCTATAAGGCCTATCTTCTGCACCGGTGCTAGCTGACCTGGTACTCGATTTTGAGTTTAGAACAATTCATCTAGTTTTTAGAACAGAAGATTTCGTTGCCTATATGTGTAAATTATGGGAGCACATTTTCTAGGTTCCTCCTCTTGTAGCCACTTCGAGCAAACTCAAGATTTCTGTTCACCTTAGTTATCCACTTTTGGAACATTCATAGAGTCAGCTCGCCTGCTATTAAGACAAAAAATGTCCCATATTTGGTATTCATTTCCCGGTATTTATCAGCATGGGGATATTTGGGGTTTATTATTTTGGTACTGCATGTCCAGTTGGTGCAAGTTGCTCTACTTTTATGGGGATATCGTGGTTTAATGTGGCACATTGTTTCTAGTTGCTGCAAGTTGATCTGCTTCTGTAGGACTCGAGGATGGATATAGCATGATCTTTCTGATTGCATTGAGTTGTAGATCTCATGGCCTATGTTTAATGTGATCAGTGCCTGGGCTCACTTTCAATGACTGTAACATTACCGAAAAAGGATTTCATCCCACTTTATATATAAAGGAAAATGACTATAGCATTAGCAAAGTTAAGGTGATGCACGGACTCATCATGTAACTCCCTGTCAATTCCATGATATTAATGTTGAACCATTTTGCTTCTAATTTTGAATGGGATGTGTATCATTCTTCAATACTTTGTCTGTTGTCCATGTTAATCTGGGTTATGTGCATCTGGGAAGGTGATGAGGGTCCAAAATGAACAAGGTTCTGTCTGGACATGTGGTGCACAAAAGTGTTAGCTAGCGTCTGACCTAGGGCCACAACATTTGTAAAATCAAGTGGCAGAGGGTGCATACATTTTTAATATCCGATTTAGGTGCACTTATGGTAATTTGTTCAGCATTTCACATGGTTTGGGGTATATTGTGTTTAGATTGTTTGGGGATATAGATGGTAAAGCTCTGTTGCATGCAGTTGTATTTGTAAAATACTGCTCATTTCCTTGTTATGTAATCTTCACAGGCTTCATGGGACCACACCTAGTTTTTCTTGATTCAATGTTGTTGAAATGGTTCAGGTTGGATAACTACTGTGGTGAATGGCGTAATTGGTAGTTAGATTTTCCGTTTTGGAAAATAATACTTGCATGGTTTGCATATGTTTTGTTTGATCATAAAAGTTAGGAAGCTTGCTTTATCTGTGTTGAGGATATCTGACTCTTTGAGACATTGTCCCAGTTAATTAATTAGTTATGTGTGTTTACGATCGTTGTGCTGCAGCGAGGGGGGATGGGGGGAGGGGGAGCAACCGAAAATACTAGGAATTTCTTATGTTTTGCAGTTATAAGAAACAAGCTATACTGATTGTATTTTTATTGTCCAAGTTGATTAATTGTTTGTCACTGATTATCTTCTTCTCTTATGCAGTGATAAAGAAAAGCAGGCTGCAAAGCTATACGCTCAGAGCCTATGGTACATTTCCCACGTACCACGTGCGTACGGAAGGTGAGCCACATGACATGTACTTTGAATGCACAGTGCACGTGCAAGGCCACATGTTTGTTTCAGCAACGCGTCACCGCCGTCGCAAAGATGCGGAGGAGGATGCTTCGGATGTTGCCTACACAGCATTGATGGGAAATGAGACGCTAGAGACTTTACTTGGCTTGCTTAACAAGGTAAGCATTATCACGATCTTCTTTTGTGATTTAAAGGCAAGATACACACATGCTTTAATTGCAACAAAACATCATCATCTTATGTGTGTAAATTTATGTTCAGACTTAGAGCTGAAAAGCATATTTTATACATGTCCAACATATGCAGATCCTTATTCTAATTCAATAGTTGCAAACTTTGATGGTATGCATAAGATTTGCTTGTCGGACCTATTTGATTAATGGCAAAATTCATTTTCGATATTAGTGCCTAATCTATGTAGTGTACATTGTGAAGATGCATCTCCTCTAGCATTATGAGCTACTACCGTCACACATCATTGCGCATGGACATCCTAGAGCGCCTTGCTCTGCTAAACATATCTATACTACATATCCAAACTACAACCTTCAATTTTCATCTAGCTTTGTTTCAAGTGTTGGCTGCATGTATTATTCTGTAAACAAGGTGTTTTCCTTTGCTGCCACAAATAAACATGCAGGACTAATCCACAACATTATTAGTCTTGGTTGAAGTTGTCTGGGGTGTACACATAATATCCTCATCGAAAGGTTCTTTCGCCTTTGTCATAATAAATTGTACATGCATGTTCCTAGAATCTCACCCATCGCTACATAGCATTTAGAAACTCACTCTTACTCTTCTGTACAGGATACAATATGCAAGGTTGGACTTCTGCTACAATACGCATGCAAGAAGAAGGTTGCAGACCCAGTGTATGCGTCCTCCAAGGTGGCTGGAGGGATCCAGAGGACACTCTGGCTTTCCACAGTTGTCTTGGAAGACAAGACTTATATTGGGGAGGTTTCAAATACAAAGCGTTTGTCAATCCAGAAAGCTGCTTCCGCAGCCGCTTCCTCGATGCTTGAGGCCGGAGATGACTTGATGATCAAGTTGCTTCTTGCCAAGAGGCTCAAGACCGAGGTGCCCAGGAGAAAGAGAGACCGAGGTGCCCAGGAAGAAGATAGATTGTACTCCCTCCGGTCCTTTTTACTCCGTATATTAGATTTGTGTCAAGTCAAACTTTACAAAGTTTGACCAAATATATATTAGAAAATATGAACATCTACAATACCAAATATATATTCCATGACACTACATTGCATAATGAATCTAAAAAAGTTGATTTGATATTGTCAATGCTGATGTTTTTATTTCATAAGTTTGATCAAAGTAGAGGTACTTTAACTTCAAACAAAATTTATATGCAGAGTAAAAAAGACCCGAGGGAGTAGTTTGTTGTCGGTAAAGCCCCCC
>NC_041391.1:706555049-706597430 GCF_002162155.2 Triticum dicoccoides
AAGAAGTAAGAGAAGAGGAGCTAGTGAGCGTCGACTACGGTGTGCCACACGCGCCTGGACTTGGCAAGGGGGCGGCATGGGAGGTGGCGGAGGATGTTGAGGAACACAGCGGAGGGGAAGCAGATGGTGTTGCCGTTGCCGTTGCTCGCCTCCTGCTGGCGGAGGATGACGGCCAGCAGGGGTGCGAGGAGAAGGCGCACATCTTGTGATCAAACGAAGGCGTGTAGCACATGTTAGGTGTGGTCATCGGTCGAGTTGTGTAAATAGTAACACTAGCGGCTGGTTGAATTTATTGTGCATATGGATCTGGTACGTGAGTTGGTTCCGAGTCCATGTCCAACACGTGTTTTGGTTTTGTGTTTGTTGAAGCTTTTCTTTTTTCTGGGAGATAATTACACCTACAGTCCTTACTCGCCGGCATGTATCAACATGATCCTCAAACTCGCGGAGTGCTCTACTACGGTCCTCAAACATGAGAATGCACTCGAATACGGTTCTGACTACGTCTCCTGCTACTCTCTGTAATACGTACAAATGTGGGTCCCGCATGTAAGCATATCAGAGAAAATTAACATTGTGTAAGCCTGCATATACGCTTGTCGAACTTGAGACCTATTCACTAGGTCACAGCCAACCTAACCACTGATTCGGCCAATTCCTGATGTGAGGGGACACGGGAAACCAAATTAGACAGCAAAACCAGTTTGTACGTACGTCTGAAATGTTGAGCGAGAAACAAACTGAATTTTATTTGTTCAATGCTGGACACACAAACACATTTGCACTACTGTTAGTTGGAGAAATTAAGCAGAACTAAATACTGTTGTGAATTGTGATTGACTGATCGAAACCTACATACCAAGTGGCAAAAAAATTTCAGTGAGGAGGATAGAAGCGTTTGCTTTTTTTTAGGTATCACCAAGTTTTATTGCTCGAATTCCACACGGGGTGGGATACAAATAGGATCATGGGGGTGGACCAACCAAACATGTCGTCCTGATCAAGAGAGTACGAAAACTTGGCTAACCTATCTGCATCAAAGTTTGCAGCTCTACATTCATATGTGAACGTACAGTTGAACATCAAAGCTCTATTGCTAATCTCTCTTAACAATATTACCATACGCTGCATTGCTCCCACTCTGAATATCTTTAACTATTACCTTCTAGTCCGAGGCAACAATGAAGCTATGCAGCATTAGATCCAAAGCAAGAAATAGCGCCTCCCGACAAGCTATGGCTTCCAGCGTTGCAACATCGTTGATCCCATGAATCACCAAGGACGAGCTGCCCAGATAATTCCCTTCTGCATAACGGCAAACAGCGGCTGCAAGCACTGCGAGGATAGAAGCATTTGCTGTGCATACTAAAATATGGATGCCACCCTGGGCTCTGGAATTCAAAAGCATCTGAAAAGGCCATGCCTCAGCTTTCACGGGCTGCACTTGCTGATAATTCAAATCACGCAATGAGGAATACTTGTCACTTTGCGTACTTCGTTTGGTTTGCGCTTAAAACTCCCGAGAACTATGTGTTGGCGCTGGCCTTGAGCCTCCGTGCTCTTTCCGTTTGTCCGAGTCTATGTCTGATACGCTGCCTAGTTGTGGGCTTTATTAATTTAAAGCCGGACCCATCTAGCGTCTTCGTTCTAAAAAAAATACTTGTCACTTGTCCTCATGATCAAAAGTAACTATATGTCTAAATAACCTCTAAAAATTTGAAAACACACAAAATGCAGAATAACGAAATAACTATATACGTTTAGCCAAATTTAAATTGTGCTATCACAATAAGTAAACTAAACCTAAGACTATATATATTATGTCTGTTTATTCTCATAGATCAACTGACTTGCTTCCTGATCATCACGTGCGAACCCACAGTTTCAGCAATTCAAATGTCCCAAGTCCCAACAAAGCACATGCAAGTTATAGCAACTCTATTGCCGACTATATGAGTATGGCCAGAGGCAACGAGAGCAAGGTATCTTCCTCGTCGGGAGCATATCGACATAACAGGGACGGTAAGGAAATGCACGCCTGATGCCATGAGCTTGTTGGCAGGGGTCCCGGACGAGCCTCTCGCCTAAGTACTGCATTCTCGAGGTACTAAGGTGGTACGCCATGGCAAAACTGCTGGTATTGAGGAGCAGCACGTCCTTGTGCGGATGCATACCCATGATCCCGCGTAGGGCAGGCCTCGCATAATTGGCACCTTTGTCGATGTCGATGTCGATGTCGATGAAGTTGTCCTCATCCGAGTCCCACGAGTGCTCGGAGCCCTCTATGCTCTCGGTTGCTTCCTCTTCGCCACCACTGTCATCATCATCAACTTCATCAGCAGTGTTATGGTGGCCTTCCTTCTCATCCGCAAAGCTTTCCACACTATATCCGTGCTGGCACAAGATCACACTTTTTTTGCTGGTTTTCACTGCGTCCCATGTCACCCTTGGCTTTATTTTCGCTAAGGTCTCATAGGAAACCATGTACGGATCAAGGTCTGCCTCATGTTCCAGCATCCACTCTAGCAAGCCATCGGATGATTTTGCAAGTGACCATACTTGAAGCTGACAGTCGTTGAGCGCCGCATAGCGAATCCCTTTCTCCTGGCTAGCTAAGATGGATCTCGTGGGCATTTCATGGAAGCGCGCATCATGGGCTTCCCCTGGCAGCTGGACCAGCTCGTACGTCTGTTCCGAACAGTGTAGGATCATGAGGATATGCGTGTGGCAAACTGGCAATGCACGTAGAGTGATCCATGCCAATACTCAGCCGACCACCATAATTTCTTGTACTTGTCCCATGGTGTCATCATAATGTCGTAGAGGTGCTCGGGGGCACAATGCCCTGGCAGGAATTCCCGGCTCTCCCACTGATCGGTTTGTGACGAGAACACCAATAAAGACACCACCTTATCCTTTGTCTCCTTGACACCTAGTGAGTGGACATGGAACTCTTTATCTTGCTCCGGCAGCCCAACCTTGGCATTTTGTGAAGACGCTTGCACACCTGCTCTTGATGGAGCCCATGATGTATCGGCTTCCTCTTGTTCTACTTTAGGTAGTTGATCTTCCCCAAACAATCTTGGTAAGTACATCTCCTCGGTGATCCACATATGTTGCATTTCACTGCGCGTTTGAACCTTCTCAATGGAAAAGAACAACACCTCGTAGTGCCGCGACACAACGGGATCGAAGGCGAGGAACATGCCCTTCATGTGGTATGGCCATGGCGCCTTGGACGGGCGTGGCAACCGAGCCCACCGAGCCGTCTCCAGGTTGCACACGCAGTAAACAGCGCGATCGTGATATTCCGTGAGGAGGACCAATCCGTTGCAGTGGTGCACCACATCCGCCCAACTGTGATTAAAGAGAGGATGACGGAAAACAGGCCGGTCGGCAATGGCGCCGCGTGGTCTCCGCCGCGAGCGGGGCGCCGGCGGGGCGAAGAAAGAGGACTCGTAGTAGTAGGATCCGCAGTTGTTGGTGAAGATGCCCGGAAAGGCGTGCGGCGGGAAGTAGTAGGGCAGGAGGAGCCTGTGACCGTCGACGATGGCGCGCCACGCGCGGCAGACGCGCCGGGACTCGGCGAGGGTGCGGCAGCGGAGGCGGCCGAGGACGTCGATGAGCACGTCGTAGGGGAGGCGGCAGAGGCCATCACCGTCGCTGGTCGCGTCCATCTGGGCGGCTGGCTGGCGGGCGGGCAAGGGCACTGAGGGAAGAAACGAGGACGAGATCTCTGGATCTAGAGATGAATGGAAACGCAAGGAATAGCAGCCGAGCCCCTGACCTAGGCTTATTTTTTTTATTTTTGATGATTGAAAACCCTGACCTGGGCTTATACAGTATTTGGGAACTTTTTTCTTTTTGAGGGATGAAGAGACTCTTTGCTGTGTACTTTTTTTTTTGCATGGTCTTTGTTGTGGGCGAGTGATGGGCGCCGGTGCGCCGGCCGAAATTTCAGCCGGTCGCACCACAAACGTAAGATTAGCTTCTTATTAACCGCACGATGCTTTCCTAAACTGCTTCGCTAGTTAAAGAAAAAAAACCATGACGTCTATTCATCCCGAGCAGCCCCGTGATCCCACAGCTCGCCGGACGCCCACGTCGGCTCCGGCCGCCACCCTCGTCGCCGCCGGCCGCCGGCCTCGCATAACCTCCTCCTCCCCGCGTTCGAGAAAAATCGCTTCATGGAGTTTGTCGCACGAATCCTCGCCGGTTCCAGCACGAAAAACCTCGTCTGCAACCTTCAAAGCTAACGCGACGTCGCCGTCCTCGTCCCTGGGCAGCCGCTCGTCGTCGCAGCAGCCGCCCCCATCGTCGCAGTACAATGCTTATTTGCTTGTATGAACTTGTGTAGCCGGTTGTATATTTTTTCATCCACCATTGTAGCATCTTCGTTGCTCGTCCTTCCATCTTGTACCAGTGCCGCTGCCGGTTGTAGCATTTCGCAGTATGTTTGTAGCAAAGCATGATGCTGATTGTAGCAAAAATCAGAACATCGTTGAGCGATGCAGCAAATCACGACGGCGGTTGTAGCTAGACAGGACGCTGGTGGTAGCAATTTTCAATGCCGGTTGTAGCATGTAGCATAAAATCCGCGACACTCGTCCTCACCAAATGTTGCTTGGAGCAGCGCTGCCCGGCCTCGCCGACCGCGGTCACCACGCTCATCAGCCTCGGCTGTAGTGAAAAACGAAGCCGGACATAGCAAGAAACGAAGTCGGTTGTAGCAAAAGGCAAGTCGCCGTGCATGGTCACCATGCTTGCCATCTCGGTTTGTAGCAAAAAATGGAGCCGGTTGTAGCAAAAAATGAGCTTGTTGTCATGTAGTAGCTCGCGGTTGTCACAGCCAATGGCGGGAGGTGGTGTTTGGACTAGCTCGTCGTCCCCGTGAGCTCCGCCCTATGCAAGGAACTGACAGTCGGTTCAAGCTTCCGCCGTGCCGTCGTCCCCGCGAGCTTCGTCGTATGCAACAAACTGACAACCGGTTCCAGCAAAATCAGCCTGCTGGTTCCAGCTTTCGTCCTCGTCGTCGATGTAGCAGGTTGCAGCAATGCCGGCATGCTCCAGCGTACGTAACAAATCAGGCGCTGGTTGCAGCATCGCGCGACCACCGTGGCAGTTTGCTTCCTTGCCGGTTCGATCTCGCGGACGCAGCAGCTCCGTAAACACCCTGCATCGCCGCATCTAGCCCCCCGTATCCGCCATTGCAGCTCCTCTCCTCCCGTCTCCTACGGTCCTACCTTGAATCATCGAGGGTTGGCGCGGCTCGGAGCTCACCGGAGGCCATGACCATGGGGGAGGGGTGGAGGAGGAGGAGGAGGCCATGGAAGCAAGCATGGGGAAAAGGGAGAGGAGAGTAGCTGGCAATGAAGACGGGCATCGGAGCGAGAGGAGGAGCGCGTCCATGGCTGCACGCAGCGGTAGAGAGAGAGAGAGAGAGAGAGAGAGAGAGAGAGTTCCTGAGAGGAAGAAGAAGATAGGAAAAAGGCAAAGCGGTACATGTGGGCCCACAAGGACGCGTCGTTCCCTGGTATTGATGGGTGTGCTAGGCGCGGGGGAGTGAACGACAGGACCGGCCGAAGCTTTGGCCGGTCTGCCGATGGGAAACGTTTCCCTTTGTTGTGTACCTGTGTTGGCTGCCGATCGAGTCTGTGAGAGAACGTCGTACCCTGCCTAGGGCGACGGCTGCGTGTTATATGGAGCGGGGCGCGACTTCCCGTATAGCGTACAGAGTAGAGATTACATGGTTAGGATCCTTAACTTGGAACCCAAGAGATAGACTAGAGAGATAGAGATAGTTACAGGAGATAAGATGAAATCACAACTACCCTAGTCTAAGGTGCGATGGAGAAGTCCTGGTTGAACCGGACCTGTGTACGCATATCTGTCGCTTAACACCCTCCCTTAATCACAACTGTATCAAGTTGATATTACGCTTGAATTCTTCAAAATTTCTTGTGGGCAACGCTTTTGTAAAGCCATCTGCAACTTGGTCTCGTGAATGAACAAATTTGATTACCAATTGCCTGTTTGCAACTCTTTCTCTGACTAAGTGGAAATCTATCTCAATATGATTTGTTCTTGCATGGAACACTGGGTTAGCAGATAGGTAGGTAGCACCCAAGTTGTCACACCACAAACATGGAACTTTGGTATGCTTCACACCAAGTTCTTTTAACATAGACTGAACCCAGATAATTTCTGATGTAGCATTTGCTAATGCTTTATACTCAGCTTCAGTGCTTGACCTTGATATAGTAGCGTGTTTCTTAGCACACCATGATATCAAGTTTGGTCCAAAGAACAGTGCAAAACCACCAGTGGATCGTCTATCATCCACACATCCTGCCCAGTCAGAATCAGAAAATGCACTGACAAGATTTGATGATGACTTGTTGAAAAAGAGACCAAGCTTCATAGTATGTTTAACATATCTCACAATGCGCTTTGCAGCAGTCCAGTGAACTGTGGTGGGTGCATGAAGAAACTGGCATACCTTGTTGACAGCAAAAGATAAATCAGGTCTAGTTAAGGTTAAGTACTGAAGAGCCCCAACTAAACTTCTGTATCTAGTGCTATCTTCTTGATTCAAGAGAACTCCCTCTTCAAGTGATAATTTTTCTGTACTTGAGAGGGGGGTCAATGATGGCTTGCGTCCTTGTAAACCAACTCTTCTTACCAGGTCAGCAGCATATTTTTCTTGAGATAGGTGGAGGCCATCTTCATGTTTCTTTACCTCAATACCTAGAAAGTAATGCAGGTCTCCCAAATCATTGAGAGCAAACTCATCATTTAAGTCTTTTAACAGTCCTGTCACTGCTTCATCTGATGAACTTGTGACAATGATATCATCCACATAAATCAACACAAATATTGATGTATTTGACTTATTGTAAATAAACAGAGATGTGTCAGACTTAGAAGGAGTAAAACCAAGTACTTGCAATTTCTGACTCAGACGTGAGTACCATGCTCTGGGAGCCTGCTTTAGTCCATATAGAGCTTTATCAAGCTTGCACACATAGGAA
The DNA here is from genome assembly GCF_002162155.2 of Triticum dicoccoides. Classification (NCBI taxonomy): domain Eukaryota; kingdom Viridiplantae; phylum Streptophyta; class Magnoliopsida; order Poales; family Poaceae; genus Triticum; species Triticum dicoccoides. The sequence continues at coordinate 706,562,081 of NC_041391.1, forward strand.
GGCTTACTCTTGTTTTCAAACCCAGGAGGCTGTTTCATGTATACTTCCTCTTCCAGAACGCCATGAAGAAACGCATTCTTGACATCCAGTTGTCTAAGACTCCATCCCCTGGATACAGCAATAGACAGCACAAGACGAATAGTTGCAGCTTTAACAACAGGACTAAATGTGTCCTCATAGTCAATACCATATCGTTGTTTGAAGCCTTTTGCAACCAGCCTGGCCTTGTCGCGATCTATAGTTCCATCTGATTTTCTCTTTATTCTGTAAACCCACTTGCAATCAATTAAATTTTTACCTTGCCGTGGGGGAACTAAACGCCATGTTCTGTTTTTCTGAAGTGCCATGTATTCTTCTTCCATGGCCTTTTTCCACTTTTCATCACTAAGTGCCTCATCAAGAGTGTCTGGCTCACCTGTAGAACAAGCTAGACCAAATTTGGTTATTTGCTTATAGTTAAGAGGTTTAATTACCCCTCTTTGCAACCTTGTACGTGAAGGAACAGGAGGAGTTGCACTGTTGTCTTCCGCAGAGGATCCAGCCTCTGGTCGAAGCAATCCCGAGGCAGATACTCCTGGCTCCGACACGTTTTCTGGAGCAGCAGGATTTTCTGTGGTGCCATCGCTCAGTGTGGTCGTGTCGGGCGGAGCAGAAGATCCCGAGCCATGCATGCAATCCACGCCAGACCCATCATGACGCAATGATTGCGCGGGCCCGGCAGGATCCGCACCGGATCGCGCGTCCGCGGCAGGACTGGCGACAGGATCAGAGCCGGATCCCATGCTTGCACCAGTTTCCGTGCCTGGAGGCCCACCTGGCTGGCGGCGCACGTGTCGCCAGCTGGTTGGCGCGGAGCAGATGACGCGCCTGGCCCAGTTGGAGGCGCCCGCGTGGCAGTTGCTGGCTGGCTGCTGCCGCGCCCGGCAGTTGATGCGGAGCCCGACGCGCTGACGCCCTGCTGCAGCACAGATCCCGTGGGGGATTCGCTGGCGGGTTGCTGGGGCGCCGATCCCGAGCCGGATATGTCCCCCGTTCGGTGAAACATGAGATATCGCTCATTTGGAGCATATTGTACACCGTTTTGAGTGTTTCCTTCGCCATTTTCTTCAACGTTTTGTTGGGGAACGTAGTAATTTCAAAAAATTTCCTACGCACACGCAAGATCATGGTGATGCACAGCAACGAGAGGGGAGAGTGTTGTCTACGTACCCTCGTAGACCGAAGCGGAAGCGTTGACACAACGTAGAGGAAGTAGTCGTACGTCTTCCCGGTTCGACCGATCCAAGCACCGTTACTCCGGCACCTCCGAGTTCTTGACACACGTACAGCTCGATGACGCACCCCGGGCTCCGATCCAGCAGAGCTTCAGGGAGGAGTTCTGTCAGCACGACGACGTGGTGACGATCTTGATGTTCTACCGTCGCAGGGCTTCGCCTAAGCACCGCTACAATATGATCGAGGTGTAATATCGTGGAGGGGGGCACCGCACACGGCTAAGGAACGATCACGAAGATCAACTTGTGTGTCTATGGGGTGCCCCCCTTCCCGTATATAAAGGGGGAGAGGAGGAGGGGCCGGCCAAGGGGGAGGTGTTGGGGAACGTAGTAATTTCAAAAAATTTCCTACGCACACGCAAGATCATGGTGATGGCATAGCAACTAGAGGGGAGAGTGTTCGTCCATGTACCCTCGTAGACCGTAAGCGGAAGCGTTAGCACAACGCGGTTGATGTAGTCGTACGTCTTCACGATCCGACCGATCCAAGCACCGAACGTACGGAGCCTCCGAGTTCAGCACACGTTCAGCTCGATGACGATCTCCGGCCTCCGATCCAGCCGAGCTCCGGAGATGAGTTCCGTCAGCACGACGGCGTGGTGACGATGATGATGTTCTACCGGCGCAGGGCTTCGCCTAAACTCCGCGACGATATGACCGAGGTGGAATATGGTGGAGGGGGGCACCGCACACGGCTAAGGAACGATCTGTAGATCAACTTGTGTGTCTATGGGGTGCCCCCCGCCCCCGTATATAAAGGAGGGAGGGGGGAGGTGCGGCCGGACCCCTAGGGGTGCGCCTGGAGGAGTCCTACTCCCACCGGGAGTAGGACTCCCCCCTCTTTCCTTGGTGGAGAAGGAAAGGGGGGAGGAGAAAGAGGAAAGGGGGGTGCCCCCCCCCTTCCTTGTCCTATTCGGACTAGGGGGGAGGGGGCGCGCGGCCTGCCCTGGCCGGCCCTCCTCTTCTCCCTCTTGGCCCACTAAGGCCCATTATCCCCCGGGAGGGTTCCGGTAACCCCCCGGTGTTCCGGTAAAATCCCGATTTCACCCGGAACCATTCCGATGTCCAAACATAGGCTTCCAATATATCAATCTTTATGTCTCGACCATTTCGAGACTCCTCGTCATGTGCGTGATCACATCCGGGACTCCGAACAAACTTCGGTACATCAAAACTTATAAACTCATAATAAAACTGTCATCGTAACGTTAAGCGTGCGGACCCTACGGGTTCGAGAACTATGTAGACATGACCTAGAACCATTCTCGGTCAATAACCAATAGCGGGACCTGTATGCCCATATTGGTTCCTACATATTCTATGAAGATCTTTATCGGTCAAACCGCATAACAACATACGTTGTTCCCTTTGTCATCGGTATGTTACTTGCCCAAGATTTGATCGTCGGTATCCAATACCTAGTTCAATCTCGTTACCGGCAAGTCTCTTTACTCGTTCTGTAATACATCATCTTATAACTAACTCATTAGTTACAATGCTTGCAAGGCTTAGGTGATGAGTATTACCGAGAGGGCCCAGAGATACCTCTCCGACAATCGGAGTGACAAAACCTAATCTCGAATTATGCCAACCCAACATGTACCTTCGGAAACACCTGTAGAGCACCTTTATAATCACCCAGTTACGTTGTGACGTTTGGTAGCACACAAAGTGTTCTTCCGATAAACGGGAGTTGCACAATCTCATAGTTGCAGGAACTTTGTATAAGTCATGAAGAAAGCAATAGCAATATACTAAACGATCAAGTTCTAGGCTAACGGAATGGGTCATGTCAATCACATCATTCTCCTAATGATGTGATCCCATTAATCAAATGACAACACATGTCTATGGTTAGGAAACATAACCATCTTTGATTAATGAGCTAGTCAAGTAGAGGCATACTAGTGACTTTATGTTTGTCTATGTATTCACACATGTATCATGTTTCCGGTTAATACAATTCTAGCATGAATAATAAACATTTATCATGATATGAGGAAATAAATAATAACTTTATTATTGCCTCTAGGGCATATTTCCTTCAGTCTCCCACTTGCACTAGAGTCAATAATCTAGATTACATAGTAATGATTCTAACACCCATGGAGTCTTGGTGCTGATCATGTTTTGCTCGTGAGAGAGGCATAGTCAACGGGTCTGCAACATTCAGATCCGTATGTATCTTGCAAATCTCTATGTCTCCCACTTGGACTTGGTCCCAAATGGAATTGAAGCGTCTCTTGATGTGCTTGGTCCTCTTGTGAAATCTGGATTCCTTTGCCAAGGCAATTGCACCAGTATTGTCACAGAAGATCTTCATTGGTCCCGATGCACTAGGTATGACACCTAGATCGGAAATGAACTTCTTCATCCAGACTCCTTCATTTGCTGCTTCCGAAGCAGCTATGTACTCCGCTTCACATGTAGATCCCGCTACGACGCTTTGTTTAGAACTGCACCAACTTACAGCTCCACCGTTTAATAAAAACACATATCCGGTTTGCGATTTAGAATCGTCCGGATCAGTGTCAAAGCTTGCATCGATGTAACCGTTTACGACTAGCTCTTTGTCACCTCCATATACGAGAAACATATCCTTAGTCCTTTTCAGGTATTTCAGGATGTTCTTGACCGCTGTCCAGTGATCCACTCCTGGATTACTTTGGTACCTTCCTGCCAAGCTTACTGCTAAGCACACGTCAGGTCTGGTACACAGCATTGCATATATGATAGAGCCTATGGCTGAAGCATAGGGAACATTTTTCATTTTATCTCTATCTTCTGTTGTGGTCGGGCATTGAGTTTGACTCAACTTCACACCTTGTAGCACAGGCAAGAATCCTTTCTTTGCCTGATCCATTTTGAACTTTTTCAAAATTTTGTCAAGGTATGTGCTTTGTGAAAGTCCTATTAAGCGTCTTGATCTATCTCTGTAGATCTTGATGCCCAATATGTAAGCAGCTTCACCGAGGTCTTTCATTGAAAAACTTTTATTCAAGTATCCCTTTATGCTATCCAGAAATTCTATATCATTTCCAATTAGTCATATGTCATCTACATATAAAATTAGAAATGTTACAGAGCTCCCACTCACTTTCTTGTAAATACAGGCTTCTCCAAAAGTCTGTATAAAACCATATGCTTTGATCACACTATCAAAGCGTTTATTCCAACTCCGAGATGCTTGCACCAGTCCATAAATGGAACGCTTGAGCTTGCACACTTTGTCAGCACCTTTTGGATCAACAAAACCTTCCGGCTGCATCATATACAACTCTTCTTCTAGAAATCCATTCAAGAATGCAGTCTTGACATCCATTTGCCAAATTTCATAATCATGAAATGCAGCAATAGCTAACATGATTCGGACGGACTTAAGCATCGCTACGGGTGAGAAAGTCTCATCGTAGTCAACCCCTTGAACTTGTCGAAAACCTTTTGCAACAAGTCGAGCTTTATAGACAGTTATATTACCATCAGCGTCAGTCTTCTTCTTAAAGATCCATTTATTCTCAATGGCTTGCCGATCATCGGGCAAGTCAACCAAAGTCCATACTTTGTTTTCATACATGGATCCCATCTCAGATTTCATGGCTTCTAGCCATTTTGCGGAATCCGGGCTCATCATCGCTTCCTCATAGTTCGTAGGTTCATCATGGTCAAGTAACATGACTTCCAGAATAGGATTACCATACCACTCTGGTGCGGATCTTACTCTGGTAGACCTACGAGGTTCAGTAGAAACTTGATCTGAAGTTTCATGATCATTATCATTAGCTTCCTCACTAATTGGTGTAGTTGTCACAGGAACCGGTTCTCATGATGAACTACTTTCCAACAAGGGAGTAGATATAGTTATCTCATCAAGTTCTACTTTCCTCCCACTCACTTCTTTGGAGAGAAACTCCTTCTCTAGAAAGGATCCATTCTTAGCAACGAATGTCTTGCCTTCGGATCTGTGATAGAATGTGTACCCAACTGTCTCCTTTGGGTATCCTATGAATACACATTTCTCCGATTTGGGTTCGAGCTTATCAGGTTGAAGCTTTTTCACATAAGCATCGCAGCCCCAAACTTTAAGAAACGACAACTTTGGTTTCTTGCCAAACCATAGTTCATAAGGTGTCGTCTCAACGGATTTTGATGGTAACCTATTTAATGTGAATGTGGCCGTCTCTAAAGCATAACCCCAAAACGATAGCGGTAAATCAGTAAGAGACGTCATAGATCGCACCATATCAAGTAAAGTACGATTACGACGTTCGGACACACCATTACGCTGTGGTGTTCCGGGTGGCGTGAGTTGCGAAACTATTCCGCATTGTTTCAAGTGTAGACCAAACTCGTAACTCAAATATTCTCCTCCACGATCAGATCGTAGAAACTTTATTTTCTTGTTACGATGATTTTCAACTTCACTCTGAAATTCTTTGAACTTTTCAAATGTTTCAGACTTATGCTTCATTAAGTAGATATACCCATATCTGCTTAAATCATCTGTGAAGGTGAGAAAATAACGATATCCGTCACGAGCCTCAACATTCATTGGACCACATACATCTGTATGTATGATTTCCAACAAATATGTTGCTCTCTCCATAGTACCGGAGAACGGCGTTTTGGTCATCTTGCCCATGAGGCACGGTTCGCAAGTACCAAGTGATTCATAATCAAGTGGTTCCAAAAGTCCATCAGTATGGAGTTTCTTCATGCGCTTTACACCGATATGACCTAAACGGCAGTGCCACAAATAAGTTGCACTATCATTATCAACTCTGCATCTTTTGACTTCAACACTATGAATATTTGTATCACTACTATCGAGATTCATCAAAAATAGACCACTCTTCAAGGGTGCATGACCATAAAAGATATTACTCATATAAATAGAACAACCATTATTCTCTGATTTAAATGAATAACCGTCTCGCATCAAACAAGATCCAGATATAATGTTCATGCTTAACACCGGCACCAAATAACAATTATTTAGGTCTAATACTAATCCCGAAGGTAGATATAGAGGTAGCGTGCCGACCGCGATCACATCAACTTTGGAACCATTTCCCACGCGCATCGTCACCTCGTCCTTTACTAGTGTTCGCTTAATCCGTAGTCCCTGTTTCGAGTTGCAAATATTAGCAACAGAACCAGTATCAAATACCCAGGTGCTACTGCGAGCTCTAGTAAGGTACACATCAATAACATGTATATCACATATACCTTTGTTCACCTTGCCATCCTTCTTATCCGCCAAATACTTGGGGCAGTTCCGCTTCCAGTGTCTAGTCTGCTTGCAGTAGAAGCACTCAGTTTCAGGCTTAGGTCCAGACTTGGGTTTCTTCTCTTGAGCAGCAACTTGTTTGTTGTTCTTCTTGAAGTTCCCCTTCTTCTTTCCTTTGCCCTTTTTCTTGAAACTAGTGGTCTTGTTGACCATCAACACTTGATGCTCCTTCTTGATTTCTACCTCCGCAGCCTTTAGCATTGCGAAGAGCTCGAGAATCGTCTTATCCATCCCTTGCATATTATAGTTCATCATGAAGCTCTTGTAGCTTGGTGGAAGTGATTGGAGAATTCTGTCAATGACACTATCATCCGGAAGAGTAACTCCCAGTTGAATCAAGTGATTACAATACCCAGACATCTTGAGTATGTGCTCACTGTCAGAACTATTCTCCTCCATCTTGCAGCTATAGAACTTATTGGAGACTTCATATCTCTCAAACCGGGCATTCTTCCGGAATATTAACTTCAACTCCTGGAACATCTCATATGCTCCATGATGTTCAAAACGTCGTTGAAGTCCCGGTTCTAAGCCGTAAAGCATGGCACATTGAACTATCGAGTAGTCATCAGCTTTGCTCTGCCAGACGTTCTTAACGTCGTCAGTTGCATCAGCAGTAGGCCTGGCACCCAGCGGTGCTTCCGGGACGTAATTTTTCTGTGCAGCAATGAGGATAATCCTCAAGTTACGGACCCAGTCCGTGTAGTTGCTACCATCATCTTTCAACTTTGCTTTCTCAAGGAACGCATTAAAATTCAACGGAACAACAGCACGGGCCATCTATCTACAATCAACATAGACAAGCAAGATACTATCAGGTACTAAGTTCATGATAAATTTAAGTTCAATTAATCATATTACTTAAGAACTCCCACTTAGACAGACATCTCTCTAGTAATCTAAGTGATCACGTGATCCAAATCAACTAAACCATAACCGATCATCACGTGAGATGGAGTAGTTTTCAATGGTGAACATCTTATGTTCATCATATCTACTATATGATTCACGCTCGACTTTTCGGTCTCCGTGTTCCGAGGCCATATCTGCATATGCTAGGCTCGTCAAGTTTAACCTGAGTATTCTGCGTGTGCAAAACTGGCTTGCACCCGTTGTAGATGGACGTAGAGCTTATCACACCCGATCATCACGTGGTGTCTGGGCACGACGAACTTTGGCAATGGTGCATACTCAGGGAGAACACTTCTTGATAATTTTAGTGAGAGATCATCTTAAAATGCTACCGTCAATCAAAGCAAGATAAGATGCATAAAGGATAAACATCACATGCAATCAATATAAGTGATATGATATGGCCATCATCATATTGTGCTTGTGATCTCCATCTCCGAAGCACCATCATGATCACCATCGTCACCGGCGCGACACCTTGATCTCCATCGTAGCATCGTTGTCGTTTACGCCATCTATTGCTTCTACGACTATCGCTACCGCTTAGTGATAAAGTAAAGCAATTACAGGGCGTTTGCATTTCATACAATAAAGCGACAACCATATGGCTCCTGCCAGTTGCCGATAACTTCGGTTACAAAACATGATCATCTCATACAATAAAATATAGCATCACGTCTTGGCCATATCACATCACAACATGCCCTGCAAAAACAAGTTAGACGTCCTCTACTTTGTTGTTGCAAGTTTTACGTGGCCGCTGCGGGCTTAAGCAAGAACCAATCTCACCTACGCATCAAAACCAAAACGATAGTTTGTCAAGTTGATGCTGTTTTAACCTTCGCAAGGACCGGGCGTAGCCACACTCGATTCAACTAAAGTTGGAGAAACTGACACCCGCTAGTCACCTGTGTGCAAAGCACGGCGGTAAAACCAGTCTCGCGTAAGCGTACGCGTAATGTCGGTCCGGGCCACTTCATCCAACAATACCGCCGAACCAAAGTATGACATGCTGGTAAGCAGTATGATTTATATCGCCCACAACTCACTTGTGTTCTACTCGTGCATATAACATCAAACCATAAAACCTAGGCTCTGATACCACTGTTGGGGAACGTAGTAATTTCAAAAAATTTCCAACGCGCACGCAAGATCATGGTGATGCATAGCAACGAGAGGGGAGAGTGTTGTCTACATACCCTCGTAGACCGAAGTGGAAGCGTTGACACAACATAGAGGAAGTAGTCATACGTCTTCCCGGTTCGACCGATCCAAGCACCGTTACTCCGGCACCTTCGAGTTCTTGACACACATACAGCTCGATGACGCACCCCGGGCTCCGATCCAGCAAAGCTTCAAGGAGGAGTTCTGTCAGCACGACGGCGTGGTGACGATCTTGATGTTCTACCGTCGCAGGGCTTCGCCTAAGCACCGCTACAATATGACCGAGGTGTAATATCATAGAAGGGGGCACCGCACACGGCTAAGGAACGATCACGAAGATCAACTTGTGTGTCTATGGGGTGCCCCCCTCCCCGTATATAAAGGGGGAGAGGAGGAGGGGGCCAGCCAAGGGGGAGGCGCGCCCTAGGAGGGGGAAACCTACTCCAAGTAGGTTTCCCCCCTCCCTTTCCTATTCCGAGAAGGAGGGGAAGGAAGGAGTGGGAGAGGGGGAAGGCAAGGGGGGCGCCCCCCCCCTTCCTTGTCCTATTCGGACTCAAGGGGAGGGGGTGCGCCTCTTGCCCTGGCCGGCCCCTCTCTCTCTCCACTAGGGCCCATCAAGGCCCATTAGTTCCCGGGGGGGGGGGGTTCCGGTAACCCTCCGGTACTCCGGTTTTTCTCCGAAAACACCCGGAACACTTCCGGTGTCCGAATATAGTCATCCAATATATCAATCCTTATGTCTCGACCATTTCGAGACTCCTCGTCATGTCCGTGATCACATCCGGGACTCCGAACAACCTTCGGTACATCAAAATACATAAACTCATAAAGCAACTGTCATCGTAACTTTAAGCGTGCGGACCCTACGGTTCGAGAACAATGTAGACATGACCGAGACATGTCTCCGGTCAATAACCAATAGCGGGACCTTGATGCCCATATTGGTTCCTACATATTCTACGAAGATCTTTATCGGTCAGACCGCATAACAACATACGTTGCTCCCTTTGTCATCGGTATGTTACTTGCCCGAGATTCGATCGTCGGTATCCAATACCTAGTTCAATCTCGTTACCGGCAAGTCTCTTTACTCGTTCCGTAATACATCATCTCGCAACTAACTCATTAGTTGTAATGCTTGCAAGGCTTAAGTGATGTGCATTACCGAGAGGGCCCAGAGATACCTCTCCGACATTCGGAGTGACAAATCCTAATCTCGAAATACGCCAACCCAACAAGTACCTTCGGAGACACCTGTAGAGCACCTTTATAATCACCCAGTTATGTTGTGACGTTTGGTAGCACACAAAGTGTTCCTCCGGTAAACGGGAGTTGCATAATCTCATAGTCATAGGAACATGTATAAGTCATGAAGAAAGCAATAGCAACATACTAAACGATCGGGTGCTAAGCTAACGGAATGGGTCATGTCAATCAGATCATTCAACTAATGATGTGATCTTGTTAATCAAATAACAACTCTTTGTTCATGGTCAGGAAACATAACCATCTTTGATTAACAAGCTAGTCAAGTAGAGGAAAACTAGTGACACTCTGTTTGTCTATATATTCACACATGTATTATGTTTCCGGTTAATACAATTCTAGCATGAATAATAAACATTTATCATGATATAAGGAAATAAATAATAACTTTATTATTGCCTCTAGGGCATATTTCCTTCACGTTTGCATCTGCATCAGTACAAGACTCAAGAGCAAGGTTATGAGGATTAGTCAATAATGGATCATCACAATCATTTCCCCCTTGATGCACGCCGATAAGACTAGATGGAAGAAGAAGTATTTCTTGACGTAGGAGAGCTCCGGCATTGGGGTGAAGATGTGCGAAGGGAAATTTTGTTTCATCAAACACTACATCTCGGGGGATATAGACACGACCCATGGGAATGTCAAGGCACTTAACGCCCTTGTGTTGGGCACTATAACCAATGAATGCACACTGTTTGGATCTAAGCATGAGTTTGCGATCATTGTAGGGGCGAAGATTTGGCCAACAGGCGCATCCAAACACACGAAGTGACGTGTAGTCTGGTTTGGTGTGAAGGAGCCTTTCCATGGGAGTTTCATTGTTAATCACACGACTAGGTAGCATATTTATAATGTGGACAGCAGTGAGGAAGGCCTCGTCCCAGAATTTGAGGGGCATGGAGGCGCCAGCTAGAAGGGAAAAACCAACATCAACAATATGTCGATGCTTGCGCTCGGCTGACCCATTCTGTTGATGGGCATGAGGACATGAAACATGATGGGATATGCCAAGTTTCTGAAAGAATGAGTTTAGCTTCTCATATTCCCCTCCACAATCAGATTGGAGAGCAAGAATTTTACTGTCAAATTTTCTTTCTACAAGAGCTTGAAAATTGAGAAAAACTTGGCAAACATCCGAACGTTTCTTAAGGAGATAGATCCACGTGAACTTGCTATAGTCGTCAATGAAACTCACATAATATGTATGTCTACCAACAGAGGAGGGGGCAGGCCCCCAGACATCAGAAAAGATGAGTTGTAAAGGTTTGGTAGAAATACTTGTAGAAATTGGATAAGGCAATTGGTGGCTCTTGGCCATTTGACACGAATCACAAATTGTTTCAATATCATGATCCCCAATTGAAGACACTTTGGTGACACTAAGAGCTTGTTTATTGGATCTTCTAATCTCCGGAATCAACGGGTAAGGCCCACGAACGCATCTACCTCGATATAGCACCCTCCTCGTAGCCTGATCCTTGATCAAAAAGAAGAAAGGGTGAAATTCAAGAAAGACATGATCATCAATGGCAATGCGGTGGACAGAAAGGAGATTTTTGTTGGCACTAGGGACATGCAAGATGCGTTTGAGATGAATTTTTCTATGAGGGGTTTTAATAATTGAGTGACCAATATGACCAATCTTCATACCTTCTCCACTAGCAGTGTGGATGTGATCTTGGCCGCGGTACTTCTCCCGCATGGTCACCTTCTCCAGTTCACCGGTGATGTGGTTTGTGGCACCGCTGTCGACGTACCAATTTGTGTCGACGCTGTAGGAAGCTTCAGCAGCCCCGGCCACTTTTTCATCTTGAGATGAATCTTCATCTTCATCAAACCGGTACCAACAGTCCTTTGCAGAGTGGCCTAGCTTACCGCAGATTTGGCAGCGGATAGCATCAGGCCGAGACTTGTTGGTGGAGCCATTAGATCGCCGGCCGCCCTTGGTGTTGGAGTAGGAGGGTCGGCCGCCGCCGCGTGCGTTGTTGCTGCTGGTGTTGCCCCCGCCAGGGCCCCTGCTCTTGCCGCGAGGAGGGCCACGAGGACGAGAACCACCGCCACGCCCACGGGTGGCGACATTTGCCGAAGACTTGAATCCGCCACCGGTCCCAGCCCCTTGGAAGAGGGCCACTCGTTGATCGAAGTTGCTCATCTGAGCGAAGAGTTCGTCAAGAGTGACCGGGATGACACGAGCATCAAGGGCAGAGACCAGCGGCTGATATTCCATGTCCAGGGCGTTGATGATGTAGGATATGAGCTCGTCGTCGTCCAGGGGTTTGCCGGCTGCCGCGAGCTCGTCAGCGAGAGATCGCATGTGTGCGAAGAAGGTGGCCACGGATTGTGTGCCCTTCTGCGCGTTGGTGAGCGCCGCCCGGATGTTGTTGACGCGGGACAGCGAGGTCGACGAGAACATCTTCGCCAATGCCAACCAGAGCTCGTGTGCATGGATGATCGACGTGACCTGCACGAGCATTTCCTTCGAGTGGTTATTCAGGAGATATCCCAGTACCTGATGATCCTCCCGGATCCACACGTGGTGGAGCGGATTTGGGATGGACTCCTCCTTGCCATCCTTGTCCTTGGTGACGACGACCTTGGCCGGCTCGGGTATGCTTCCATCAACATACCCGAAGAAACCAGCACCTCGGAGCTGCGGCGTGATCTGGGTGCGCCAGAGGATGTAGTTGGTGCGGGTGAGGCGCTCGGTGATCTGGCCGGAGAGGGTTGAGTTGGAGGAGCCGGAGGAGGCCATGGTAGGAGGTTTGTGGCAATGGAGGAACTAGATGAGATGGAAGAGGTAGGCTCTGATTACCATGTGAGAGAACGTCGTACCCTGCCTAGGGCGACGGCTGCGTGTTATATGGAGCGGGGCGCTACTTCCCGTATAGCGTACAGAGTAGAGATTACATGGTTAGGATCCTTAACTTGGAACCCAAGAGATAGACTAGAGAGATAGAGATAGTTACAGGAGATAAGATGAAATCACAACTACCCTAGTCTAAGGTGCGGTGGAGAAGTTCTGGTTGAACCGGACCTGTGTACGCATATCTGTCGCTTAACAGAGTCCATACCCAACTGGTTTTTTTCCTTTCTTTTTGATTGACAGATGTATATACAAACAGCAATGTACTACTCACCACGTCGTATAGTATAGTAAGCAATTCAAACAATTCAAAAAAAAGAATGAACTACTCCGGCCAACCCAACAAGGTAAAATTAAGTTTAATAAAGAACAGGATACAATTCATGTAATTAGTAGTACTTCATAGACAAGCATGCATACATTTTTTTTCCTTAAGCAATTGATGTGCTGACAAACAACGACACAGATCGATCGCAAGCATCATGAAAAAATAAAGACCGATCTGATCATCGAAGAGACTCTAATCGATCGCAAGCATCTTTTCTTCAATATCGTCCTGCCGAAAGAGAAACGCCTCGTGGTGCTGCGAGACTGTCGGGTTGAATGCAAGGAACATGGCCCCTTGTGGTCCGGCCATGACTCTACCTCTAACGGTTGTGGCAGACGAGCACACCACCGTCGTCAGGTTGCACATGCACTCAAGGAGGAGGCCGTTTGAAGTGGTCCAACACGGAGGCCCAGTGGTGCCAAAAGGTTTTTTTTTTTTGAAGGATGGTGCCAAAAGGTAGGGAACCAGAAGACGAACTCGCCCCAGCGCAACCAAGCCCACGGGCCAAAGAACGAGGACTTGCCACCGTATCACTAGTAGGAAACGGGCCATCAATAGGCGGGGAAAGTGATAATATATTAATCCGCGAGAGTTTCCTCTGCCAATATATTATCTTCAGCCTTTCCACAAAAAGAAATTATATGCAGGTGCCAAACATGTACGAGTATGAATGAAGTTTAACGGATGTATCATGTGTAGTATGATCAGTGCCCATCATCCTCATGTTGCCTCCCACACGATCGATTGTGAAAAATTGCGTGAGCTGGGGTGTGATAATCATATGAGTTGCATGCTCAGGACTTATAAATGCGACCAATTTCCAGCCCTGGCCGGTCATCTGTATGATTAGCTAGTGAGTATTGCTGAGCCTTCTTTTGGAAAGAGAAATGTAGTTGAATCTTTGCTGCGTGTGTACCTTACTAGTGCAGTAGTGGTCTCTATAAACTGAGATACTGGAGTAAACCAAACCAAAAATTTGTTGAGCTGTGCTACCCTTCCGTCGCCATGGTCCTTGGAAGCCGTACCGTGGATTGTGAGCTGTACTGCCCTCCCATCGCCATGGTTCCCTGGCATGGATTGTCGGTTGCCAGTGCGCCATGCCACGGCGCATGTGCTTTGCAGCAGCTTGTGGTACATTGAGAGGAAGCCAAGGTGCAAGAGGCGATGCCGCAATAATGCTAATTTGCTACAGTTGGGCCTGAAACGGAGGAAGCTGTTCTGGCTGGTCCAAAGTCAAGCTTTGGACCAGGTTTGGAAGGCAGGATGTGAGGGGACACGACATGGCCATCTCCGAGTGGGTGCAGTAGTCATACCCGTACCTGAAACCAAATTAGACAGCAACACCAGTTTGTTCGTACATCTGAAATGTTGAGCAAGAAACAAACTGAATTTTATTTGTTCAGTGCTGGACACACAAACACATTTGCACTACTGTTAGTTGGAGAAAATTAAGCAGAACTAAATACTTTTGTGATTGATTGATCGAAACCTACTTACTAAGTGGCAAGCTTTTCTCAGTAACCTCCAGAGGAGGATAGAAGCATATGCTGTGCATACTAAAACTGGAAAATATGGGATGCCAACCTGGGCTCAGGAATTCAAAAGCATCCCAAAGGGAAAGAATTCAAAAGCATCCCCAAGGGAAAGGCCATGCCTCAGCTTTCACGGGCTTCACTTGCTGATAAATGATAATTCAAATCACGCAATGAGGAATACTTGTCACTTGTCTCATGATCAAAAAGTACCTATATGTCTAAATAACCTCTAAAATTTTACAAACACACAGAATGCAGAATAACGAAATAACTATATCTGTTTAGCCTATTTAAATTCTGCTATCAAAATAAGTAAACTAAACCTAAGATTATATATTATGTCTGTTTATTCATAGATCAATTGACATACTTCCTGATCATCAGGTGAGAACCCACAGTTCCAGCAATTCAAATGTCCCAACAAAGCATATGCAAGTTATAGCAACTCTATTGGCGACTATATGAGTACGACCAGAGGCAACGAGAGCAAGGTATCTTCCTCGTCGGGAGCATATCGGCATAACAGGGACGGTAAGGAAATGCACGCCTGATGCCATGAGCTTGATGGCAGGGGTCCCGGACGAGCCTCCAGCATAAGTACTGCATTCTCGAGGTACTAAGGTGGTATGCCATGGCAAAACTGCTGGTATTCAGGAGGAGCACGTCCTTGTGTGGGTGCAGACCCATGATGCAGCGTAGGTCAGGCCTCGCGTAGTCGGCACATTCGCCGATGTTGATGTCAACAAAGTTGTCCTCGTCCGAGTCCCACGAGTGCTCAGAACCCTCTAAGCTCCCGGTTTCTTCCTCTTCGCCGACATTGTCGTCGTCATCGACTTCAGCGCTAGTGTCATGGTGGCCTTCCTTCTCATCCGCCAAGCCTTCCACACTATATCCATGCTTACACAATATGGCACTTTTTTTACTCGTTTTGACTGCGTCCCATGTCACCTTCAGGTTTACTTTCTCTAAGCACTCATCAGAAACCATGTACGGACCAAGATCTGTCTCATGTTCCAGGATCCACTCTAGCATGCCATCGGATGATTTTGCAAGTGACCATACTTGAAGTTGACAGTCGTTGAGCGCCGCATAGCGAATACCTTTCTCCTGGCTAGCTAAGACGGACCTCGTGGGCATTTCATCGAAGCGCGCAACATGGGCTTCCCCTAGCAGCTGGACCAGTTCGTACGTCCGTTCCGAACAGTGTAGGATCATGAGGATATCAGTGTGACAATGCACGTAAAGCGATCCGTGCCAATACTCAGCCGACCACCATATTTTCTTGTACTTGTCCCATGGTGTCATCATAATGTCGTAGAGGTGCTCGGGGATACAACGCCCTGGCAGGAATGCCCGGTTCTCCCATTGATTGGTTTGTGACGAGAACACCAATAAAGATACAACATTATCCTTTGCCTCCTTGGCCCCTGGAGAGTGGACATGAAACTCTTCGTGTTGCTCCAACACCGCAATCTTGGCATCTTGTGACGACACTTGCACACATGGTCTTGATGGCGCCGATGCATGGATCTCCTCTAGTACTTCATGTAATTGATCGTCTCCAAATAATGTGCCTAAGTGCAGTTCCTCGGTGATCCACATATGTTGCATTTCACTGCGCGTTTGAACCTTCTCAATGGGAAAGACGAACACCTCGTAGTGCCACGACACAACGGGATCGAAGGCGAGGAACATGCCCTTCATGCGGTATGGCCATGGCGCCCTGGACGGGCGTGGCAACCGCGCCCACCGAGCCGTCGCCGGGTTGCACACGCAGTAAACCCTGCGTCTGACATATTCCGTGAGGAGTATCAATCCGTTGCAGTGGTGCACCACATCCGCCCAACTGTGCCCAAAGACAGGAGGTCGGAAAATGGGTCCGGCCTCGTCGGCACCGCGGAGCCTCCAGGGCACCCGCGGGCCGAAGAAAGAGGACTTGTAGTTGTGGGATCCGTAGACGTTGGTGAAGATGCCGGGGAAGGAGCGCGGCGGGAAGTAGTAGGGCAGGAGGAGCCTGTGGCCGTCGACGATGGCGCGCCACGCGCGGCAGACGCGCCGGGACTCGGCGAGGGCGCGGCAGGGAAGGCGGACGAGGACGTCGATGAGCACGTCGTAGGGGAGGCGGCAGAGGCCATCGCCGTCGCTGGTTGCGTCCATCTGAACCAGCCGGCTGGCAAGCGGGGCATTAGATCGCTAGCTGGATCTCATGGATGGAGGAAGAAGAAATAGTGGTCGGGTCCGTAATCTAGGGTTAGTTGGGAACCAATGATCAGATGAGTTGGTTCCAAGGCTTACGTGCGATCGTACAACTTTTTTTACAGGATGTGTGTATACATACAACTAGCAAAATACTACTCCCTCCCTTCTATAACAAGTATGACAGTGCAACGCGTCGGCCCTGGATAGGTGCTCAGACTGTTTTCCACGAAAACCTAAAAACCCTTGGCGGCGATTAGGGTTTCGGTGGAGGGAACCAGCGCTCGTCGGCCGATCCGGCGGGGCGTCAATCAGTTCCGGCCGAAGATGGCTTCATCAGCGGCCGGCAAGCAGCACGCGACGGACCCCAGTTCCTCGCAGTCGGACAGAGCTCGGCTCGAGGAGGCCCTGGGGAAGCTCGGGATCACGGATGAGGAGGCGACTCCTCTAGTCGTCGATGACCTCGAGGAAGGGGAAGCACAGAAGTGGCTTCTTGCGGGCAGGGTTCTGCATAGGAAACTACTTCACGTCCAAACCATTGCTAACGCGCTCCGCCCTGCCTGGGGAAACCCTAGAGGTTTGAAATTCAGATCAATGGGAGAAAACACGTTTGTGGCGGAGTTCGAGACGCAGAGAGATCGCGATCGCATATGGAACGGGTCACCATGGCATGTAAGCAAGAACGCTGTTGTACTTGCTGAATTTGAGGATAGTATGCGACCTGATGAGGTTCAATTTGACCGGCTCCACTTATGGGCCAGGGTCCCAAATCTTCCCTACAATCTTAGAGATGATTCGTGGGAAAAGCTGATTGCTCAACAGATTGACAAGAATGCTACCTCGGTCCAATTTGATCATGTGGGAGGTTATCTGAGAGCAAGGATTGCACACGATGTCAGTAAACCTCCGAGGAGATGGATCTTGATTGATTCTGCCAAACGAAAGAAAACAGATCTCTATGATATTCAGTATGAACAAGTTCCGCACTTCTGTTTTTCTTGTGGCAGACTTGGCCATTCAGATCTGTTTTGCCCAACTCCAGGACCGCGTGATGAGCAGGGTGAGCTGCCTTTTGGGTCCAAGTTGAGGGCACCTGAGGATTGGAAGGCGGTTGCGTCGGGGGAAAATTTAAGCAAGGAGCAATATTTAGGCCCAAGCAGCCAGCGCGAGTCTAAGAACTCCAGCAACGCGGGTAAGGGGGGTGTAGAGGTGAACTCCCCTGTCAAGAATAGACCACAATCTAACAAGAGGAAAGAATTACCGAAACAGGTCTATAGGCGGGTTGAGAGTGGATCACCGCTACTGTTGACGGATGGCTCTAACCCGAGGATGGACACCGGAAATCTCTCGGAGTTGGATGCAGAAAGTGCTAAGGTGGGAGATGAGAATGCGGTTGAACGAGTACCAAAGAAGAAAAAGCCAACACCTGACAATTCGGCAGCGTCTGCAGAGCAGCGCTGCCCATCCCAATGATCTGCATCAGTTGGAACTGCCGGGGGCTTGGGAACCCCGAGGCAGTTCGTGAGCTTCGCCGTTTGGTGAAGCAAGAAGGTCATGCCCTGCTATTTGTCATGGAAACTAAAATCAGGGCCAAACGTGTGGAAGATCTGCGATACACACTGGGTTTTGCAGGCTGTTTTGCCGTGGACAGTGTTGGGCTAAGCGGAGGCGGTGGCCTCTTCTGGTCCAATGACGTTAATGTTGACCTGAAAAACTATAGTAAGAGTCATATTGATGTGCTGGTAAGAGTCAAGGATCAAGCCTCCTCGGAGTGGAGATTCACGGGATTCTACGGTGCACCAAGAGATGAAGAGAGACAGCATAGTTGGCGCTTTCTTCGAACACTGCATACCCTGCCACATTCCTCTTGGATTTGCATGGGTGACTTCAACGAGACTTTGTTTGGAGATGAACACTTCAGCCAGACGGCGAGGCCGGAAAGGCAAATGAAGGCATTCAGAGAAGTCGTTGAGGACGTTTCCTTCCAAGACCTCGGTTGGTCTGGAATGGCTTACACATGGGATAACCGGAAAGGTGGATGCCACAATGTTAAAGCAAGGCTGGATCGAGCTTTTGCTAATGAGTCCTTCCGGCAGCACTATGAGGATATCCGGGTAAGACACATCACTACTACTGAGTCCGACCACTGTTTTGTGGTGACAGAGTTTCATAGGACAAGCCAGGCTGATGGTTCACCGCGGGCGAAACAATTCAGATATGAGACTGTTTGGCAAACCCATCCTGATTATGAGAAACTAGTAACAGACTCATGGCGAAGGCAAGAGCGTGCACCAGGCTTGCGAGGGATTGTAGAGTCACTCAATGCTCTGCAAAGGGATCTTGCGCCATGGGGGGCAAAAGAATTCGGATGTCTCACAAGAACAGTCAGGCAGCTTCAAAAGAAACTTGACAAACTGCGGAGATAGTCCATCGGACGCGGCCCGTCGGAGGAAGAAAAAGCTACTGTCATCAAACTACGGGAAACCCTCCGACAGGAAGAAATATGGTTACGGCAGCGTTCCAGGTTCCTGTGGCTACGGGCTGGTGACCGTAACACGGGGTATTTCCAAGCTCAAGCCAAACAAAGACGAAGAATGAATAAGATCAGAGGATTGAAAAGAGCTGATGGCTCTGTTTGTGCTGACGAGATGGAAGATAAACAGGAAGTGTAGGCATTCTACCAAGCACTCTATAGTTCGCAAGGAGTGTCTGATACGAGTGCGCTGTTAGATCATGTTCCGGTCAAAGTGACGCAGGCGATGAATGACATGCTAGAGAAACCATATGACGCGCAAGAAGTTCAGGCTGCCCTATTCCAAATGGCCCCAGCAAAAGCACCGGGGGTCGATGGTTTCACGGCTGGATTCTTCCAATGGCACTGGCATCTTCTGAAGGAAGATGTAACCAATGCGGTGTTATCCTTCTTGAACGGGGGAGAACTACCGGTGGGCTTAAATGACACTTCCATTACCCTGATCCCCAAGGTACGGTACCCTCAGTCAATCTCTCAATACCGCCCTATTGCTCTGTGCTCAGTTCTTTATAAGATAGCGGCTAAGGTTATTACTAACCGATTGAGAGGGTGTATGGATGAGATCATAAGCGAGGAACAAAGTGCATTTGTTCCAGGGCGCCTCATTACTGACAATGTATTGGTGGCCTTCGAGAGTGTACACACCTTACGTCGAAGGAAGAAAGGTCAAAATCATGCATGTGCAGTGAAGCTCGACATGATGAAAGCATATGACAGAGTGGAGTGGCACTACTTAGAGGCCATTATGACGAAGCTGGGTTTCAGCAGAACGATAATTCGATTGATCATGAAGTGTGTGACCTCAGTGCGCTTCTCTGTCAGGATTAATGGTGAACAACGGGCCTACTTCACGCCCTCTAGGGGGCTGCGGCAAGGCGATCCCGCCTCACCATATCTATTCTTGCTATGTGCAGAAGGTTTCTCGTCACTACTCAAATATCATGGAGGACATATTGACAGAGGGATTAGGGCGAGCGTCCGGTCACCATGGGACAGTCATTTGCTGTTCGCAGATGATTGTTTGATTTTCCTCAATGCAAAGTCCCAAAGTGCGGAGAGATTGAATGATATTCTGCGGATCTACGGTGAAGCGTCTGGTCAGTGTGTGAACAAGGACAAGAGTGCTATTTACTTCAGCCCAAATACACCCAGATCCACTAGGCAGACGATCAAAGGAACACTAGGAGTCATGGTAGAAGCATTCAGTGACAGATACCTTGGCTTACCTACAGCAGTTGGACGGATCACGAGTGGTACTTTTGAACATATCGGTGAAAGATCCAGGAGCAAAATGCAGGGCTGGTCGGAGAGGCTCTTTGCATGTGCCGGCCGAGAGACACTCATTAAGACTATTATACAGGCCATTCCCACATACAGTATGAGCTGTTTCTTGCTAACGAAGAAGGTGTGTGCAAAGCTTGTTTCGAGCATGGCACGGTATTGGTGGAGTAGCTCAATTGACAAGAGGTCACTCCACTGGGTCTCTTGGAAGGAGCTCACAAAACCGAAATGTCAAGGAGGTATGGGCTTCCGCGATCTACATTTGTTCAATTTAGCTCTCCTAGGCAAACATGGGTGGCGTTTCCTGACAAACCCCACGTCACTTTGCGCGAGAGTCATGAAAGGAAGATACTTCCAGGGTTCAGATTTCTTGCAGGCCTCAACACCCAAGACGGCGTCCGCTACTTGGCGGGCTATCATCGCAGGGCAAGAGGCTTTGCAAGCAGGAATTGTCACACGGGTTGGCGATGGTACGACGATCAATGCATGGGCTGACAAGTGGATCCCAACAACCCTCACGAGGGCGCCACTGCTGACACCAATGGCTCCCACCATTACACTAGTTAGTGACCTCATTGATACAGATAACTGGACTTGGAAACAAGACCTAGTTCGGCAAAATTTCATTGCCCCTGACGCCGAGGCTATCCTGAACATACCTTTGCGAAGCGGAGGAGGCGACGATTCATTTGCATGGGCACATGAGAGGACAGGCAACTACACTGTTAAATCAGCGTACCGAGCTCTAGTGATTCAGAAAGAGCATCAAGCTCATGAAGAAGGGTCGGTTACAGAAGCTTCAGCGAACAAACAACAGTTGTGGAAAGCTCTTTGGTCTCTCAAGGTGGTTCCCAAGGTGCGTGTATTTTGGTGGAGGGTACTTCGAGGTATACTGCCGGATGAGTGCACGCTCAAGCATCGTCATATTCGAGACACTAGCATCTGCAAGCTTTGTCAGGCACATGATGAAGATCTTCGGCATGCTCTTATGTTTTGTTCACATGCCAGGAGATTTTGGGACGAAGCACGTCAGCTTCTGGATATTAAACTACCAAGACTACACCCAGATACCTGGGCATCTGACATTTTATGTGAGGCAGGGCTCACGGCTAGAGAGCGTGATGTGGTCCATTTGGTCCTCACGCAATCGATGGACGCATGATGGGGACAAGCTAGACCCGGCCAATTCAATGAAGCTCACTCGGGAAGCGTTGGCCCTCCTTGACATTCCCATGCAGCATGCACAAGTTCTACCTGGCCATGGCTGGCGGCCTCCGGAGTCTAACCAGGTTAAGATCAACACCGACGCGGCATGTGATCGGGATGAGGGGAAGAGTGGAGCCGGAGGCGTGGCAAGATTGGCTACGGCCTTATTGGGTGCTTGGTGCAAACCGCACCCTGGAGTTACTGAACCCATGATTGCAGAAGCCCTTGCTGTGCGCGATGGCGTAATCTTTGCTAATCTCAGAGGGTTCGAGCACGTGGTGGTGGAGACAGACAGCCTGGAGGTGGTAAACCTCTGGAACACTCGCCTCAACAGTCGTTCGGTTGTGGCACCAATTATCTTAGAAATTGAAGAGCTTTTAGCTAGTTTTAATTCTTTTGTAATTCAGCATGTAAGTAGGTCGGCTAATGGTCCTGCACACCTATGTGCCAAACGTGCATGTAGTGTGGCGGTAACCGAAAGCTGGCTTACAGAGACTCCCAGCTTCCTGATCAGCAGCCTGTTGGCTGACTGCTCAGAGAATGCTTTTGTTTGAATAAAGCTCTAAATTCCCCGCAAAAAAAAACGCGTCAGCCAGCAGATATTGGATCTTTTTAAAAGCTCCGCCGCCTTAGATATGATGGATTGAGCGGCGAGCATCACCCTCTACCACCGCAACAAAGATTGTGTTGCAGTAATTTTCTGCAACACGGGTCATGTTGCCGAAATTTTTGCAAAACATAGGTCATGTTGCAAATTTACTTTTGCAACAAAGCTTATGTTATAGTTTTTAACCGAGGTCATGTTACATTTTTTTCCAACAGAGGTCATGTTATAAAAAATTGCAATAAAGACCTTATTGCAATCTAATTGTTTTTTGTAACAGAGGTATTGTTGCAGGTTTTTTTTTGCAACAAAGGCGTTGTTGCAGAAAAGAGGGATCATGGGGGCCAGTTCACCACGTCACGTGGGACGCGTGGTGTGCAATTAAGGCGGCGGACACAAGCTTGTTAGTCCACCGGTTGAACCATATCGTTTCCCAAGTTTATAAGGTTCTATCAAAGTTGATGAAAGTTTATAAGGTTTGATTTTCAACAATTCTAATACACATTTTGGGATGGAAAGAGTACCATAATTTTCATGCTCCAGCCAATGCAAGAGGGTAAAAATTATGCAATTTATTTTATTATAATCAGTAGTGACTATAAATTCATAGATCCCCACACAAGACATACATTGTATTTTTGCTCCTTAAACAATTGATATGCCCTAGCTGGCAAACAACCCTCTCGTAGACTCTTAAGACAAACAAAACTAAGTTCTCTAACCATCAGCTCAGATCGACTGCGAGCATCATGAAGAAAACAAAGTGAAACCATTATATCTTGATCACATCATTATTTCAGGAGTGTTCCTATCTTAACGCATCTCCAACGGCAACCTGTAAGAAACCTCTTGCATCCATCCGCAGACAGGGACGATCAAACCGTGGACACGGATACGGGAGATTGACATCCAACCGTAGTCGCATACATCCGGCCTTTCGGAAAAAAAAAGCCTAGTCTTGCGCATCCGAAAATGCCGACGAAAATAGTCAGCGAACCATCGGTGTCAAATGTCTGCGCTCTGTTGCGGTTGAGCACTTAATGATCCTTGATCGAGCCCTTGAAATTGAGAACATGCTCCTCCGCACGCTCCGCGTCTTCAAGGACTGCCTACGTCATCGGAGTACTCTTCGTTTGACGAGCCATCAGAGGACTCAACATACTGGTCGTATATGTACTCCAAATTGGAATCCATTGCTACAAACAAGAAGGTACAACCGTTTTCAGCTCCGGCGATTCAGCGAAAAATTGTCGGGCATGGTAGAGGATGGTACCTGGCGGGGTGGTCAGAAGACAGGGGGTTCAACGGAGACGGAGGAGAAGCGGCGGGGAGCCATGTTGGATCGTCGGCGGTGACGGAGACGCAGATATCTGGCAGGGATGTGGTGTGGTGGTGGAGCGGCGGCGACGGTAAGAGAGAAAGAAGGAAGGAGAGAAAATGGGAAGGATGGAGTCACGGGGTCCGGGAAGGGTTTTGGGTGGGCCTGGGGTGTTGAATTCGTATGTTTCGCGTGTCCGGACTCCCGCAAACCTCCCCCACTTTGTCTATGTTTTGCGAGAAAAATCGCATCCAGACCATCCCGCGGACCGATACAGGACCGCATTGGATGGCTTCCGCGGTTCGGACAGCGCGGTCCAGATGATTGCAGGAGGTTTACGGGTCTGCCTTGGACATGGCCTTATATGCAAGGAATTCCATGGACATTTTTCTTCAAGGAAGCACATCGATGTAGCACGGACGGTAAGTAAACCTACGAATGATGCGATGACAATGCCACCAGTAAACGTACGAATGATGCGATGACAATGCCACCAGCGTAAATCGGACTTTGCGTCCAACATGTTGCATGCATCGCCGGATAATCCTGAAGAAGACGAGCACCCAGGTGTAACGGGACCCCAATGTAATCTCAACTAAATATAGGCTAAAATTTCCTTCAACACAAACCAAAAATTCGGCACCCAATAATATCATAAGTTCATCGTTTATATATCGGCCGACAAACTGACAAACTGCAACCCGCAACAAGACAGATAAAAACAATCCACGGGAGCAACGGAAGAAGTTACCGTGGATGACAAACTGAAGCAGCAGCACACTGAGCCTGGCCAAGAAGGGAGTTCTTCGAAGGAGGGAAAGCGCCCACACAAAACTCGTGTATATTTACATGCCCAGGAGGAGTTTTGGGGTTTAATTACACAGCCAGCACGCATAAACGTCCACACGTTCTGCGGCATCAGGTGGACGAGATGATTACGCCCATCGAACCGATGTACAGTTCCATTGAAAAAGGCTTTCGCCCCGCTTTATATATATAGCACAGATCACCAACAACTCAGTACAACACACGCCACCAACATACACGCACACATCCAAAGCAGGATACATAGACGCTGAGCGCAGCAACACCATCCCTAGCACTACAAGAGCCACCGGGGCCTCAACCGTGAACACGCCACCGCGAAGAGAAGAAGCTACATACGATGCTTCGTGGGCTCCAAGGCGGTGCCAACAGGAAGGTTAGGACACCGAAGCACCGCCACCGCCTGACCCAAGGATCAGAGTTTTCCCCAGAGCAACACGCCGAGCAGCGAGAGTCGCGGCGACGCCTTCAAGAAGGAAACGAGCTTCACCGTTGCCGGTTAGTCCGAAGATAGAACAGGTTTTCACCCCGACCAATATTCACCGCCACCGAACGCCGCACCCTGGCTACCACGCCGTTCACACGGCCATGGCCACGAGGCAGCACCAAGTCACGGGCTTTGCCTAGGAGCACCGCGACACCACCACCAGGGCCGCCGCCCTAGCATCCATGACCTTGATGCCACCTCACCCGCCACCCACCGCTACCCCAACCAAAGAGACGAATGAAAAGGAACCGCCTTTCGCACTTTTGAGCAGTCCCCAGCGTCGAGACCCGAAGTCCGGCCAAACCTGGCCACCATCGACCCGTCCTGCTGCCGGGTGCAAGACGAGCTCGGTCCTATAGCCGGGCGCGAGACGAGTCAGATCCTGCTGCTGGGCGCGAGACGGGCACGGTCCTGCTGCCAGGCGCAAGACGAGTCCGGTCCTGCTGCCGAGCGCGAGACGAGCTCAGTCCTGTAATCGGGCGCGAGACGGGCGATGGACGCCGTTGTCTCCATGCAATACATTATTTTGAGGATACATCATGCGTCGACAGGGTTATCATCAGCCCAATCGAGCATTTCCATGAGGAGCCAGACTCGGGTGGTTGCCGGCGACAAGAATGTCCTTAATCCGGTTTAGTGGTACGTCATGAACATCACTATCATTAGTTGTTTCGGCACGGACATCGTCCTCATGGATGTCATCTTATGTGGCGCACCGCTGGCGATAAATATTCGAGGATGGTGGTGGCAAACGCATGGTGGCCATCGATCATTCACGAACAACACGATCTGCCTAAAGACAATTTACAGTACATCAAGTCAATTTGGGCTGTTCATTTCTATGGTTTGGAGGGCCTAGATGAGTCAATACTACACCAGATTTTAGGTAGTTGGGACTACTCTGCTCCTTAAAATTCAGCTCTACTCCAGAAAACACAAACCAAATAGGGTAACTCCATGATATGCCGCTCCACATAAAAAGTAGAATCTGGGGTACAACTCCCAGATTTTTATGAAGCTTTTCAGGGTGTTTTTCAAAAAACTCTAGAAGCTGGAGTTGGGGAAAATTACCCATCACTGCCACCAGTAAATGGATACCCCTTCGTTTCTCCTCCCTCAACCAAACAAATAGATCTTTTCCACCAAATTTCTCATTCTTGAAACTGGGGCTGCTTGGAAGCCAAACATTCTCTTCGGTAGTGCTACAACTTCTGTTTGAAACTGCTCCAAAATGGATTTAATGAAGTATAGCTGCTTTTGGTGAAGTGGAGTAGTCCCAAACAAGCCCTATATTTACTGGTTAAGGTCATTTTGGGTACTTCAATGTTTATCGACGAAGGAAGCTGACGGTCTTAGATTCGTGCCCCAAGCTGGAATGTACCGCACATACACTGAACACATCGATGTAGAAAAGCTAACCTCGCTCGTAACCTCACCGCCGGCCGGATGCACAATCACGTCACGCACGTATGCAACAAGATCATTGCTTGCTCAGTTTAGGGATGATGCATCTTGCGTGACGGGGCCTGCGAGCGGGGGTTCCTCACCTTGCGCCTGCACCAGGCCTATCGCCGTCGCGGCGCCTCTCTCCCGCGGGGTAGGTCCGGCAGCCCGAGGGAGCGACGGCGACCTGGGCCGCAGATGCACCTGCTCGTTTCTCCCAGCCATGGCGTCGGGAGCAAGGCGGGTCGACGAAGACGGCGTGAAGCCGCGACTCCCACCAGTCAAGCGCCAACTACGACGTGTGAGCAGCGTTCCGTCCACCAGCACGCCGTTCTCACCCACGTGAAAGATCTCCTCCTGGTGAATCGTGATTGGATCATGGATTTAACGGCTGCTGCATGTGTGTATAGCTGGACATCGAGCTTGATGAATACGAAATGCAGCGTGCTTGGCGGCAGCCGAGGACACGCAATGGCGCAACTCGCATACGGCAACGTAACGTGGGACGTGGGCTAGCGACGACCGTAAAGGTCGTGGGGAAGCCTAATAAGAAATTACCAAGCTGGCCACAATCTAAATTCAGAGTTGAACCAACTAACCGTCGGATCAGCTTAATGCTACACCTTAAATTTGGTACCACCATGTACCATAAAAAATAAATAAAATAAAATAAAAAGATGGAGCAGTGTCGATCCATAGGCCAGGCCGCCATATGTGTTTTGGTCGTTGCCATATATATTGGCCCTCTAAATTTTGAAGCATAGACACAATGCCAATAATTAAACATGATACCCGAAAATCAAAAATGTTCATAAACATGAGGATTAATTTTTGGTTTACGTTGATGAACCAAAATATCCTTTTCAAACTTTTCAGGGGGCGTGTATCGAAACACATCACTTTCTTTTTGGTTCTCACTTTCTCCTCGATTTACTCCAAGTTTGAATATTGTCTTGTCTTCTTGTAGTATAATAATATAAGTGGAATCTCGTATTTACGCTGCCACTTGTCAGCTGTTTGCGCGCAGGGAGGAGGTGCCGTTGGGCGCCATGGTGGCGTCGACGATAGCTAGACCGAGCAAGATTGATGCATCAGTACAGTTCTGAAGATGGAGCGGTGGCAGTTGGCGGCAGCGGCCTATG
Organism: Triticum dicoccoides; assembly: GCF_002162155.2. Taxonomy (NCBI): domain Eukaryota; kingdom Viridiplantae; phylum Streptophyta; class Magnoliopsida; order Poales; family Poaceae; genus Triticum; species Triticum dicoccoides. The sequence goes on from NC_041391.1 coordinate 706,589,751, forward strand.
AGAGCAAGCCGGACCGATGAGATCCATGCCCAGCAGGCGTCCTGGATGGGACCTCAGATCTTAGATGTTAGATTTGGCTGCGATGTCTGTTTGGTATTAGGCCCAGGCTATCTGTGCCCCTTCATCAACTGGATAGGTGTAGCGACAGTTTGTTGCTTAGACGGCGGCTTTAGTCTTATTATTGTACTCCCTCCGTCTCAAAATTCTTGTCTTAGATTTGTCTAAATACGGATGTATCAAGTCACGTTTTAGTATTAGATACATCCGTATCTAGACAAATCTAAGACAAGAATTTTGGGATGGAGGGAGTATTACTTTGTAAGGTCTTGTGAGAATAATTAATAAAGTGGCCGTATGCATCGCCCAGATGCAGAGGCCGGGGGTCATCCTCCTTTTCTAAAAAAAAAACTTGTCACATCTTCGTTCACTCGATTTTATGCATTAATTTCTTTGCATGCATGATTATTGGTTATAACGTGTGATCCTGCTGCTCTTATGCGAGAACACTCGCTCACGTCGAACTCCCTTTGCTCCCCACCAATAATTCCCCTTAGATTCTCGCTGGATCCTGGTGGTGTGAGCTAGCTGCTCCATACGCAAGGGAAGAAATTCCCCAACAGGTGCCGACACTGATGGCCAAGAGGTAGGTGTGATTTTTTTTCTCTTGAGTTTCAAATTGGATATATGTTGTTGCGTCGTCGCAAGCTAATTAAGACGAGTTAGCTCAATTATTATTAAGTTCTTCTGGGAGGAAACACAAATTGTATCCTAATTCATCGAGTGATGCTTGGCATTGCGCTCGGCGTCAAGGGTACACGGTTGACGAGTTCGTGTGCGAACACACGGTGGCCATCGATCATTCATGAATAAGAAGGTTTGTCTAAGACAAAGGGGAAAAAATGAGATGGGGAAGTGTCGATCGGTACGCCAAATGGCTACATGTGTTTGCTATACGCACCTCTTTGGCCATCCTTTGCAATTGTGCACAGGTTGTTGTCATATATTCGTCCTCTAGCCTTTAAGAGCATCTCCAACAGCAACCCGAAAATTTTCTCTCGTATCCATCCACGGGCAGGGGGACAAGTCCGCGGACACTGATGCATGAAGACGCTATCCAAGTGTAGCCCATACATTTCAAACCGCGTTTAAACTAGCCGGACGAAATTCATGCAAACCGGCCGATATTCATCAAAGTTCAGATAGAAAATTGTACAAATCATTCATATATACCATGCAAATTAGGTCTAGTACAACAATGTCTCATATTCGACTAGATTCCGGATGTCTAACAAGTTTTTCATCCAAGGATCATGTCATTTCACAAATACTCCCCTCAACTTCATCCAACAGTATGTGCACATAAATGGCCGCCCCTCTGTCCTTTGTTACACCACGGTAGCTGTGTGGACTACAAATAATGTGTAGCAACATTGAGTGAATGAATCATCAACAAGTTGAGCAAGAGGAAGTAAAACTTACGACATCGTCCTCTGTTGCGTGCAATGGCCACCTTGCCTCGAGCCGACGAACACGTCGCAAAACTTGGTGACGCTGATCTGCATAGCGTGCCAACGATATGGCAACGACCTCATGTTGCGTGGTTGAATGATGTACATGTCGTAGGGCGCAATGTGCTTTCGTGCGTGAAACTTTTCATGCGCTTGCTCCCAAAAGGGCTCCCCTTTGCTCCTGCCTACAAAATCCACGGATACAGCCAGCTCGCATCGCACAACAACTCATCCTCCATGGTCAAATAGCTCACCATCCTTTGTACTCTAACAATGACATATTATTTTCAAAATAAGCTCAATGGCATTTGACCGAACGCCTATCAGGCGTGGTGTCCGCCATGGAGGTCGTTGACAGGGAGCGGAGTATACCTGGGTACAAACGGCTCCAGGGTGGACAGCTCCGTCAAGCGGGCACATAGTTGCTGGTTGCGAACCGTCGGTGTCAAAACCGGCGGATCTCTGGTAGGGGGTCCCGAACTGTGCGTCTAAGGCTAATGGTAACAGGAGGCGGGGGACACAATGTTTACCCAGGTTCGGGCCCTCTCGATGGAGGTAATACCCTACTTCCTGCTTGATTGATCTTGATGATATGAGTATTACAAGAGTTGATCTACCACGAGATCGTAGAGGCTAAACCCTAGAAGCTAGCCTATGACTATGATTGTTCTTGTCCTGTGGACCAAACCCTCCGGTTTATATGGACACCGGAGGGGGCTAGGGTTACACAAAGTTGGTTACAGAGAAGGAGATCTACATATCTGAATTGCCAAGCTTGCCTTCCACGCAAAGGAGAGTCCCACCCGGACACGGGACGAAGTCTTCAATCTTGTATCTTCATAGTCCAACAGTCCGGTCAAAGTATATAGTCCGGCTGTCCGAGGACCCCCTAATCCAGGACTCCCTCAGTAGCCCCTGAACCAGGCTTCAATGACGATGAGTCTGGCGCGCAGATTGTCTTCGGCATTGCAAGGCGGGTTCCTTCTCCGAATTCTCCATAGAAGATCTTGAACACAAGGATCATGTCCGGCTCTGCAAAACAAATTACACATACCACCGTAGAGAGTACAATATTTCACCAATCTAATCTGCTGACAGTTTTTCACAACGTGACATCACGCCATGGCCCGGTCATTATTCAAACCATTTTTTCCAACCTGCTACTGCACATATTGCGAGGCGGTTTCATTGGCACGTCTTGTCGAAGCAGAGATCGTGTCCCCTTATCACGGGATTCTCATCAATACGGGTGTGGGTAGCCCAACCGCGCCATCAACACGGCGCTTGGGGAACAAGCGAGTTTATCCGGCAAGTGGGGAGACGCCTGGTTTCTACCGTCTTTATAAAGAGATAAGGATTCCCCTTTTTTCACCCATGCCTTCTTCTTTCTCTGCTCATCCATTCTCCCTCGCTCAAGCTCTAGCGCCCAAGTTCTCACCCTCTCCGGAAAGCCTGTGGATGGCCTCCTCGGTTAAGGAGGAGGACATCATGAACCTCCGGGAGGCCGGATACCTGGCCACAGACATCGCACACCGGCTCCCTACCGAAGGGCAGATCATCCCTACCCCAGAGCCCCAGGAGAGGATAGTGTTTCTCTCTCACTTTGTCCGCGGACTAGGATTCCCCCTCCACCCATTTGTCTACGGGCTCATGTTTTACTACGAGCTGTACTTCCATGATCTGGCCCCCAATTTCATCCTCAACATCTCGGCGTTTATCGTCGTGTGCGAGGCCTACCTCTGCATTACGCCCCACTTCGGCCTATGGCTGAAGACCTTCAACGTGAAGCCGAAGGTGGTGGTCGACCAGTAGTAGTGTGCGGAGGCGCCATGGTGGGCAAGATGCCCAATGTCACTTGGCCTGAAGGCTCCTATGTGGAAACAGTGAAGGGGTGGCAATCGGGGTGGTTCTACATCACCGAGCCGCGCGACACTAACAGGGCAGCAGCCCCCGAATTTTGATCTGGCATCCCCATGAGGCTCACCTCCTGGAAAGAGAAGGGCTTAGCCTAGGGCTCATCGGTGGAGCTGACCAGACTCCAGACCTGTATCAAAAACATGATAAGCAAGAAAATAAAGCTTGTCAACGTGGTCCAGGTCATGCTCTTCCGCTGGATCCTTCCGTGTCAAAGACGGGCTTTCAATATGTGGGAGTTCGACCCGGCCAAACACCAGACGCTGCGAGAGCTCTACGATACGACGCAGAAAGACGTCTGGAAGGTGCTGTTCAAGGCCGCCGAGGTACCTCCTCCCATAACCGAGGATCGCGGACTCGGCGCAAAGCGCCCCGCCAATCCGGTAAGCTCTTTATATTTTGCAAGATATTTCTTTCCCCAGTATATTCGTGGGAGGAATCTAAGCCTCCACGCCAATTCAACAGGACTGGGTGGCAGTAGCGGAGCAGGTTGACTGTCCAGCTCCACTACCTGAAGATCCAGCAACGGCTCTCTTAACGGAGATGTTGTTTGCGACGCCCTACGAGGTGCCAGAGAAGAAGGCCAAGAAGAAGGCCACAGGGACTAGGAAAGGTCTCCGGCGCAAGGTTGTGCTGGACTCATCGTCCGAAGACATCAAGGCGCGCTCCTCCAACGAAAACGAGGAGGAGGAAGAAGAAAGCCCTCCCCCCTAACCAAGGGGGAAAAGAAAAGGAAGGCCGCCCCGTCCGCGGAGGCCGAAGGGTCCAAGAAAGGAAGGACCCTCCCTCCAGACCACTCCACCACAGCCACCTACAGCGACGAGGAGTGGTTGCCCAGGGACAAACCCCTGGCGAAGTCGTAAGTATCCGGACACTATAGTATTTCCGGTACATATTGATTTATTGCTTCTTATCATGTCAAATATGACCGTGCAGTCCAGCCAAAGCCCACATCAACGTATCCTCCTCGGATGGGTCTTTGAGTCAGTCGGCGATGAACAACGATTCACTCCCGACGGCCACCTCCCCCCGGCCCGTGGACGACACCGAGGTGTTGTCCCAGAGGATACCGGACCAGGGGGAGATTGTTCTGGAGACGCCCCAAGGCGAAACCCCAGACGCCGGGCACATGGGGGGGAAGATCCCCATGGATTCTGATGACGGGGGCCGCAGCAAGTTTGGCCCCCTGCCGGATACTGCGCCGGAACCTCCACTGGTTCCGGATTCAGGCAGGCAGCCCCTCACTAAGGAGGACGAGCTGCCTGTGCCGATGACCTCTGTCCATCCAGAGGCATCGGACAACTTGCTGGAAGCGCTTCGCGGCGCTTCCATTGACGAAGAGCACCGCACCGTCATGAGTGTGGTGATTGAGAAGGTACGGTCCGCCAAAAGCGGATTGACCGAAGCCTGCGTCAGCCTCCTAACAGGCTTCGAGGTAAGTAATAAAATTATAAGAAAATATCACAGTATACACAGTAGCCCCTGATGCTCTGTTTGGTGTTCGGAAAGAAAGGCCGAACAGAGGATCAAAGAACATCCATAGGAGTCTAACAGAATGTGTCTATGTGAATAAGCAGGTGTCGCTGCTCGCCACTGCCGCCCGTACTGCGGAGGTCTCCGGACTGAAGCGGGACCTGGAGCGGACCGAAGGAGAGCTCGGCCTCGTGAAGAGGCAGCTCGAGGAGAACAACGGTACATAATACCCCGTCTGTATATTGATAAAGAAGGAATAGTTTTAGCTCATAGAAGCGTTATGAATTTTAATAGGGGCCATGATCGAACTGGCGGCCCTTAAAAAGGCACTGACCAAGGCCGAAGACAAAGCAGCCAAGGAGCGCACCGAGCGTGAGAAGCAAGAGGCCCGAGTCGGCGAGGTTCAGCAAGAGCTCCAAGATTTTGCAAAAAAATATGAGTCCTTGGAGCGTGACTCCAAGACGCAAGAGTCCGAGCTTGCGAAGGCCCACCAGAGCGCACGAGACGCCAAGGCCGAAGCCCAAAAGGCCCTCCAAGAGATTGAGGCGGCCAAGAAGATTGCGGCGGGTAAGGCATTCAATATGCAAAGCAAGCATGTGAAGGAGACTTTCCTTTTAGTTACCCGAATTTGGAGCTCTCCAGGAGCGTTCGTAGATCTGCCGCGCAGCATATCTGATGCCGCAGAGTTCTACCGAGCTGAAAGAAGGGAGCTCGACGGAGAAGTTGTTCTGGTCCCAGTATATTGGGGCCGAACATCCGTTGACCTTGAGCGACCAGCTGAAGCAGCTGGTCCAACTTCACAAGGCGGCTGAACTGGCCATGAAGGACCTCATAGTCCGGATGTGGCCTGTCGAGCCTCTGCCCAGCAGCTATTTCGGCCTGGTGAAGCGGCTTGTGTCTGCCTACCCGCGGCTCGAAGTCATAAAGCGGTCAGTCTGCATTGAAGGTGCGCGCAGGGCCTTCGCCCGCGCGAAGGTGCACTGGGCGAAGATGGATGCCAAGAAGCTGGTGATGGAGGGGCCACCGAAGGGCAAGGAGCACCGCCACCCCAAGAAATATTATGACAGTGTCCTGAAGGGCGCCCGTCTCGTGGCGGAGGAATGTGCTAAGGATGTAATATTTGAATGAATGTACTCATTTGATCCTGTAATATGAAAACGAGTTCATTTGCGCTATATAACGCTTGCTAATTTAAAATTTTACCTTCTGTGCGGTCGTTTATAAAATCTGAGAGTTGGCCAGTCGTCGGCTTCTGCCCCATGTAACTAGTATCGGGGTGTTCGGGATAAATCTAAACACTCTTTATCCAAATTTTTGGTCCTTTAAGGGGGTGTTTAGCGCAACGAACAAGGCAATCGAACTATACAGCTTTATCACCCTCACTTAGCCATAGAAGTCTATAATTTTAAATTTTGGCGTAGCCCCTTGTATTCGGAAGGCCGAAATTGGGGCGCTATACACGCCGAAATCGGACAAGGCCAATTCCTCGCCAAAAGCGGAAAAAATCTTTAAGGATTTGAGACCTCTCGAACAGCGACCAGCTCTCGCCTCATCATGACAGTCAGTTTTTGGCTTTCTCTACTGAGGTGCTCGTCCGGAAGAACCGGGCACAATCGCAGTAATTCTCCATGTGCCACCTTAGCCGATGTAGCGGAACGTAAGGTAGCAAAACATGGGAGCCGAGCAAACCCAGCTATTGACCCAAGACATGATTCAGGGTTGATGCATATAATGCTATAAGTTCGGGGTGCCGCACTGTCGAAAGTGTTCGGACTTTTTTTGCCGTGTTATGGGATACACTGAAGCCCCTGGCACTACCGGAAACTGGCCCTACCCCGACGGCCAAATCAATGCCGACGGCTGCCGTCGGCCTACGTTGCGCTATGCCGATAGCCAGGTCTTGGCCGTCGGCGTATCTTGGCCGTCGGGCTACCACGAGCTAAGCCGACGGCACCCGTCGGCATACATATGTCGTCGGCCCAGCTGCGTACATGGCGACAGCAGCCGTCGGCATACCCAGGCCGTCGGCATACCCGTGGGCCCGGCGACCCCGGCCGTGACCAGCGGCTAACGTCGTCAAATCTATGCCGACGGCCTGGACGGCCGGCCGTCGGCATATATCGTCATGCCACGTCAAAGATCCGCGGCGCACCGTCCATGAGCTAAGCCGACGGCTGCCGTCGGCATACCTGCCACGTCAGCGATCCGCGGCCCGCCGCCCGCCGCCTAAAACCTGGCCGTCTCTATGCCGACGGCGTCGGCATAGGTAGACTTTTTTTCATATGTATTTTTAAGCTTTTTTATGTATTATTATATAAACTAACTGTAGCATGTTAAATATAAACATACATATGAATATACATGTAGTTTGTATTTTTTTTCATATATTATGAATATATATATATGGTTTGTATTTTTTTGAGCACGTTAATAATGTGCGGTCATGTTCTTTTGAATATAGATCATTATATTTTATTAAAATCAAAAACAGCTATGCCGACAAAAGTTTTGTGGCGGTTGCAAACGCCCGACACCCGTCTCCAGAGTGTGACCCCCCTCACGTCCGCGGTGTGCCCCCCTCATGGACAGCGCCGACACCTGGAGGGGGGAAACGGACGCGTCGGGTCTACACGGTGGATGTAGCTGTGGGTTTGGCCCGGATGTTGCTCCCGGGTGTCCCTACGGGTGACCTGACATAACCGGGTGCAGAGGTCCACTGGTCAAAGCCCGTCCATGGGAAGTCAAAAGGCTAGATCTCGTGGTCAACCGCTCCAAGGTTAGGCGG
>NC_041391.1:706597894-706600024 GCF_002162155.2 Triticum dicoccoides
GAAAGTCAAAGGGCAAGATCTCGTGGTCAACCGCTCTAGGGTTAGGCAGGACAGGGGCCCTGGGGGATAGCAATGCCACCGGAGCGTCGCACCGGGCCCTCATACATGCGGGGTGGTGTGGTGGCATGTCCGAAGAGGCGGCACGCGTCTCCGGGGTTTGGCCCCCCTCACGCACGACGCCACCGCCGGCACTTGGAGGGGGGAAACAGACGCGTCGGGTCTACACGGAGGGGATCTTGCTGTGGGTCTGGCCCGGATGTTGCTCCAAAGTGTTCCTATGGGCTGACCTAACACAACCGGGTGGGGAGATCCACTGGTCAAATCCCGTCCGTGCAAAGTCAAAGGGCTAGACCCCTTGGTCAAACGTTACAGGGTTAGGCGGGACGGGGGCCCTGGGAGGGTAGCAATGCCACCGGAGCGTCGCACCGGGCCCTCATACATGCGGGATGGTGTGGTGGCATGTCCGAAGAGGCGGCACGTGTCTCCGGGGCGTGGCCCCCCTCACGGACGGCGATGACACGGTAGTAGCCATTCTGCGGTAACGATGCAGCGTGAATATTATTAAATACTCGGAGTGCGATAAAATCATGACTTTTTTTGCACGACGTGGGCACATGTGCTATAGGAACGATAATATTTTTTTTCATAATTTTTGGTGATGGAGAAGTATCCGAAAAATTCCCTCTACGCGGATTGCCCTTCGCGCGTCTACGGCTGTGACCGGCGGCCTCCGGGGGCTAGCATGCCGCCAAATCTTGCGTAGGCGTCCTCTCACGAGTTTGGAAGTGTTGTGGTGGTTGCAAACGCCCGGCACGCGTGTCCGGGGTGTGCCCCCCCTCACGGACGGCGCCGCCACCGACACTTGGAGGGGGGAAACGGACGCGTCGGGTCTACATGGAGGGGATCTTGTTGTGGGTCTGTCCTGGATGTTGCTCCAAAGTGTTCCTATGGGCTGACCTAACACAACCGGGTGGGGAGGTCCGCTGGTCAAAGCCCGTTCGTGCAAAGTCAAAGGGCTAGATCCCGTGGTCAAACGCTACAGGGCTAGGCGGGACGGGGGCCCTGGGGGTAGCAATGCCACCGGAGCGTCGCACCGGGCCCTCATACATGTGGGGTGGTGTGGTGGCATGTCCGAAGAGGCGGCACGCATCTCCGGGGTTTGGCCCCCCTCACGGACGGCGCCACCGCCGGCACCTGGAGGGGGGAAACGGACGCGTCGGGTCTACACGGAGGGGATCTTGCTGTGGGTCTGGCCCGGATGTTGCTCCAAAGTGTTCCTATGGGCTGACCTAACACAACCGGGTGGAGAGGTCCACTGGTCAAGTCCCGTCCGTGCAAAGTCAAAGGGCTAGATCCCTTGGTCAAACGCTACAGGGTTAGGCGGGACGGGTGCCCTGGGAGGGTAGCAATGCCACCGGAGCGTCGCACCGGGCCCTCATACATGCGGGGTGGTGTGGTGGCATGTCCGAAGAGGCGGCACGCGTCTCCGGGGCGTGGCCCCCCCCTAACGGACGACGATGACACGGTAGTAGCCATTCTGCGGTAACGATGCGGCGTGAATATTATTAAATACTCGGAGCGCGATAAAATCATGAGTTTTTTTGCACGACGTGTGCACATGTGCTATAGGAATGATAATATTTTTTTCATAATTTTTGGTGATGGAGAAGTATCCGAAAAATCCCCTCTACGCGGATTGCCCTTCGCGCGTCTACAGCTGTGGCCGGCGGCCTCCGGGGGCTAGCATGCTGCCAAATCTTGCGTAGGCAGCCTCTCATGTGTTTGGAAGTGTTGTGGTGGTTGCAAACGCCCGGCACGCGTGTCCGGGTGTGCCCCCCCTCACGGACGGCGCCGCCGCCGGCACCTGGAGGGGGGAAACGGACGCATCGGGTCTACACGGAGGGGATGTAGCTGTGGGTTTGGCCCGGATGTTGCTCCCAGGTGTCCCTTTGAGCTGACCTAACACAACCGGGTGGAGAGGTCCACTGTTCAAAGCCTGTCCGTGGAAAGTCAAAGGGCAAGATCTCGTGGTCAACCGCTCTAGGGTTAGGGAGGACAGGGGCCCTGGGGGGGTAGCAATGCCACCGGAGCGTCGCACCAGGCCCTCATACATGCGGGTTGGTGTGGTGG
>NC_041391.1:706600098-706601369 GCF_002162155.2 Triticum dicoccoides
GGCACACGTCTCCGGGGTTTGGCCCCCCTCACGGACGGCGCCACCACCGGCACCTGGAGGGGGGAAACGGACGCGTCGGGTCTACACGGAGGGGATCTTGCTGTGGGTCTGGCCCGGATGTTGCTCCAAAGTGTTCCTATGGGCTGACCTAACACAACCGGGTGGAGAGGTCCACTGGTCAAATCCCGTCCGTGCAAAGTCAAAGGGCTAGACCCCTTGGTCAAACGCTACAGGGTTAGGCGGGACGGGGGCCCTGGGAGGGTAGCAATGCCACCGGAGCGTCGCACCGGGCCCTCATACATGCGGGGTGGTGTGGTGGCATGTCCGAAGAGGCGACACGTGTCTCCGGGGCGTGGCCCCCCTCACGGACGGCGATGACACGGTAGTAGCCATTCTGCGGTAACGATGCGGTGTGAATATTATTAAATACTCGAAGCGCGATAAAATCATGAGTTTTTTTTGCATGACGTGGGCACATGTGCTATAGGAACGATAATATTGTTTTCATTATTTTTGGTGATGGAGAAGTATCCGAAAAATTCCCTCTACGCGGATTGCCTTCGCGCGTCTACGGCTGTGGCCGGCGGCCTCCGGGGGCTAGCATGCCGCCAAATCTTGCGTAGGCGACCTCTCACGAGTTTGGAAGTGTTGTGGTGGTTGCAAACGCCCGGCACGCGTGTCCGGGGTGTGCCCCCCCTCACGGACGGCGCCGCCGCCGACACTTGGAGGGGGGAAACGGACGCGTCGGGTCTACACGGAGGGGATCTTGTTGTGGGTCTGTCCCAGATGTTGCTCCAAAGTGTTCCTATGGGCTGACCTAACACAACCGGGTGGGGAGGTCTGCTGGTCAAAGCCCGTCCGTGCAAAGTCAAAGGGCTAGATCCCGTGGTCAAACACTACAGGGCTAGGCGGGACGGGGGCCCTGGGGGTAGCAATGCCACCGGAGCGTCGCACCGGGCCCTCATACATGCGGGGTGGTGTGGTGGCATGTCCGAAGAGGCGGCACGCGTCCCCGGGGTTTGGCCCCCCTCACGGACGGCGCCACCACCGGCACCTGGAGGGGGGAAACAGACGCATCGGGTCTACACGGAGGGGATGTGGCTGTGGGTTTGGCCTGGATGTTGCTCCCAGGTGTCCCTTTGAGCTGACCTAACACAACCGGGTGGAGAGGTCCACTGTTCAAAGCCTGTCCGTGGAAAGTCAAAGGGCAAGATCTCGTGGTCAACCGCTCTAGGGTTAGGGAGGACAGGGGCCCTGAGGGGAGGGGGGGT
>NC_041391.1:706601703-706602404 GCF_002162155.2 Triticum dicoccoides
ATGTCCGAAGAGGCGGCACGCGTCTCCGGGGTTTGGCCCCCCTCACGGACGGCGCCACCACCGGCACCTGGAGGGGGGAAACGGACGCGTCGGGTAAAATCCCGTCCGTGCATAGTCAAAGGGCTAGATCCCGTGGTCAAACACTACAGGGTTAGGCGGGTCGGGGGCCCTGGGGGATAGCAATGCCACCGGAGCGTCGCACCGGGCCCTCATACATGCGGGGTGGTGTGGTGGCCTGTCCGAAGAGGTGGCACGTGTCTCCGGGGCATGCCCCCCTCACGGACGGCGATGACACGGTAGTAGACGGATCAGGCACTCGCATAGTTACCGGATCAGGCACTCGGTAACGGTACCCCTCAATCAGTTGCTCTCCTATGTATCACCTTTCACGAGACCATAGAAAAAAATATATGTGATATTTTAGAATATTGTTGTACAATATAAAAAAAGATCATGTCATTAAAAATAATGTTTCAAATCATTAAAGAAAATGTATGGTACATTTTAAATAATGTTCTGCATGTAAAAAATATGTATAAGAAAACATTAAAATATTTATAAAAAATAAGAAAACATAGGTGCCACGTCGCGCCCTGAGCTATGCCGACGGCTTAGCCGTCGGCATAGTTGACCTTATCCACTCGCGTTCTCCCCCATCCACTCACTGTCTGCCCCACACTACGAGCTGCCGCCGCCGCACC
>NC_041391.1:706602952-706681781 GCF_002162155.2 Triticum dicoccoides
GCCGGCCGCGGCTCCGTCCGGCCCCGTCCCTCCCGTCCCCGACCGCCCCTGCCTCACCATCCCCTCCACCGCCTCGCCCCCTGCCACGCCCCTCTCGGTGAGCTACGTTTTTTTCATTTTTTTGCATTTTGTTCTACTGTTGTATGGATGATTGAATGCATGGATGGATGTTGGATGTTAGATTGTTAGGTTAGATGTTAGATGTTAGATGTTAGGTTGTTAGGTTGATATATAGTTGAATGTTGGATGTTAGGATGTTAGATTGTTAATTTGCATTATTTTTATCATGATGATCTTGTCATCTGAGATGTGCTCTAAAATTGGTATAAGATGAGTGATTATTTTTATCATGATGATCTTGTCAAAAAAATTGAACCGGACAAAATTTGACACTTGACAAAATAAGATTTTTTTTCATAGTTTTAAGTGTCAGTGCTTAATGTTAAGTAGCTATGTGAGATGTGTTGCAAAATTATGATATGATGAGTGGTTATTTAATCATGATGATCTTGCTAAAAAATTGAAGGACAAAATTTGACACTTGACGAAACATGATTTTTTTTCATAGTTAAAAGTATCAATGCTTAATGTGAGGTGATGACCTAATTTTTTTTCACTCGGTGTAATTAACAGGATTTGTGGTGTTCCATCTTCGTGGAGTGATTGTCAACATTGGAGGTGTTGGTCCACGATCGTCTGTCTCCTTTGATCGACTACATCGGAGGGTGAGCAACAATTCCATGACCTCATCCACTTTTTTTTCCATGTCACTAGATTAAATTTTCACATCAAGTCGCGTAACCTAGGTCTCCCGTCCGAAAGGGTTGCATCGATAAATATGAATTCAATTGCATATTTATCACCGCAGCTCTTTCGGATTGTCCAGCGCTTTCCACGGACAGCCCGAGGATGTGTAGATTGGGTACGTTATTCATGCTCTACCCCGTTCCGAGACAGGATTTCGGCGGCGCCTCCCTGTTGTTCTCCGGATGCACATTCTCTCGGCATTTTGCCGAGACGTGTATTTGGAGAACAGTGGGGAGGTGCTGCCGAAATTTTGTCTCGGAATGGGGTAGAGCATGGACAACGTACTCAATCTACACATTCTTGGGTGGGATTAGGACCCATCTTTACCTATTAGAGATGTAGGTGGATTAAATGTCGTTTCTCGTCAACCTTGTAAAAAATAAAATATTGATGTGAGTAATTTAAATGAATCCTTAATTTTGTTGTGTGGCTTCCAATAAAGCAGAGATGGCAGATAATCAGTGGATGTATAGTGGGTTTTTCCGTCGGAATCAAGTAACAACAGAGTGGGTCGAGAAAACTGATGTGTTTTTGAAAGAGATATTCCGTAGTCCAATGAGGATGGTGCCAGAATTCCCGTGTGCCAGATGTAAGAGGCGTATCCGCAGAGATAAGAGTGAGATGACTAAGCACCTTCGCACGCATGGATTTATGCCCAAATTTAATATGCCGATAAACTTTGCCCAGCGGGACCGTTGTAGAGAGGATGTGATACGACAACGCGTTGCTGGTTATGAGGACGATGGGGTTAGAGAGATGCTAGATGATGTCTTTGCTGCACAGCCGACACCTCCGTCACATTCAGCGAATGAACCGGAGGAGCCGGAGGAAACCGCAAAGGCCTTCCTAGAAATCTTGGCCTCGTCAAAGAAACCTCTCTATGAGGGTGCCAAGCTGTCTGTGCTGGATGCCATCTCGCAACTGATGGCAGTCAAGGCTGAGTACGGCTGTAGCCGAGGTTGCTTCGAAGCATTTCTGGGAGTATGGGTTAACAGCCTGCCTGAGGGCCATGAACTGCCGAAAACCATGTACGGTACAAAGAAAATCATGAAGGCGCTCTCGATGGACTATGAGAAAATACATGTTTGTCCAAAGAATTGCCTTTTGTTTAGGCATGAGTATGCGGATGACAAGTACTGTAGGAAGTGCGGTTCCTCTCGGTATATTGAGGTGGTCGATAAGCATGGTCAGAAGCAGCAGCTAAAAATCCCTGTGAAGGTTCTTCGGTATCTTGATTTTATAAAAAGACTGCAGTGCCTTTTCATCACCGAGGAGTCTGCCAAAATGATGAAGTGGCACAAGGAAGGGAAAAGGTACAATCCAAAAAAAATTGTACATCCATCAGGAGGTGAAGCATGGAAGTCATTCGATATAGAGTACCCGAAGGAAGCAGCCGAGGCTGGGAATGTCAGAATTGCTATAACAGGTGATGGGTTCAATCCATATGGTATGTCGTCTAATCCATATAGTTGTTGGCCCGTATTTGTTATTCCGCTGAATCTCCCTCCCGGCGCCATAATGCAGCGCAAGACCATGTTCCTGTCGCTTATAATTCCGGGGCCTGAATATCCGGGGAAGAATTTGAGTGTGTTTATGCAGCCGTTGGTGGATGATTTGCACCATTCTTGGTACTTCCCGAGGTTGACATACGACCGACATCTGCAGAAAAATTTCTTGATGAAAGTTTGGCTACAATATTGCATGCATGACTTTCCCGGTTATGCCTTGTTCTACGGATGGTGTACAAGTGGAAAGATGCCTTGCCCAGTGTGCATGCAGCCTACTATCCGGACCATGTTCCCACGTTGCACAATAAGGTGTCTCGATACAATACAGAAGAACCCAAGTATAAACCCAAGTTGCCTCTATTCATCGGGCAAGGTAGTAGGGCTGGATGCTCGAAATCTTATCTCATGCCACGAGATGAGTGGGAGGATGTCATGTTCTATATCTTGCACAACATCAAGGAAGTTGAGGATGAGTGGATGAGGTAATACCTTTGCACCATTCTTTTAGTCAATTCGTTATGTTCACTTTGCCTAGTTCTTATACCGCTTTTCTTATTGTAGTCGATTCGTTGAAGAAGAATGGACGGGAATGCTGCCTCCTTCTGAAGCGGAGGCACTTGCTCTTCTCCGAAAGGGTGCTGATGGAAGAAAAAATTTCGTTGCGTGGTTCATCGAGAAAGTAATTTTTCACACTTTCAATTAAACTCATGCACCCTATAATTTCAATTAAACTCATGCACCCTATAATTTCAATTAAACTTGTAGGGAAATGATCCGACCGAATCAATGGATGAAGAATTGAGATGGGTTTCCATGGGTGGGGGGGAGAGCCCCTAGAGGAGGAGGAGGTGGGGGGAGAGGCAACCGGGGCAAAAAACTCCGGGCCGTGTCTGAAATAGGAGGGTCTTCTTCAATGCCCTCCTATACAGAGGCACCTTCTGAGTCTGAGGAGGAGGAGTATGTTCCTGATGGCGAGGAGGAGGAGGCCGAGGAGGAGGGTGAGGAGGAGGAGGCCGAGGAGGGTGGAGGGGAGGTTGATCCCGCGTTGTGGGGTGACTTGCCACCGGGTTCTTCGCAGGGGTGGCTGCGTGGTAATGCCAGACTACCTACACCACCTTCTATCGAGGAGCACAAGTGGCTCATTGAACCTGTGGGGACAGAGTAAGTGCCTCTCAATCATATTTTCAACACATGACAACATTTTCTTATTGTACACATGGCAATCATTTGATTTTTTTGCAGAAACTGGATCCTTCACGGAAAGGGCCGTAAACCGAACGGCCTTATCACTGTCCTGTTGAAGGAGTTTTGGCCTGGCCTATTCTGCCCGCGGCCAGATAGGGACCCGCAGCAGCGGGTTTTGGCCATGAGCTGGGCCCACTACGAGGCTTGCAGCAACGCGGAGTACGGGACGACCGCTAAGGCCGTGATCACCAAATTTTGGGTAAGTTCTCTTCTGAATCACTTGTCTTCAGTTTCGTTCATAGTTTATCATTGAATCACTCAACTCATGCCTTGTTTGCTTCTGGTTTTTGCATGATTGCAGCAACTCTATAGAGTTCTTGACGAGCACAAGGCCAGAGCCGACGTGGTCTTGCTTGCAGCTGCAAAGAAGAAAGCTCGTCAGTTGCAGTACGAGGTGCGCTGGGTTGCCGTCTCGCAGTACTACCACTACTACCTGCACCAAAAGATGCCCAAAACTCAAGCGCAGAAGCTACGACTTACCTTGAGCAAGGAGCAGTTCATGATGGTAACTATTACTAACTTTTCATTCTTTCAAGCAGTCAACTATATGTTTCATGCTCACATGTCATGCTTCCAAAATTTGCATAGGTTGTTCCTCGTTGGTGCTATGGAAGGCATGACGGATGGGCGAGTTTGGTGGATAGGTGGCTCGGCGCCGATGCAGAGTTTGCTGCCAAGAGCATCAAGGCCCGGGCTAACCGTGGAGACGACGGGACACACGGCCAAGGAAACAGGAACCACTGGGGCTTCAAGGCCATGAAGGTATATCTATGTGCATGATGCATTTTTGTTCTTCTTTACATCATGTTCTTATGTATGGCTGACTTCTATTTGACGTTGTAGGAGGACAAGTTGAAGAGGCCGCTCTCAGACATGGAGTCGTGGAAGCTGGCCCGCGAGCGGAGTCATCGCAAGGAGGGCGAGAGCCAGTACTACGGCAAGACCGAGGAGCACCTGGGGTCTTACATTCATCACTATCAGGAGTTGCATCCGGATGTTCCTGTTGCTGAGGTCGCCCAGTCTCAGATCGACGACACGGCGGTGGTGGCCATCCAGGGGAAGAAGAATGGCCGGTATCCGTGTTTCGATGGCTTGATCACTCCTTCGATCTCGTACACACGGCTTCGGGCTAGCAACCCGAGCCAGTTAGAGAGTACGGGGCGTTCACAGACTCCCTTAGCCCGCCAGCATGTTGTAAGTACTTCCTCTTTATCTTTTTCTATCTTGCATTCTCAGTTTATTTTCAGCATTGCTCACTTAGAAACAACCTAAATTATGTAGGCATATAAGGAGTTTGTCGAGCATAGGAATCTCGAGGTGCGGGAGTACTTGAAACGAGTGAAGGCAAACGATGATTACAACCGTCAGATGATGACGGTTAGTTTTGCCCTCTTAAAACCAACCTAAATTTTTGCACTTTCATTCCTTCTGATCTTCTAGTTTGCTTGTTTAACTAACATTCAGGCTATGTTGGCGTCTTGGACTAACCGCACGGATCCACCACAAATGGGACCCCCACCATCACCTGCGGGAGAACCCCCACACGTGCCCACGTTCGATGAATGGGTGGCACTAGGCAGTGATGGTCCGGTTAGTACATTTGCCTAACTACTAGCAAACTAGTTCTCGTTCATGAAACACTATCATATCATATTTACCGTTAGAATCTTTTCTGAAACATGTAGGGGACCGGTGGCTCGACTCCTGCTCCGTCGACCCCAGTCACTCCGATCTGGCAGAGTGGTGGTGGTCGCGATGGCGGTTTTGGCGGAGGTGGTGGTGGTTATGGCGGAGGTGGTGGTTTTGGCGGGGGTGCTCTTGCTTGATGATTCCGTGCATGTGGCCATCGTGCCATGCCTTTCATATTCCTACTTTTATCATGTTTCATGTCTTGCACTACTTTTATGTTCATGAACTTCCATCGGTGATGATCTTTAGATGATGTGATGAACTTGAGTATGTTTAGATGATGATGGTGAACTTGAGTATGTTCACATGATGAATTGTCATATTTCTGCATAATTTCATATTGTTCTGTTTTGAAATGCTGTCAAATGAATTGGAAAAGAGAAAACAGGGAAAAAAACTATGCCTACGGCAAAGCCGTCGGCATATATACGCCCAGGAGTTACCAGGGCTTGCCACGTGGCACATCTATGCCTACAGCAAAGCCGTAGGCATATATGAAAAACTATGCCGACGGCTTTGCCGTAGGCATAGCCCTGCTGCCAGGAGAACCCAGGAGCTGCCATGTGGCAGGGCTCTATGCCGACGGCTTTACCGTAGGCATAGCCTTGCCGCCAGGAGAAGCCGGGGACGACACGTGGCGCAGGTATGCCGACGGCTAGGTCGTCGGCATAGATTTTCATCTATGCCGACGGCCAAGCCGTCGGCATACCTGCGCCACGTGTCGTCCCCTAAATCGCCAGCGCTGTTGACGGCGCCGTCCGTTGCCGTCAGACGGAAAACAACGCCGAAGGCTAAACTATGCCGACGGCTATCCCACGGCCGTCGGCATATGCACCTATGCCGACGGCTATTCTACGCCGACGGTCTGACACATCTACGCTGACGTGATCTACGCCGACGGGGATATGCCGACGGCAGCCGTAGGCATAGATCTATACCGACGGCAAAGGACCTATGCCGACGGCCCTGGGCCGTAGGCATAGCCCGCGAGTCCGGTAGTGTGGCGAGCTGAACGTACCAAAATGTACGGGTGCAATTTGTAATAAATAAGCAGTCAAGGAAAAAAGATAAATAAATGTAATAATAAGCTGACGCTTTACATTGTTTCCCATTGTTATTTAAATAATGCGTCGATGCGTATGTATACAAGTAGTGCGATAAGCAAAAACAGGACTATTTGACATGTCCTGACCAAAGGCGAGCTGCGTGTGGGTATGTAAAATAGGTATAGCGATCGTTATCAGAGACCACCTGGGGATTCCTTTGTACGTCAAAGCTCCTTGCTTCCTTGGTGTTTCCGTCCCGTGATCGGCCCGATAGCCTCCAGAAAGTAGGGACCTATAAGAAAGAAAAGGATGAAAGTGTACGGGGTCCTGGGGCGGTTGAGCCGCATTGTAGCTGTGCCTCCGCCTATGCCCATGGTATTTCAAGTGCGTAATTATGTACGCGCGGTATATGTTGGAAATATGCCCTAGAGGCAATAATAAAAGTATTATTATATTTCCTTGTTCATGATAATTGTCTTTTATTCATGCTATAACTGTATTATCCGGAAATCATAATACACGTGTGAATACATAGACCACAATATGTCCCTAGTGAGCCTCTAGTTGACTAGCTCGTTGTGATCAACAGATAGTCATGGTTTCCTAGCTATGGACATTGAATGCCGTTGATAACGGGATCACATCATTAGGAGAATGATGTGATGGACAAGACCCAATCCTAAGCATAGCACAAAGATCGTGTAGTTCATTTGCTAGAGCTTTTCCAATGTCAAGTATCTCTTCCTTAGACCATGAGATCGTGTAACTCCCGGATACCGTAGGAGTGCTTTGGGTGTATCAAATGTCACAACGTAACTGGATGACTATAAAGGTGCATTACAGGTATCTCCGAAAGTGTCTTTTGGGTTGACACGGATCGAGACTGGGATTTGTCACTCCGTGTAAACGGAGAGGTATCTCTGGGCCCACTCGGTAGGACATCATCATAATGTGCACAATGTGACCAAGGGGTTGATCACGGGATGATGTGTTACGGAACGAGTAAAGAGACTTGCCGGTAACGAGATTGAACAAGGTATCGGTATACCGACGATCGAATCTCGGGCAAGTATAATACCGCTAGATAAAGGGAATTGTATACGGGATCGATTGAATCCTTGACATCGTGGTTCATCCGATGAGATCATCGAGGAACATGTGGGAGCCCACATGGGTATCCAAATCCCGCTGTTGGTTATTGACCGAAGAACGTCTCGGTCATGTCTACATGTCTCCCGAACCCGTAGGGTCTACACACTTAAGGTTCGATGACGCTAGGGTTATAAAGGAAGTTTGTATGTGGTTACCGAATGTTGTTCGGAGTCTCGGATGAGATCCTGGACGTCACGAGGAGTTCCGGAATGGCCCGGAGGTAAAGATTTATATATGGGAAGTCCTGTTTTGGTCACCGAAAAAGTTTTGGGTTTTATCGGTAACGTACAGGGACCACCGGGAGGGTCCCGGGGGTCCACCAAGTGGGGCCGCCACCCCTGGGGAGGGAACCCTAGAGGGGGCGCAGCCCCCTCCCCTCCCCCTATAAATACTAGAGGTCTGGGGGCTGCCCAACACACGAGAATCTCTCCCTTCTCCTCTTGGCGCAGCCCTACCTCTCTCCCTTCTCCTCATATCTCGCGGTGCTTGGCGAAGCCCTGCTAGACTACCACGCTCCTCCATCACCACCACGCCGTTGTGCTGCTGCTGGATGGAGTCTTCCTCAACCTCTCCCTCTCTCCTTGCTGGATCAAGGTGTGGGAGACGTCACCGGGCTGTACGTGTGTTGAACGCGGAGGTGCCGTCCGTTCGGCACTAGGATCTCCGGTGATTTGGATCACGACGAGTACGACTCCTTCAACCCCGTTCTCTTGAACGCTTCCGCTTAGCAATCTACAAGGGTATGTAGATGCACTCTCCTTCCCCTCGTTGCTAGAATCTCCATAGATTGATCTTGGTGATGCATAGAAAATTTTGAATTTCTGCTACGTTCCCCAACAGTGGCATCATGAGCTAGGTCTATTGCGTAGATTCTTTGCACGAGTAGAACACAAAGTAGTTGTGGGCGTTGATTTTGTTCAATATGCTTACCGTTACTAGTCCAATCTTGTTTCGACGGTATTGTGGGATGAAGCGGCCCGGACCGACCTTACACGTACTCTTACGTGAGACAGGTTCCACCGATTTACATGCACTTGGTGCATAAGGTGGCTAGCAGGTGCCAGTCTCTCCCACTTTAGTCGGAACGTATTCAATGAAAAGGGTCCTTATGAAGGGTAAATAGCAATTGGCATATCACGTTGTGGTTTTGCGTAGGTAAGAAACAGTTCTTGCTAGAAACCCATAGCAGCCACGTAAAACATGCAACAACAATTAGAGAACGTCTAACTTGTTTTTGCAGGGTATGCTATGTGATGTGATATGGCCAAGAAGAATGTGATGAATGATATGTGATGTATGAGATTGATCATGTTCTTGTAATAGGAATCACGACTTGCATGTCGATGAGTATGACAACCGGCAGGAGCCATAGGAGTTGTCTTTATTTATTGTATGACCTGCGTGTCATTGAACAACGCCATGTAATTACTTTACTTTATTGCTAACCAGTAGCCATAGTAGTAGAAGTAATAAGTTGGCGAGACAACTTCATGGAGATACGATGATGGAGATCATGATGATGGAGATCATGGTGTCATGCCGGTGACGATGATGATCATGGAGCCCCGAAGATGGAGATCAAAAGGAGCAAAATGATATTGGCCATATCATGTCACTATTTGATTGCATATGATGTTTATCATGTTTATGCATCTTGTTTACTTAGAACGACGGTAGTAAATAAGATGATCCCTTACAAAAATTTCAAGAAGTGTTCTCCCCTAACTGTGCACCGTTGCTAAAGTTCGTCGCTTCTAAGCACCACGTGATGATCGGGTGTGATGGATTCTTACGTTCACATACAACGGGTGTAAGACAGTTTTACACATGCAAAACACTTAGGGTTAACTTGACGAGCCTAGCATGTACAGACATGGCCTCGGAACACGGAGACCGAAAGGTCGAGCATGAGTCGTATAGTAGATACGATCAACATGAAGATGTTCACCGATGATGACTAGTCCGTCTCACGTGATGATCGGACACGGCCTAGTTGACTCGGATCATGTAATCACTTAGATGACTAGAGGGATGTCTATCTGAGTGGGAGTTCATAAGATGAACTTAATTATCCTGAACATAGTCAAAAGTTCTTTGCAAATTATGTCGTAAGCTCGCGCTTTAGTTCCACTGTTTAGATATGTTCCTAGAGAAAATATAGTTGAAAGTTGACAGTAGCGATTATGCGGACAGTAGAAAGCTTATGTCCTTAATGCACCGCTCAGTGTGTTGAACCCCAAACATCGTTTGTGGATGTTGCGAACATCGGACATACACGTTTTGATAACTACGTGATAGTTCAGTTAAACGGTTTAGAGTTGAGGCACCAAAGACGTTTTCGAAATGTCGCGGAACATATGAGATGTTTCGAGGGCTGAAATTGAGATTTCAGGCTCGTGCCCACGTCAAGAGGTATGAGACCTCCGACAATTTTCTTAGCCTGCAAACTAAGGGAGAAAAGCTCAACCGTTGAGCTTGTGCTCAGATTGTCTGAGTGCAACAATCACTAGAATCGAGTGGGAGTTGATCTTCCAGATGAGATATTGATGTTTCTCCAAAGTCATTGCCACCAAGCTGCTAGAGCTTCGTGATGAACTATAACATATCAGGGATAGATAAGATGATCTTTGAGGTATTCGCGATGTTTGTGAAGGAAATATGCCCTAGAGTCAATAATAAAGTTATTATTTATTTCCTTATAATCATGATAAATGTTTATTATTCATGCTAGAATTGTATTTACCGGAAACATAATACATGTGTGAATACATAGACAAACAAAGTGTCACTAGTATGCCTCTACTTGACTAGCTCGTTAATCAAAGATGGTTATGTTTCCTAACCATGAACAATGAGTTGTTATTTGATTAACGAGGTCACATCATTAGTAGAATGATCTGATTGACATGACCCATTCCATTAGCTTAGCACCCGATCGTTTAGTATGTTGCTATTGCTTTCTTCATGACTTATACATGTTCCTATGACTATGAGATTATGCTACTCCCGTTTACCGGAGGAACACTTTGGGTACTACCAAACGTCACAACGTAACTGGGTGATTATAAAGGAGTACTACAGGTGTCTCCAATGGTCGATGTTGGGTTGGCGTATTTCGAGATTAGGATTTGTCACTCCGATTGTCGGAGAGGTATCTCTGGGCCCTCTCGGTAATACACATCACATAAGCCTTGCAAGCATTACAACTAATATGTTAGTTGTGAGATGATGTATTACGGAACGAGTAAAGAGACTTGCCGGTAACGAGATTGAACTAGGTATTGGATACCGACAATCGAATCTCGGGCAAGTAACATACCGATGACAAAGGGAACAACGTATGTTGTTATGCGGTCTGACCGATAAAGATCTTCGTAGAATATGTAGGAGCCAATATGGGCATCCAGGTCCCGCTATTGGTTATTGACCAGAGACGTGTCTCGGTCATGTCTACATTGTTCTCGAACCCGTAGGGTCCGCACGCTTAAGGTTACGATGACAGTTATATTATGAGTTTATGCATTTTGATGTACCGAAGGTTGTTCGGAGTCCCGGATGTGATCACGGACATGACGAGGAGTCTCGAAATGGTCGAGACGTAAAGATTGATATATTGGAAGCCTATATTTGGATATCGGAAGTGTTCCGGGTGAAATCGGGATTTTACCGGAATACCGGGAGGGTTACCGGAACCCCCCGGGAGCTATTTGGGCCATAGTGGGCCTTAGTGGAAAAGAGAAGGGGCTGCCCTAGATGGGCTGCGCGCCCCCCCTTCCCCTAGTCCTATTAGGACTAGGAGAGGTGGCCGGTGAAGGAAATATGCCCTAGAGACAATAATAAAGTTATTATTTATTTCCTTATTTCATGATAAATGTTTATTATTCATGCTAGAATTGTATTAACCGGAAACATAATACATGTGTGAATACATAGACAAACAAAGTGTCACTAGTATGCCTCTACTTGACTAGCTCGTTAATCAAAGATGGTTATGTTTCCTAACCATGAACAATGAGTTGTTATTTGATTAACGAGGTCACATCATTAGTAGAATGATCTGATTGACATGACCCATTCCATTAGCTTAGCACCCGATCGTTTAGTATGTTGCTATTGCTTTCTTCATGACTTATACATGTTCCTATGACTATGAGATTATGCAACTCCCGTTTACCGGAGGAACACTTTGGGTACTACCAAACGTCACAACGTTACTGGGTGTAAAGGAGTACTACAGGTGTCTCCAATGGTCGATGTTGGGTTGGCGTATTTCGAGATTAGGATTTGTCACTCCGATTGTCGGAGAGGTATCTCTGGGCCCTCTCGGTAATACACATCACATAAGCCTTGCAAGCATTACAACTAATATGTTAGTTGTGAGATGATGTATTACGGAACGAGTAAAGAGACTTGCCGGTAACGAGATTGAACTAGGTATTGGATACCGACGATCGAATCTCGGGCAAGTAACATACCGATGACAAAGGGAACAACGTATGTTGTTATGCGGTCTGACCGATAAAGATCTTCGTAGAATATGTAGGAGCCAATATGGGCATCCAGGTCCCGCTATTGGTTATTGACCGGAGACGTGTCTCGGTCATGTCTACATTGTTCTCGAACCCGTAGGGTCTGCACGCTTAAGGTTACGATGACAGTTATATTATGAGTTTACATGTTTTGATGTACCGAAGGAGTTCGGAGTCCCGGATGAGATCGGGGACATGACGAGGAGTCTCGAAATGGTCGAGACGTGAAGATTCATATATTGGATGATATGGTTAGGCCAAGGGGTCAAGCCCATGAGGCTTTAGGTCGGTGCAAAAGGAGTTTTGCGGAGGCCAGGGGGCCAAACGCCAGAGACCCTGGCGTCTGGCCCTGGGCCAGACGCCGAGGCCCATGGCGTCTGGGCCAGACGCCAAGGATTGTGGCGTTTGGTCCTGGAGTCCGAGTGGGACTCTTGCCTTTCGGGCAAAACCGACTTTGAGGAGGCTTTTGCTCCAAGTTTCGACCCCGGGGCTCAACATATAAATAGAGGGGCAGGGCTAGCACCAAAGGGACAACAAGTTGATCCACGTGATCTATTCCTTAGCCGTGTGCGGCGCCTCAGCCACCATATTCCTCGATAATACTGTAGCGGAGTTTAGGCGAAGCCCTGCTGCTGTAGTTTATCAAGATCGTCACCACGCCGTCGTGCTGACGGAACTCTTCCCCGACACTTTGCTGGATCGGAGTCCGGGGATCATCATCGAGCTGAACGTGTGCTCGAACTCGGAGGTGCCGTAGTTTCGGTGCTTGATCGGTTGGATCGAGAAGACATACGACTACTTCCTCTACGTCGTGTCATCGCTTCCGCAGTCGGTCTGCGTTGGGTACATAGACAATACTCTTCCCTCGTTGCTATGCATCACATGATCTTGCGTGTGCATAGGAAATTTTTTGAAATTACTACGAAAACCAACAGTGGCATCCGAGCCAGGTTATTTATGTTGATGTTATATGCACGAGTAGAACACAAGTGAGTTGTGGACGATACAAGTCATACTGCCTACCAGCATGTCATACTTTGGTTTGGCGGTATTGTTGGACGAGACGACCCGGACCAACCTTACGCGTACGCTTACGCGAGACCGGTTCCCTCGACGTGCTTTGCACAGAGATGGCTTGCGGGCGACTGCCTCTCCAACTTTAGTTGAACCAAGTATGGCTACGCCCGGTCCTTGCGAAGGTTAAAACGGAGTCTATTTGACAAACTATCGTTGTGGTTTTGATGCGTAGGTGAGATTGGTTCTTACTTAAGCCCGTAGCAGCCACGTAAAACATGCAACAACAAAGTAGAGGACGTCTAACTTGTTTTTGCAGGGCATGTTGTGATGTGATATGGTCAAGGCATGATGCTGAATTTTATTGTATGAGATGATCATGTTTTGTAACCAAGTTATCGGCAACTGGCAGGAGCCATATGGTTGTCACTTTATTGTATGCAATGCAATCGCGATGTAATGCTTTACTTTATTACTAAACGGTAGTGATAGTCGCGGAAGCATAAGATTGGCGAGACGACAACGATGCTACGATGGAGATCAAGGTGTCGCGCCCGTGACGATGGTGATCATGACGGTGCTTTGGAGATGGAGATCACAAGCACAAATTGATGATGGCCATATCATATCACTTATATTGATTGCATGTGATGTTTATCTTTTTATGCATCTTATCTTGCTTTGATTGACGGTAGCATTTTAAGATGATCTCTCACTAATTATCAAGAAGTGTTCTCCCTGAGTATGCACCGTTGCGAAAGTTCTTCGTGCTGAGACACCACGTGATGATCGGGTGTGATAGGCTCTACGTTCAAATACAACGGGTGCAAAACAGTTGCGCACGCAGAATACTCAGGTTAAACTTGACGAGCCTAGCATATGCAGATATGGCCTCGGAACACGGAGACCGAAAGGTCGAGCGTGAATCATATAGTAGATATGATCAACATAGTAATGTTCACCATTGAAACTACTCCATCTCACGTGATGATCGGACATGGTTTAGTTGATTTGGATCACGTGATCACTTAGAGGATTAGAGGGATGTCTGTCTAAGTGGGAGTTCTTAAGTAATATGATTAATTGAACTTAAATTTATCATGAACTTAGTCCTGGTAGTATTTTGCAAATTATAGATCAATAGCTCGCGTTGTTGCTTCCCTGTGTTTATTTTGATATGTTCCTAGAGAAAATTGTGTTGAAAGATGTTAGTAGCAATGATGCGGATTGGATCCGTGATCTGAGGATTATCCTCATTGCTGCACAGAAGAATTATGTCCTTGATGCACCGCTAGGTGACAGACCTATTGCAGGAGCAGATGCAAAACGTTATGAACGTTTAGCTAGCTCAATATGATGACTACTTGATAGTTTAAGTGCACCATGCTTAACGGCTTAGAATCGGGACTTCAAAGACGTTTTTGAACGTCATGGACCATATGAGATGTTCCAGGAGTTGAAATTAATATTTCAAGCAAATACCCGAGTTGTGAGATATGAAGTCTCCAACAAGTTCTATAGCTAAAAGATGGAGGAGAATCGCTCAACTAGTGAGCATGTGCTCAGATTGTCTGGGTACTACAATCGCTTGAATCAAGTGGGAGTTAATCTTCCAGATAAGATAGTGATTGACAGAATTCTCTAGTCACCATCACCAAGTTAGTAGAACTTCGTGATGAACTATAATATGCAAGGGATAACGGAAACAACCCCCAAGCTCTTCGTGATGATGAAATCAATGAAGGTAGAAATCAAGAAAAACATCAAGTGTTGATGGTTGATAAGACCACTAGTTTCAAGAAAAGGGCAAAGGGAAGAAGGGGAACTTCAAGAAGAACGGCAAGCAAGTTGCTGCTCAAGTGAAGAAGCCCAAGTCTGGTCCTAAGCCTGAGACTAAGTGCTTCTACTGCAAAGGGACTGGTCACCGGAAACGGAATCACCCCAAGTGATTGGCGGATAAGAAGGATGGCAAAGTGAACATAAGTATATTTGATATACATGTTATTGATGTGTACTTTAATAGTGTTTATAGCAAACCCTAAGTATTTGATACTAGTTCAGTTGCTAAGATTAGTAACTCGAAACGGGAGTTGCAGAATAAACAGAGACTAGTTAAGGGTGAAGTGACGATGTGTGTTGGAAGTGGTTCCAAGATTGATATGATCATCATCGCACACTCCCTATAATTTCGGGATTAGTGTTGAAACTAAATAAGTGTTATTTGGTGTTTGCGTTGAGCATGAATATGATTTGATCATGTTTATTGTAATACGGTTATTCATTTAAGTAAAAGAATAAATTGTTGTTTTGTTTACATGAATAAAACTTTATATGGTTACACACCCAATGAAAATAGTTCATTGGATCTCGATCTTAGTGATACACATATTCATAATATTGAAACCAAAAGATGTAAAGTTAATAATGATAGTGCAACTTATTTATGGCACTGCCGTTTAGGTCATATTGGTGTAAAGCGCATGAAGAAACTCCATGCTGATGGGATTTTGGAATCACTTGATGCTTGCGAACCATGCCTTATGGGCAAGATGACTAAAACGCCGTTCTCCGGAACAATGAAGCAAGCAACAGATTTGTTGGAAATCATACATACCGATGTATGTGGTCCGATGAAAGGCTTACAGCAGGTATCATTATTTTCTGACCTTCACAAGATGATTTGAGCAGATATGGGGATATCTACTTGATGAAACATAAGTCTGAAATAATTGAAAGGTTCAAAGAATTTCAGAGTGAAGTGGAAAAATCATCGTAACAAGAAAAATAAAGTTTCTGCGATCTGATCACGGAGATGAATATTTGAGTTACGAGTTTGGTCTTCAATTAAAACAATGTGGAATAGTTTCATAGCTCACGCCACCTGGAACACCACAATGTTATGGTGTGTCCGAACGTCGTAACCGCGCTTTATTGGATATGGTGCGATCTATAATGTCTCTTATTGATTTACCATTGTCGTTTTGGGGTTATGCATTAGAGACAGCTGCATTCACGTTAAAAGGGCACCATCTAAATCCGTTGAGACGACACTATATGAACTGTGGTTTAGCAAGAAACCCAAGTTGTCGTTTCTTAAAGTTTGGGGCTGCGATGCTTACGTGGAAAAGTTTCATCCTGATAAGCTCGAACCCAAATCGGAGAAGTGCGTCTTCATAGAATACCCAAAGGAAATTGTTGGGTACACCTTCTATCACAGATCCGGAGGCAAGATATTCGTTGCTAAAAATGGATCCTTTCTGGAGAAGGAGTTTCTCTCGAAAGAAGTGAGTGGGAGAAAAGTAGAACTTGATGAGGTAACTGTACCTGCTCCCTTATTGGAAAGTAGTTCATCACAGAAATCAGTTCCTGTGACAAATACACCAATTAGTGAGGAAGCTAATGATATTGATCATAAAACTTCAGATCAAGTTACTACAGAACCTCGTAGGTCTTCCAGAGTAAGATCTGCACCAGAGTGGTGTAGTAATCATGTTCTGGAAGTCATGTTACTAGACCATGATGAACCTACGAACTATGAGGAAGCGATGATGAGCCCAGATTCCGCGAGATGGCTTGAGGCCATAAAATCTGAGATATGATCCATGTATGACAACAAAGTATGGACTTTGATTGACTTGCTCGATGATCAGCAAAGCCATGTTAAATAAATGGATCTTCAAGAGGAAGACGGACATTGATAGTAGTGTTACTATCTACCAAGCTCGACTTGTTGCAAAAGTTTTTCAACAAGTTCAAGGTGTTGAATACGATGAGGTTTTCTCACTCGTATCGATGCTTAAGTCTATCTGAATCATGTTAGCAATTGCCACATTTTATGAAATCTGGCAAATGGATGTCAAAACTGCATTCCTTAATGGATTTATTAAAGAAGAGTTGTATATGATGCAACCAGAAGGTTTTGTCAATCCTAAAGGTGCTAACAAAATGTGCAAGCTCCAGCGATCCATCTATGGACTGGTGCAAGCATCTCGGAGTTGGAATATACGCTTTGATAAGTTGATCAAAGCATATAGTTTTATATGGACTTACGATGAAGCCTGTATTTACAATAAAGTGAGTGGGAGCACTACAGCCTTTCTGATTAGTATATGTGAGTGACATATTGTTGATCAGAAATGATGTAGAATTTTTCTGCAAAGCATAAAGGAGTGTTTTAAAGGAGTTCTTAAAAAGAAAAGACCTCAGTAAAAAGCTACTTATATATTGAGCATCAAGATCTATTGAGATAGATCAAGACGCTTGATAAGATTTTCAATGAGTACATACCTTGGCAAGATTTTGAAATAGTTCAAAATGGAACAGTTAAAGAAAGAGTTCTTGCCTGTGTTGCAAAGGTATGAAATTGAGTAAGACTCAAATCCCGACCACAGCAGAAAATAGAAAGAGAATGAAAAGTCATTCCCTATGCCTCAGTCATAGGTTCTATAAAGTATGCTATGCTTTGTACCAGACCTATTGTATACCTTGCTCTGTATTTGGCAAGGGAGTACAATAGTGATCTAGGAGTAGATCACTGGACATTGGTCAAGAATATCCTTAGTAAGGACTAAGGAGATGTTTCTCGATTATGGAGGTGATAAAAGAGTTTGTTGTAAAAGTTACATCAGTGCAAACTTTTACACTGATCCAGATGACTCTAAGTCTCAATCTGGATACATATTGAAAGTGGGAGCGATTAGCTAGAGTAGCTCCGTACAGAGCATTATAGACATAGAATATTTGCAAAATACATACGGCTCTGAATGTGACAGACCCGTTGACTAAGCTTCTCTCACGAGCAAAACATGATCACACCTTTGTACTCTTTGGATGTTAATCACATAGCGATGTGAACTAGATTATTGACTCTAGTAAACCCTTTGGGTGTTGGTCACATGATGATGTGAACTATGGGTGTAAATCATATACAGATATGAATATTGGTGTTAAATCACATGACGATGTGAACTAGATTATTGACTCTAGTGCAAGTGGGAGACTGAAGGAAATATGCCCTAGAGGCAATAATAAAGTTATTATTTATTTCCTTATAATCATGATAAATGTTTATTATTCATGCTAGAATTGTATTTACCAGAAACATAATACATGTGTGAATACATAGACAAACAAAGTGTCACTAGTATGCCTCTACTTGACTAGCTCGTTAATCAAAGATGGTTATGTTTCCTAACCATGAACAATGAGTTGTTATTTGATTAACGAGGTCACATCATTAGTAGAATGATCTGATTGACATGACCCATTCCATTAGCTTAGCACCCGATCGTTTAGTATGTTGCTATTGCTTTCTTCATGACTTATACATGTTCCTATGACTATGAGATTATGCAACTCCCGTTTACCGGAGGAACACTTTGGGTACTACCAAACGTCACAACGTAACTGGGTGATTATAAAGGAGTACTACAGGTGTCTCCAATGGTCGATGTTGGGTTGGCGTATTTTGGGATTAGGATTTGTCACTCCGATTGTCGGAGAGGTATCTCTGGGCCCTCTCGGTAATACACATCACATAAGCCTTGCAAGCATTACAACTAATATGTTAGTTGTGAGATGATGTATTACGGAACGAGTAAAGAGACTTGCCGGTAACGAGATTGAACTAGGTATTGGATACCGACGATCGAATCTCGGGCAAGTAACATACCGATGACAAAGGGAACAACGTATGTTGTTATGCGGTCTGACCGATAAAGATCTTCGTAGAATATGTAGGAGCCAATATGGGCATCCAGGTCCCGCTATTGGTTATTGACCGGAGACGTGTCTCGGTCATGTCTACATTGTTCTCGAACCCGTAGGGTCTGCATGCTTAAGGTTACGATGACAGTTATATTATGAGTTTACATGTTTTGATGTACCGAAGGAGTTTGGAGTCCCGGATGAGATCGGGGACATGACGAGGAGTCTCGAAATGGTCGAGACGTAAAGATTCATATATTGGATGATATGGTTAGGCCAAGGGGTCAAGCCCATGAGGCTTTAGGTCGGTGCAAAAGGAGTTTTGCGGAGGCCAGGGGGCCAAACGCCGGAGACCCTGGCGTCTGGCCCTGGGCCAGACGCCGAGGCCCATGGCGTCTGGGCCAGACGCCAAGGATTGTGGCGTTTGGTCCTGGAGTCCGAGTGGGACTCTTGCCTTTCGGGCAAAACCGACTTTGAGGAGGCTTTTGCTCCAAGTTTCGACCCCGGGGCTCAACATATAAATAGAGGGGCAGGGCTAGCACCAAAGGGACAACAAGTTGATCCACGTGATCTATTCCTTAGCCGTGTGCGGCGCCTCAGCCACCATATTCCTCGATAATACTGTAGCGGAGTTTAGGCGAAGCCCTGCTGCTGTAGTTCATCAAGATCGTCACCACGCCGTCGTGCTGACGGAACTCTTCCCCGACACTTTGCTGGATCGGAGTCCGGGGATCGTCATCGAGCTGAACGTGTGCTCGAACTCGGAGGTGCCGTAGTTTCGGTGCTTGATCGGTTGGATCGAGAAGACGTACGACTACTTCCTCTACGTCGTGTCATCGCTTCCGCAGTCGGTCTGCGTTGGGTATGTAGACAATACTCTTCCCTCGTTGCTATGCATCACATGATCTTGCGTGTGCGTAGGAAATTTTTTGAAATTACTACGAAAACCAACAGTTTGACATCGCAAAAAGTAGAAATCAAGAAGGAACATCAATTTTTGATGGTTGGTAAAACCACTAGTTTCAAGAAGGGCAAGGCAAGAAGGGATACTTCATGAAACGGCAAATCAGCTGCTGCTCTAATGAAGAAACCCAAGGTTGAACCCAAACCCGAGACTAAGTGCTTCTGTTAAGGGGAACAACCACTAGAGCGGAATTACCCTAGATACTTGGTAGATGAGAAGGCTGGCAAGGTCGATAGAAGTATATTGGATATACATTATGTTAATGTGTACTTTACTAGTACTCGTAGTAGCACCAGGGTATTAGATACTGGTTCAGTTGCTAAGTGTTAGTAACTCGAAATAAAAGAGCTACGGAATAAACGGAGACTAGCTAAAGGTGAGCTGACGATATGTGTTGGAAGTATTTCCAAGGTTGATGTGATCAAGCATCGCACGCTCTTTCTACCATCGAGATTTGGTGTTTGCATTGAGCATAGACATGATT
The DNA here is from genome assembly GCF_002162155.2 of Triticum dicoccoides. Lineage (NCBI taxonomy): Eukaryota > Viridiplantae > Streptophyta > Magnoliopsida > Poales > Poaceae > Triticum > Triticum dicoccoides. The sequence goes on from NC_041391.1 coordinate 706,623,097, forward strand.
GGATTATGTCTATCGCAATACGGTTATTCATTTAAGGAGAATACTGGTTACTCTGTTTATTTGAATAATACCTTCAATGGTCTTGCACCTAAAGGAATGGTTTATTGAATCTCGATCGTAGTGATACACATTTTCATGCCAAAAAGATATAAGATAGTAATGATAGTACCACTTACTTGTGGCACTGCCACGTAAGTCATATTGGTGTAAAACGCATGAAGAAGCTCCATGTTGATGGACCTTTGGACTCACTCGTTTTGAAAAGTTTGAGACATGCGAACCATGTCTATTGGTGTATACGCATGAAGAAACTTCATGCAGATGGATCGTTTGGACTCACTTGATTTTGAATCACTTTAGATATGCAAATCATACCACATGGGCAAGATGACTAAAAAGCCTCGTTTTTCAGTAAAATGGAACAAGATAGCAACTTGTTGGAAGTAACACATTTTGATGTGTGCAGTCTAATGAGTGCTGAGGCATGCAGTGAATATCGTTATGTTCTTACTTCACAGATGATTCGAGTAGATGTAGAGTATATTTACTTGATGAAACACAAGTCTGAATTATTGAATGGTTCAAGTAATTTCAGAGTGAAGTTGAAGATCATCATGACAAGAGGATGAAATGTCTATGATATGATCATAGAGATGAGTATCTGAGTTACGAGCTTTGGCATGCAATTAAGACATTGTGGAAATTGTTTCACAATTAATACCGCGTGAAACACCATAGTTTGATGGTCTGTCCGAACATCATAGTTGCACCCTATTGGATATGGTGCGTACCATGATGTCTCTTATCGAATTACCACTATCGTTTATGGGTTAGGCATTAGAGACAACCACATTCACTTTAAAAGGGGCACCACGTAATTCCGTTGAGATGACACCGTATGAACTATGGTTTAGAGAAACCTAAGCTGTCATTTCTTAAAGATTTGGGGCTGCGACGCTTATGTGAAAAAGTTTCAGGTTGATAAGCTTGAACCCAAAGCGGATAAAATGCATCTTCATAGGACACCCAAAACAGTTGGGTATACCTCCTAATTCAGATCCGAAAACAATAGGGATTGTTTCTTGATTCGGGTCCTTTCTCGAGGAAAAGTTTGTCTCGAAAATTGAGTGGGAGGATGGTGGAGACTTGATGAGGTTATTGAACCGTAACTTCAACAAGTATGTAGCGGGGCACAGGAAGTTGTTCCTGTGACTCCTACACCAATTGAAGTAGAAGCTTATGATAGTGATCATGAAGTTTTTGGATCAAGTCACTGCCGTACCTCGTAGGGTGACAAGGATGCGTACTACTTTAGAGTGGTACAGTAATCCTGTCTTGAAGGTCATGTTGCTAGACAACAATGAACCTACGAGCTATGGAGAAGCGATGGTGGGCCCATATTCCGACAAATGGTTAGAAGCCATGAAATCCGAGATAGGATCCATGTATCAGAACAAAGCATAGACTTTGGTGGACTTGCCCGATGATCGGCAAGCCATTGAGATAAATGGATCTTTAAGAAGAAGACGGACGTGGACGGTAATGTCACCGTCTATGAAGCTCGACTTGTGGCGAAGAGTTTTTCACAAGTTCAAGGAGTTGACTACGATGAGATTTTCTCATCCGTAGCGATGCTTAAGTCCGTCGGAATCATGTTAGCATTAGCTGCATTTATGAAATCTGGCAGATGGATGTCAAAACGAGTTTCCTTACCAGTCTTCTTAAGGAAAGGTTGTATGTGATACAATCTGAAAGTTTTTGTCGATCATAAGGATGCTAAAAGGTATGCTGGCTCCAGCGATCCTTCTAAGGACTGGAGTAAGCATCTCGGAGTTGGAATGTATGTTTTGATGAGATGATCAAAGATTTTGGGTTTATACAAAAGTTTATGAGAAACTTGTATTTACAAAGAAGTGAGTGGGAGCACTATAGAATTTCTGATGAGTATATGTTATTGACATATTGTTGATCAGAAATGATGTAGAATTTCTGGAAAGCATATAGGGTTATTTGAAAAGTGTTTTTCAATGGAAAACCTGGATTAAGCTACTTGAACATTGAGCATCAAGATCTATAATGATAGATCAAAAACGCTTAATGGTACTTTCAAAATGAGCACATACCTTGACATGATCTTGAAGGTGTTCAAGATGGATCAGTCAAAGAAGGAGTTCTTGCCTGAGTTGTAAGGTATGAAGTTAAGACTTAAAGCTTGACCACGGCAGAAAAGAGAGAAAGGACGAAGGTCGTCCCCTATGCTTTTGTCATAGGCTCTATACTGTATGCCATGCTAAGTACCGCACCTGATGTGTGCCTTGTCACATGTCTGGCTAGAGGGTACAAAGGTGATCAAGGAGTCGACCACTAGATGGCGGTCAAAATTGTCCTTGGAGTAAATAAGGACATGTTTCTAAATTATGGAGGTGATAAAGAGTTCGGCGTAAAGGGTTACGTCGATGCAAGCTTTAACACCTATCCGAGTGACTCGGAGTAGCAAAACGGATATGTATAGTGGAGCAATCATTTGGAATAGCTCCAAGTGGAGCGTGGAAGCAGCGTTTACAATATGACCTAGATATTTGCGAAGTACATACGGATCTGAATGTTGCAGACCCATTGACTAAAACCTCTCTTGCAAGCAAAACATGATCAAACCCCAGAACTCATTGAGTCTTAATCACATGATGATGTGAACTAGTTTAGTGACACTAGTAAACTCTTTGGATGTTGGTCACATGGCGATGTGACCTGTGAGTGTTAATCACATGGCGATGTGAACTAGATTATTGACTCTAGTGCAAGTGGGAGACTGTTGGAAATATGCCCTAGAGGCAATAATAAAAGTATTATTATATTTCCTTGTTCATGATAATTGTCTTTTATTCATGCTATAACTGTATTATCCGGAAATCGTAATACACGTGTGAATACATAGACCACAATATGTCCCTAGTGAGCCTCTAGTTGACTAGCTCGTTGTGATCAACAGATAGTCATGGTTTCCTGGCTATGGACATTGGATGTCGTTGATAACGAGATCACATCATTAGGAGAATGATGTGATGGACAAGACCCAATCCTAAGCATAGCACAAAGATCGTGTAGTTCGTTTGCTAGAGCTTTTCCAATGTCAAGTATCTCTTCCTTAGACCATGAGATCGTGTAACTCCCGGATACCGTAGGAGTGCTTTGGGTGTATTAAACGTCACAACGTAACTGGGTGACTATAAAGGTGCATTACAGGTATCTCCGAAAGTGTCTTTTGGGTTGACACGGATCGAGACTGGGATTTGTCACTCCGTGTAAACGGAGAGGTATCTCTGGGCCCACTCAGTAGGACATCATCATAATGTGCACAATGTGACCAAGGGGTTGATCACGGGATGATGTGTTACGGAACGAGTAAAGAGACTTGCCGGTAACGAGATTGAACAAGGTATCGATATACCGACGATCGAATCTCGGGCCAGTATAATACCGCTAGACAAAGGGAATTGTATACGGGATCGATTGAGTCCTTGACATCGTGGTTCATTCGATGAGATCATCGAGGAACATGTGGGAGCCAACATGGGTATCCAGATCCCGCTGTTGGTTATTGACCGGAGAACGTCTCGGTCATGTCTACATGTCTCCCGAACCCGTAGGGTCTACACACTTAAGGTTCGATGACGCTAGGGTTATAAAGGAAGTTTGTATGTGGTTACCGAATGTTGTTCGGAGTCCCGGATGAGATCCTGGACATCACGAGGAGTTCCGGAATGGTCCGGAGGTAAAGATTTATATATGGGAAGTCCTGTTTTGGTCACCGGAAAAGTTTCGGGTTTTATCGGTAACGTACCGGGACCACCGAGAGGGTCCCGGGGGTCCACCAAGTGGGGCCACCTACCCCGGAGGGCTGCATGGGCTGTGTGTGGGAGGGAACCAGCCCCAGGTGGGCTGGTGCGCCCCTCACAAGGGGCCCAAGGCGCAGGAAGTGGGGAAGGGGGGCAAACCCTAGGGCAGATGGGCCCTAAGGCCCACCCTGGGTGCGCCTCCCCCTCTCTCCCCTTCTGGCCGCCACCCAGATGGGATCTGGGGGCTGCCGCCACCCCTGGGGAGGGAACCCTAGAGGGGGCGCAGCCCCCTCCCCTCCCCCTATAAATACTAGAGGTCTGGGGGCTGCCCAACACACGAGAATCTCTCCCTTCTCCTCTTGGCGCAGCCCTACCTCTCTCCCTTCTCCTCATATTTCGCGGTGCTTGGCAAAGCCCTGCTAGACTACCACGCTCCTCCATCACCACCACGCCGTTGTGCTGCTGCTGGATGGAGTCTTCCTCAACCTCTCCCTCTCTCCTTGCTGGATCAAGGCGTGGGAGACGTCATCGGGCTGTACGTGTGTTGAACGCGGAGGTGCCGCCCGTTCGGCACTAGGATCTCCGGTGATTTGGATCACGACGAGTACGACTCCTTCAACCCCGTTCTCTTGAACGCTTCCGCTTAGCGATCTACAAGGGTATGTAGATGCACTCTCCTCCCCCTCGTTGCTAGAATCTCCATAGATTGATCTTGGTGATGCGTAGAAAATTTTGAATTTCTGCTACGTTCCCCAACAGTATAAATTTCACCGCTTGACTGGGACTAGGACGGAGGCCGAATTGCTAGGCGAGCTCCGGACGATCCTGTTGCAGAGTACTTCGGACTCGCTTGGCGGTGTCCTGGGGCTTTATTGCCAAGTTAGAGATCTGCCTAAGAAGGCTGCTCTGTACTTCTGCTGCGAGGGCCGCAGTGTGCTCCTCTGTACGGAGGGAGCATTCTGTGTTTCCATTGACTGTTATAATCCCGCGGGGTCCGGGCTTCTTGAGCCACCGTCCATAAGGACTCTTGTAAGGTGGAATCCGTCAATGATGGGGTCAAGGACCAACGCGGCCGAACCGCCATGACGGATACTGGTCGGATGGTCCCTGTGATCGAAAGTGATCGGACAAGAAGACCATGGGTTGAACTTTGGGGCGACTGACTCCATCGCATAGACGTCCCTTAGCGCACGCTTTCGCTCCCGCTTGGGAATATGGGTTGCATATATCATGTTTACCGTTTTCACTTGGGGAGGAAATTTCTTTTGTCCTCCTGTGTTCGACAGCTGGGGCTCCTTGTCGTCGTCACTATGCGGCCCTTTTTCCTTGTTTTCAGCATTCAACTTGCCGGCCTGTTTGAACACCCAGCATTCTCTGTTGGTGTGGTTGGCTGGTTTATCGGGGGTGCCGTGAATTTGACACGAGCGATCGAGTATGCGGTCCAGATTGGACGGGCCTGAATTGTTTCTTTTGAATGCCTTTTTCCGCTGACGGACTTATAGCCGCTGAATCCGGCATTGATTGTTGTGTCTTTGGCGTTATCGCCGTTGTTGCGATGCTTATGTCTGTTACGTCGGGGCATCTGAAGTGTCAGTATTTCTTGATGTGCTGTTGCTGCGAGCCAGCCAGCTGTCCTCGCCCGCACAAAAGTGGGTCATAAGTGTTGGGAGGGCGGCCATGGACTTCGGCTTCTCTTGGCCGAGGTGTCGGGAGAGCCACTCGTCGCGGATGTTATGCTTAAAGGCCGCTAGGGCTTCGGCATCCGGACAGCCGACAATTTGGTTGTTTTTAGTTAGGAACCGAGTCCAGAATTTCCTAGCTGACTCTCCGGGCTGTTCGGTTATTTGACTTAAGTCATCAGCATCCGGGGGTCGCACATAAGTGACCTGGAAGTTGTCAAGGAATGCGTCTTCCAGGTTCTCTCAACTTCCAATGGAGTTTGCCAGCAGGCTATTCAGCCAATACCAAGCCGGTCCTTTGAGTTTTAGTGGGAGGTACTTGATGGCATGTAGATCATCGCTGCGGGCCATGTGAATATGGAGAAGGAAATCTTCATTCCATACCGCGGGGTCTGTTGTACCATCATATGATTCAATGTTCACGGGTTTAAACCCTTCTGTGAATTCATGATCCATTACTTCATCCGTGAAGCATAAGGGGTGTGCGGCGTCTCTATGCCGGGCTACATCACAACGCAGTTCAAATGAGTTTGGTCTGTTCTATTCGGCCCGGCCAGATTTGTTTTTTGTATATCCGGCGTGACAGTCATCGTCACGCGTTGGGGCATGCCCCCGTGATCCGTAGATCGATCTTGACTGTCCTGCTTTGCTTTCCAATTTGTCTCACAGGTCATGCGTGTAGCCCCGAGCCTTCGTGTTTTTGATTGTTTGGCGACGGGGTGTGGGCTGGACTTCGGGCTGATACGCCGCTTTGTCTCGACCACGAGGTGGCCGGTCAGCCGCATCCTGTGCTGGTAGTGTAGGCTTTAATGTCTCCTCCTCGAGTTGAGGTAGCAACCTACGCTTTGGGTAACTTTTGTTTGGGCGCTCGAGTCCGTATTCCTCGGCTGCCAGGACCTCAGTCCATCTATCAGTTAGCAGATCTTGATTAGCTTGAAGTTGTTGCTGCTTTTTCTTCAGGCTTTTTGAAGTGGCTATAAGCTGGCGCTTGAAGCGCTCCTGCTCGACTGGGTCCTCAGGCACGATGAATTCTTCGTCGCCGAGGCTTACCTCATCTTCGGAGAGAGGCATGTAGTTGTCGTCCTCCGAATCTCCATCCATTGCCTGTTCATTAGGGCTAACTTTCCCATCCTCCTGTCCGGCCGGCTCAAAGCTTGGCTGCGCGGGATTGTTTTCATATTTGGCATCATCCGGAGTGCTATTGTCTCTTGTGCCGGTATCACCGTTTTTGCTATGGTAGGGCTTAGAGCGGTGTCCTCGGCGCTTATGCTCTGTTGCTTCGTCGCCATTGCTTTCTTTGGGCGTGTCCACCATATATATATCTGATACGTCTCCGTCGTATCTACTTTTCCAAACACTTTTGCCCTTGTTTTGCACTCTAACTTGTATGATTTGGATGGAACTAACCCGGACTGACGCTGTTTTCAGCAGAATTGCCATGATGTTGTTTTATGTGCAGAAAACAAAAGTTCTCGGAATGACCTGAAACTCCACAGAATATCTTAGAATAAATAATAAAAAGTCCTCGCCAAAGATGAAGACCAGGGGGCCCACACCCTGTCCACGAGGGTGGGGGGCGCCCCCCCCCCTCGTGGGCCCCTGGTGGCCCTCCGACGCCAACTCCAACTCCATATATTGTCTTTCGGGGAGAAAAAAATTAGAGAGAAGAAATCATCGCGTTTTATGATACGGAGCCGCCGCCAAGCCCTAATCTCTCTCGGGAGGGCTGATCTGGAGTCCGTTCGGGGATCCAGAGAGGGGTATTCGTCGCTGTCGTCATCATCAACCATCCTCCATCACCAATTTCATGATGCTCACCGCCGTGCGTGAGTAATTCCATTGTAGGCTTGCTGGACGGTGATGGGTTGGATGAGATTTATCATGTAATCGAGTTAGCTTTGTTAGGGTTTGATCCCTTGTATCCACTATGTTCTGAGATTGATGTTGCTATGACTTTGCTATGCTTAACGCTTGTCACTAGGGCCCGAGTGCCATGATTTCAGATCTGAACCTATTATGTTTTCATGAATGTATCTGAGTTCTTGATCCTATCTTGCAAGTCATAGTCACCTACTATGTGTTATGATCCGGCAACCCTGAAGTGACAATAATCGGGACCACTCCCGGTGATGACCATAGGTTAAGGAGTTCATGTATTCACTATGTGCTAATGCTTTGTTCCAGTTCTCTATTAAAAGGAGGCCTTAATATCCCTTAGTTTCCAATAGGACCCCGCTGCCATGGGAGGGTAGGACAAAAGATGTCATGCAAGTTCTTTTCCATAAGCACGTATGACTATAAACGGAATACATGCCTACATTACATTGATGAATTGGAGCTAGTTCTGTGTCACCCTATGTTATGACTATTACATGACGACCCGCATCCGGCATAATTATCCATCACTAATCCGGTGCCTACGAGTTTTCCATATACTGGTTCTCGCTTATTTACTTTTCCGTTGCTACTGTTACAATCACTACAAAATACCAAAAACATTACTTTTGCTGTCTTTACTTTTGTTACCGTTACCACCTCTATCATATTACTTTGCTACTAAACACTTCGCTGCAGATACTAAGTTTCCAGGTGTGGTTGAATTGACAACTCAGTTGCTAATACTTGAGAATATTCTTTGGCTCCCCTTGTGTCGAATCAATAAATTTGGGTTGAATACTCTACCCTCGAAAACTCTTGCGATCCCCTATACTTGTGGGTTATCAAGACCTTTTTCTGGCGCCGTTGCCGGGGAGCATAGCTCTATTCTTTGAGTCATTTGGGATTTATATCTGCTAGACACTATGAAGAACTTGAAAGACGATCGAACTACTATTTTGCCCTCAACTACGAGGGGAGGTAAGGAACTGCCATCTAGCTCTGCACTAGATTCTCCTTCCGTTATAAGTAAGCTTGCGACACCTAAACCTGCTACTGCTATGAATTCTGATATGTCACATGTTATTGATGATGCCACTTCTGCTATGCATGATACTTATGATGAAACTACTTCTATGCTTGATAATACTGTGCCCCTTGGTAAATTTCCTTATGAGCAAATTGCTAGGTCTAGAGAAAGAGAAATTATTGAATCTGAATATGATGATGAGAGTGATGATGAAAATATGCCTGCTATTCCTGTGGGTTATCTTTTTGATGCGGAATCTTCTGCAGTTATTTTTGCTTGCCAGGATAGATACGAATTTAAGAGGCTGCTAGTTAAATGGAGTAAAGAATCTCTTAGAGATAGAATGAGACCCGACCCTGCTTTTGCTACTTCACCTATCTGTGTTCCCGATAAGGATTATTATGAATTTTCTGTTGATCCAGATATAATTACTTTGGTTGAATCTGATCCTTTCTATGGCTATGAATCTGAAACTGTTGTGGCAAATCTTTCTAAGTTAAATGATATAGCTGCCCTGTTTACTAATAATGAGAGATCGCGCTACCTTTATTTACTCAAAATATTCCCGTTCTCATTAAAGGGTGATGCTAATATATGGTTTATTTCTCTTGATCCTGGTTGTGTGTGTAGTCCCCAGGATATGATTTATTACTTCTCTACTAAATATTTCCCTGCTCATAAGAAACAAGCTACTTTGAGGGAAATATACAACTTCGTGCAAATTAAAGAAGAGAGTCTCCCACAAGCTTGGGGAGGCTTCTCAAGTTACTTAATGCTTTGCTTGATCATCCTCTTAAGAAACCTGAAATACTTGATATCTTTTATAATGGACTAACTGATGCTTCCAGAGATTACCTGGATAGTTGTGTTGGTTCTCTTTTCAGGGAAAGAACACCGGATGAAGCTGAAATTCTATTGAATAATATGTTGACAAATGAAAATAATTGGGCACCTCCCGAGCCACCTCCTGAGCCAGCTCCAGAGCCAATTGCTGAGCCTATTCCTAAACCAACTCCGAAGAAGAGAGGTGTTCTATTTCTCAGTCCCGAAGATATGCAAGAGGCAAAGAAATCTATAAAAGAAAAAGGTATTAAAGCTGAAGATGTTAAGAATTTACCTCCTATTGAAGAAATACACGGTCTTAATTTACCTCCTGTTGAAGAAGTATATGATCTCAATTCCTTATTCACTTAAGAACCTCCTGATCCCGATATCCCGACATAGGTAGTAAAGGTAAATTCTCTCTATTAGATATGATAAAGCTGAAGTCCCTCCTACTAAAATTGCTAGTCAGTGCTTGGATGAGTTTGATGACTTTATGTTTAAGCAAGATGACTTCAATGCTTATTTTGGTAGACAATTAAAATAGAATACCTTTATGATTAAATGCTTGGGTGATTTTATGGCTAATATTAGAGGTGAACTTAAACTTGTTAGAAAACATGCTTCTATGGTTACCACTCAAGTAGAACAAGTACTTAAAGCTCAGAAAGAAGTGCTTGATGAAATGAATAGTAAGAAAAATGATTATGCTATTAGAGTGGCTACTAGAACTGGTAGAATGACTCAGGAACCTTTGTATCCTGAAGGCCACCCTAAGAGAATCGAGCAAGATTCTCAAAGAAATAATATTGATGTACCTAGTTCTTCTAAAAGGAAGAAAAAGAAAAATGATAGGACTTTGCAAACTTCTAGTGAACCTATTGTTGAACCATCTGAGAATCCAAATGATATCTCTATTTCTGATGCTGAAACACAGTTAGGTGATGAACATGAACCTAGTGATAATGTTAATGATAATGTTCATGATGATGCTCAACCTAGTAATGACAATGATGTAGAGATTGAACCTGTTGTTGATCTTGATAACCCACAATCAAAGAATCAACGTTATGATAAAAGAGACTTCGTTGCTAGGAAACATGGTAAAGAAAGGGAACCATGGGTTCAGAAACCCATGCCTTTTCCTCTGAAACCATCCGATGAGGATTTTGAGCGTTTTGCTGAAATGTTTAGACCCATATTTTTGCGTATGCGATTAACTGATGTGCTCAAAAAAAACTTATGCTAAGTATATGAAGGATATCATTACTAATAAAAGAAAGATACCGGAAGCTGAAATTTCCACCATGCTTGCTAATTATACTTTTTAGGGTGGAATACCAAAGAAACTTGGAGATCCAGGAGTCCCTACTATACCATGCTCCATTAAGAGAAATTATGTTAAAACTGCTTTATGTGATCTTGGAGCCGGTGTTAGTGTTATGCCTCTTTCTTTATATCGTAGACTTGACTTGAATAAGTTGACACCTACTGAAATATCTTTTCAAATGGATGATAAATCAACTGCTATACCTGTCGGTATTTGTGAGGATGTGCCTGTCGTAGTTGCGAACGTTACTATTTTAACGGACTTTGTTATTCTTGATATTCCCGAGGATGATAGTATGTCTATTATTCTTGGAAGACCTTTCCTTAATACTGCAGGGGCTGTTATTGATTGCAACAAAGGAAATGTCACTTTTCATGTTAATGGCAATGAGCACACGATACACTTTCCGAGGAACAACCTCAAGTTTATAGCATCAACTCTATTGGAAAAATTCCATCGATTATATTTGGAGGTTTTGAATTTCCTCTCCCTGCTGTCCAGAAAAAGTATGATATCCTTATTGTTGGGGATTTTCATATCCCCGTTGAGGTAACTTAGTGTTATTCGAAATTTCTCCGGTTCCGTGCTATTCGGAATGAGTTTGTTAACAAGACTTGATCAACCTTGTTAGTGGGTTCATTTTGAAGATCACGAGATGGATGAAACTAGAAGCACAACTTTCTGTACCCTCTTTATATTTTCTGTTATTTAGTAGAAATAAAGTAAAATAGTATTTTTTCTGTCTGTTCCCTGACTTATCCGTGCAATATAAAAATATCCTGAAAATAAAAGTCCTCAGAATGCCATGCCAATTTAATATGATTTTTTTAGGAATATTAGAGGATTTACTGTGCAAAAATTACTGCGGGGGGAGCTGCCACCTGGCCACGAGGGAGGAGGGCACGCCCTACCCCCTGGGCGCGCCCCCTGCTCGTGGGCCCACGGTGGCCCTCCTCCACTTATCCCTGCACCCATCTTCTTCCTCTGCCTCACACAAACATGAAAAACCAACTCAAGCACGAGTTCCAGCCCCCGTTGTTGTGATTTTCGATCTCCTTACTCAAAGCACCTCTCGCAAAACTGCTTGGGGAGATTGTTCCTTGGTATGTAACTCCTCCATTGGTCCAATTAGTTTTTGCTCTAGTGCTTTATTCGTTGCAAATTTGTGTTGCATAGGTGACCATGTTCTTGAGCTTGCATGTCAAATTTGTGTGGTTCCAAGTAGTTCTAATGCTTGATATAGGCTCTAGGCACTTGTGGGAGTTGTTGCTATCAATTTTATTGAAGTTGGTTCACTTTTATTTGAAGTTACTAAAAATTTCAGATTATTTCAGAAATAATGAAGAGACTTTTAAGGGGCTCGTCGAGCCGAAGCTCGAAGGAAAAACAAAAGGAAGAAGAGCAGAAGCCCAAATTTAATTTGCCTCGCACCGCGGAGGTCCGGCCGTGTGAATGGCCTTCCGATGACTTCTTGAGGAGAGCCGGGATTTATGAGGATTTCTATCTATTAATTAAGAACGCCGGCCTCACCGACTTCCTCCGCGACCAACGTCATCAGTATCTCTTACTCACAAATACTTTTGTGCAAAACTTCTACTTTTTCCCTAAGAAATCACCTCCATCAGTAGAGTTTCATTTATATGACGTTGTTAAGGAGATGACATTAGCTGAATTTTGCGAGGTTTGCAAAATACCCTTTGAGGGCACCTAGGATGAACCACACCGTAACGAAGTAGAAGCTTTTATTAACACTATCACTGTGGGAGAAACCAGGAAGGTTTCTGATGCAAGGATTACTAGCATACATTTTCCTGTTTTACACTACTTTGCCTTATTTGCTAGTCGTTGCTTGATTGGACGCGGGAACTGTGGAAACCTTAGTGTTCCTGATATTATTATTTTGCTCCATGGTTTACACCGCAATAACACTATTAGTATGGGTGGAATTGTTGCTAGACGGTTAAGTCTGAACCGTACTAAGGGCCCTATCTTTGGAGGCATTTATGCTTCACGCCTAGCTGAATATTTTGAATTACCTATTAGGCATGAGGAGAAAGAAGAAACATCGTTGCCCTATGCTTATTTAGATTATAAGAGTATGCTGGCGCATGACTTTCTTGTTAAGAATCGTGAATGGGAGCTCAAATATAAATTATACTTTGATAAACATCACCCTAAGACTAGTACTTTGCCTGCTCCCTCTTTGTTTAACTTGTCTGCAGGTCCTCACATCGTTCCGTGGGTGGCTGTTCAAGCCTATCGGAATCCTGCACCAACCCCGGAACCGGAACCATAAGATGAGCCTCCACGACAGTCTGTTTATTCTTGGGATCCTGAGGCGGTTGCCAGCCAGTGGCAGTCAGAGTCATCTTCATCACATTATGATCCCAACTATTCTTCATCGCGGTACGACCCCAGCTACACCTACGGGTATCCGCCAGGCTATCCCTGGCAATAGACCAACTTAGGCCAAAAGCCTAAGCTTGGGGGAGTACGTATTTCTCACCGACATTACATTCATGTTCACACACACTCATTGCTAGATGTCGGTGCTCACACTCTTTCACTGTAATATCCATGCTAGTTTATTTTCTTTTTCCTGCTTTCTTCTTGTGTGTTTAATAACCTTAAGGAAAAACCAAACATTAGTAGTAGTTTATTTCTTTGTTGTAGTAATTAAAAAGAAACCCCAAAAATATTTCCTGTTCTTCTTTTGCTTGTTGGGAGCTTTCCCGTGTAAATAGTTTGTATTCCTTTTCTTTCCTTTGAGGTCGAGAAGACTATATTGAAAATGCTTAGTGGCTCTTATATGCATGATTATTTATTTAACTTAGAGCCCATATTACCTGTCTTCTCTCTTGAGTTGAATGCTTGCAGATTCTAGCTTAGTCGAATGCACGTGCACTCTTATTATTATACACATCGTTCGGTCGTGCAAGTGAAAGGCAATAATGATGATATATGATGGACTTATTGGGATGAGAAAAGCTGGTATGAACTCGACCTCTCTTGTTTTTGTAAATATGATGATTCATCGTTCCTGAGTCAGCTATTATGAAGTAAACATATTTGCAATGATGTTTAGAGATTATAGTTGCTTGTGCCATGCTTGATTAGCTATGAGTTATAATGGTTTACCTTGCGTGCCAACATGCTATTAGAATGATTATGATGTGGTATGATGGGATGGTATCCTCCTTTAAATGAATTGAGTGACTAGACTTGGCACATGTTCACGCATGTAGTTGAATCAAATCAACATAGCCTTCATGATATTTATGTTCATGGTAGATTATATCCTACTCATGCTTGTATTCGGTGTAAATTAATTTTAATGCATGTTTACGACTGTTGTCGCTCTCTCAGTTGGTCGCTTCCCAGTCTTTTGCTAGCCTTCACCTGTACTAAGCGGGAATACTGCTTGTGCATCCAAACTCCTTAAACCCCAAAGTTGTTCCATATGAGTCCACTATACCTACCTATATACGGTATTTACCTGCCGTTCCAAGTAAATTTGTATGTGCCAAACTCTAAACCTTCAAATAAACATTCTGTTTTGCATGCTCGAATAGCTCATATGTCAACTAGGGCTGCCCTTATATTCCGTGTTAGGCGGGTTATTCTCAAGAGGAGTGGACTCCGCTCCTCATTCACGAGAAAATGGCTGGTCACCGGGATGCCCAGTCCCATGCTTTATGCAAACTAAATCAAAATAATTGCAAACAAAACTCCCCCTGGGACCCGTTGAATGTTGGAGGCACTCGTTGTTTCGAGCAAGCCATGGATTGATGCTTGTGGAGGAGGGGGAGTATAAACTTTACCATTCTGTTTGGGAACCGCCTATAATTTGTTTAGCATGGAAGATATCGTCATCTCTTAGTTTTTATGTTGGCAATGAAAGTATGCCGCTCAAAATATAATTTATCTCTATTTCAAAACCGAGCTCTGGCACCTCTACAAATCCCTGCTTCCCTCTGCGAAGGGCCTATCCATTTACTTTTATGTTGAGTCCTCATCCTTCTTATTAAAAGCACCCGCTGGAGAGCACACTGTCGTTTGCATTCATTATAATTGGTTTATATTGGGTATGATTTGACTGGATCTCTTTTACCATGAATTACAATGTTTAGTCAGTCCTTGATCTTTAAAGGTGCTCTGCATTTATGTTTTGCGGTCTCAGAAAGGGCTAGCGAGATACCATTTTGTTATATCATGTTATAATTATTTTGAGAAAGTGTTGTCATCCGAGTTTTGTTATTATAGCTCGCTAGCTGATTATGCTATTGATATGAGTAATTGTGAGACCTATGTGTTATTGTTAGTATGGTTAGTTCATAATATTTGCTGAAACTTGAATGCTGGCTTTTCATGTTACAACAACAAGAGCAAACAGAGTTTGTAACAGTTTTTCTTTTTCTCTTTCAGTTTGTCAACTGAATTGCTTGAGGACAAGCAAGGGTTTAAGCTTGAGGGAGTTGATACGTCTCTGTCGTATCTACTTTTCCAAACACTTTTGCCCTTGTTTTGGACTCTAACTTGTATGATTTGAATGGAACTAACCCGGACTGACGTTGTTTTCAGCAGAATTGCCATGATGTTGTTTTATGTGCAGAAAACAGAAGTTCTCGGAATGACCTGAAACTCCACGGAATATCTTAGAATAAATAATAAAAAATCCTCGCCAAAGATGAAGACCAGGGGGCCCACACCCTGTCCACGAGGGTGGGGGGCACCCCCCTCCCCTCCTGGGTGCGCCCCTACCTCGTGGGCCCCCTGGTGGCCCTCCGACGCCAACTCCAACTCCATATATTGGCTTTCGGGGAGAAAAAAATCAGAGAGAAGAAATCATCGCGTTTTACGATACGAAGCCGCCGTCAAGCCCTGATCTCTCTCGGGAGGGCTGGTCTGGAGTCCGTTCGGGGCTCCGGAGAGGGGATTCGTCGTTGTCGTCATCATCAACCATCATCCATCACCAATTTCATGATGCTCACCGCCGTGCGTGAGTAATTCCATCGTAGGCTTGCTGGACGGTGATGGGTTGGATGAGATTTATCATGTAATCGAGTTAGCTTTGTTAGGGTTTGATCCCTAGTATCCACTATGTTCTGAGATTGATGTTGCTATGACTTGCTATGCTTAATGCTTGTCACTAGGGCCCGAGTGCCATGATTTCAGATCTGAACATATTATGTTTTCATGAATATATGTGAGTTCTTGATCCTATCTTGTAAGTCTATAGTCACCTACTATGTGTTATGATCCGGCAACCCCGAAGTGACAATAATCGGGACCACTCCCGGTGATGACCATAGTTTCAGGAGTTCATGTATTCACTATGTGCTAATGCTTTGTTCCAGTTCTCTATTAAAAAGAGGCCTTAATATCCCTTAGTTTCCAATAGGACCCCGCTGCCACGGGAGGGTAGGACAAAAGATGTCATGCAAGTTCTTTTCCATAAGCATGTATGACTATATACGGAATACATGCCTACATTATATTGATGAATTGGAGCTAGTTCTGTGTCACCCTATGTTATGACTGTTACATGATGAACCGCATCCAGCATAATTATCCATCACTAATCCGGTGCCTACGAGTTTTCCATATACTGGTTCTCGCTTATTTACTTTTCCGTTGCTACTGTTACAATCACTACAAAATACCAAAAACATTACTTTTGCTATCTTTACTTTTGTTACCGTTACCACCTCTATCATATTACTTTGCTAATAAACACTTTGCTGCAGATACTAAGTTTCCAGATGTGGTTGAATTGACAACTCAGCTGCTAATACTTGAGAATATTCTTTGGCTCCCCTTGTGTCGAATCAATAAATTTTAGTTGAATACTCTACCCTCGAAAACTGTTGCGATCCCCTATACTTGTGGGTTATCAATATCATATGATGAGGTGGTTGTCCAGCGCCCTGTGGGCGGTGGTTCCTATTCTTCTCCTGCATCGTCGTCCATACCGTCGATGTCTTCGGAGTCGAAATCAAGCATGTCGGTTAAGTCATCGACAGTGGCTATTAAGTGGGTGGTGGGTGGGGAACGAATTTCTTCGTCGTCCGCTTCCCACTCAAGCCGGACATAGTTTGGCCAAGAGTCTCCTGACAGAGAGAGAGAGATTTCAGTGAATTTAGCACGTCACGCAAGGGTGAGTGCTGAAAGATATCCGCGGAGGTAAACTCCATGATCGTCACCCAATCAGATTCGATAGGCACGGATGCACGCAGTTTGGAGCCTATGGCCGGAGACGAGTCCGAGGGTCCGACGACACAGGCTTCATTGGAGGTGAAGTCTCTGTTCGGCACTATCGCCGATGTGTGTTAGGCCTCCGTGGCGGGGTCCATCCACCCGTCCTCGGATGGCACGATCTGCTCCGGATTAAGAGTCGGGGCAACCGCAGGTGTGATCTCTCGAACACCGTCCGATGGTAGATCTAGGTCATGCTCCTCGTGACTGTTCGGCACACCTATCATGGGTTCGAATCCGTCGAAGATCAAGTCTCCGCGGATGTCGGCAGTGTAGTTCAAGCTTCCAAACCTGACCTTATGGCCAGGGGCGTAGCTATCGATCTGCTTCAGATGGCCACACGAGTTGGCCCGTAGTACGAAGCCGCCGAATACGAAGATCTGTTCGGGGAGGAAAACCTCACCCTGGATCGCATCATTGCAGATGATTGAGGGAGCCACCAAGCCTTACCGCGACGACACAGTGGAACTCTCAATGAAAGCACCAATGTCGGTGTCGAAACCGGCGGATCTCGGGTAGGGGGTCCCGAACTATGCGTCTAAGGCTAATGGTAACAGGAGGCGGGGGACACAATGTTTACCCAGGTTCGGGCCCTCTCGATGGAGGTAATACCCTACTTCCTGCTTGATTGGTCTTGATGATATGAGTATTATAAGAGTTGATCTACCACGAGATCGTAGAGGCTAAACCCTAGAAGCTAGCCTATGATTATGATTGTTCTTGTCCTACGGACTAAACCCTCCGGTTTATATGGACACCGAAGGGGGCTAGGGTTACACAGAGTCGGTTACAGAGAAAGAGATCTACATATCTGAATTGCCAAGCCTGCCTTCCACGCAAAGGAGAGTCCCACCCGGACACGGGACGAAGTCTTCAATCTTGTATCT
Organism: Triticum dicoccoides; assembly: GCF_002162155.2. Lineage (NCBI taxonomy): Eukaryota > Viridiplantae > Streptophyta > Magnoliopsida > Poales > Poaceae > Triticum > Triticum dicoccoides. The sequence continues at coordinate 706,640,811 of NC_041391.1, forward strand.
TCATAGTCCAACAGTCCGGCCAAAGTATAGTCCGGCTGTCCAAGGACCCCCTAATCCAGGACTCCCTCACGGACGTCCGGAAATGCCTCTGTGGCGGCCGAAGACGTACAACAACGACGGTGGAGATGGAGGGTGCGGATGCAAAGCAGGCGCGAGAAGGGCGGAGTGGAAGGAAATAGGGCCGGGAGGGGGGTTTGGGTGGGTATGGGGTGTCAGAGTCCTACGTTTCGGGTGTCCGGACTCCGGCCAAACTCCCCCACTTTGTCTCCAGTTTATGGGAGAAACGTGTCTGGACGGCCACGCGGACCGATACAGGACCGCGTTGGATGGCTTCCGCCCTCCGGACGACGCGGATTGAACGGATGCCGGTGATTTGCGGGCCCTCCTTGGAGATGCCCTAAAGCATAGACCCAAGTACAGTGCTAAAAAAAGTTGTCGGCAAAATGGAAAATGCTACTCTTTGTTTCAAAATGTACTGCATATTTTGTTTTGAAGTCAAACATGTATATAGTTAATAAAGTTTAAGGAACAACTTATCGACATTCACAATATAAAATTAGTGTCATTAAATTTATCATGAAGTGTAGTTTATATATTATTTATTTAGTATTTCACGCCTTGATACTTTATTTTAAAAACTTGTCAAGCATAAACTTGTTTGCACTGCATCATGGAACAAAGAGAGCAATGTACATGAGGATTAATCTTTTTTTAGAGGAAAAGGGCAAACAGCCCCGGTTCCATTTCAAAGAAACCAAACCCAGAGTAAAGATTATTACAGAACGTGAGGGAGGATGATCGTATCAACCCTGGCGGAATTCTGAAAAGAAAGGAAACTAAACAAAAAAAACTCAGGGGAAGACCACACTCTGAGAACCTAACACTGGTCCTGCCTTATCAGCCCTGCTCTGGCCAGAATATCATCGGAGGTTTTCTTGCAGCTTCCCAGAAGGACGCCGCACTCGCATCCACTTGTTAAACGAAAATATCTTTTTCTAACTTTTCTAGGGGGTGTGTACCCAAGCACATCACTCTCATTTTGGTGCTCACATTTTCCTCGGTTTACTCCAAGTTGGAATCCTGTCTTGTCTTGTTGTAATAATATAATAAGTATAAGAGAAATCTGGTATGTAAGCTGCCACGCGTCACATTTTTATTCACTCGATCGGTTGTTATATATGTACATGTGATCCTGCTGCTCTTGCGAGAACACTTGCTCACGTCAACTCCCTTTGCTCCACATCAAATATTTCCCCTTAGATTCCCGCTGGCGCTCCTTCCATACGCGAACAGAAGAAATTCACCAACCGGTGCCGTGGCCAAGAGGTAGGTGTGATTTCTCTCATGTATATTGTTAGTTGTGTGCATCTTAGTAATGCATTGACCGGGTGTAATGCTTAAAGTCTTTTAAGTAATAAATCATCTTTTTTTGAATACGCACCAGAGTAATGTCCATCTGAGCCACCGGTTACTGTGCGCATGCAGCCACAGGTGCAGTACCTGAGCCTCCCCCGTGACGCGCCTCCATGCTGCTCCACCGACAGCCAGCGCACGACGATGCTCTTGCTCGGAACCAACATCATGCTCGTCCTGCCAGCTGATCCAACCCTAGTTCTGCATGAAAAATCAGCAAACTGATGACACATCCTAGACGAGACTGTTCGTTTGTAGTGGAGCACATATACTCAACACATTTCTTTCATCATACTTCTGCGCTGGAAATTTCAAAACATACTCAGAAAACTTTACAAATAAACCTGTATTTTGGGCAAATGACTCCTGGAAAGCTCACCGGATATTCTTCACACACAGCGTAACTATCACTAGTGCCTAATCATGATTTGAACAATTTTTTTTTTACAAACTCTTGGTCTCTGGCTATGATGATGGGTCACAACTTTATGTATTTTGCATAGTGCTGCAGGGCCTAAGTTTAGATGAAACACACTCGCTGCACTGTCTAGCCGCTACATACATTCAGGAAAACCCATGCCTTCGAACTATTTTTGTCTTAGTAAGTTTAGACATTTCCAAAATCAGGAGCACTAATTTATATGGTCAATTACTTCAAACTTCTGTTCATAATAAGCATCAATTTTATAAAATCCAAGGGGCCCTACAGATCGCAATAAGCTGAATATTAACCGTAGACATTTCGAAAATTCAGCAGCAGCAGTCTGTCATATTAAACCTACACATTCCGAAATTCAGCCGCAGTAGTTGTCCTCCCGTAGTCTTAGTCAATTTCTTAAAATCCAAGGCTAAGGGCTTTACCTTCAAAAGCATGCAAACAAATTCATGAAAACCTGGGGACAAGCCAACATTTGAAACTAAACCAGACATGCCAAGCTGGAACACAGTTCGACTTATTACATTACCTAGCCACTGGCCAAAATGCAGAGTTACGAAAAGCATGTCAACACCTAAAAATTAACCATGGTCTCACACCGAAGCTAAAACATGTCACCCAAATAAGATAACTGAAAAGATATCATGAGCCCATCAGCTCCTACCCAGTGCATTCCCCAAACTGCATTCTACTTTCCAGCCTTAGTTCCATTGCTTTATTACAATTATTTTGCCAGTGCCCCTCAAACTGCATTCTACTTGCAAGCCGCAGTTCTTACATTTGGCAGTCTTCCGAGGTTGCTTAGGGACATCACCACGTGAGGGCATCTGGGCATGTAGCTTGCTTATGCCCTTGTTTTCAGCATATCTGTAACGCCCCGGATGTAACTTTCCATAATTGTAACTCCAACTCGTGCCATTTCTGGCTATGTGATATGATATTTCCTTCGTGGTTGGGTTTTGTCTTCGTTTTGCATTTTGTTCATGTCATGCATTCATCATTGCATCATTTGCATTGCATCATGCTTCATCTTATTAATTTTTGCAACTCAAATAAATAAATTGTATGGATCTTCGATCCATTCAAATCGAGGGAAGGGTGACTTCTCTTTATAAAATATCCTCCCAATATTAGGGAGCTATTATAAAATATTCCATTAATGTGGAATCACCAAAAACAAACTTGCTTTTTAATCTCTCTCCTTTCCAACTATTCTAATCCTTGGCCCTTCTCCTTTTATTCCAAATCAAGCGGTGGCGCTTCGAAATTATGTCAAGTAGCCACATTCCAAGCTTGAGCTCGACTCGAATTTATTTGATCCTTCAAATAAATTCAAACCTTTTATTTTTTTTCCCTGGTCCAACCAACTCTCCTCTTTCATTTCTTTTTTCTGGTTGCCCATCAGCCCACAAACTAGGCCGGCCCATTTGCCCCTGGAGGTCCAGCCGCCCCCACCAGCTCGATAACCCTAGCTAACCCAACCCTCGTCCTCTCGATCTCTCTCTCTCGTCTCCCTCTCCTCCCTCGCGCCGCCAGAGGAGCCCATCTCCTCGATCTTCCCCTTCCCCTCCTTTGCGCCCCATCTCTCCTCCCTCCGTTCCCATCTTCCCCGCGCCCGATCTCCTCCTCGACGTCGGCCCCGCTGCCGAGCGCCGCCCCTCCGCGCGACGTCTCCTGCTTGCCTTCCATGGCGCCCCGCATCTGTCGCGCCTCGCCCTTTGCCGCTCGCGCTGCCCGCTGGCTCTGGCAAGCGTTGCGCCGGCGAGCCCCTCTAGGATTCTTTCTCCTCCTCGCCCGTGACCCGAGCATTGTGCTCACGGCCGCGCCATGGCCGCCTCCCTCCGCTGCCAGTCCAACCCCCTCCGTGGCGTGGGCCGCTTGGCCTACTCGTCGCCATTGCTGCACCACGACGGCCTCCTTCGACCCATCCCCGACCTCCTCGTTCGACTCCTTGCTGGATCCGGCAGGTCCTCGTCTGCGCTGCCCGACCCGCCATCTTTGCCTCCTGCTCGAGCCCGGGCCAGATGTTGCATCTCCATGTCTCCGCCGTGCCAAGTTCCCGCCGCTGCCGCTGCAAGTCCCGCTCGGAACCAGCCCCCTGCATCGCGCCAAGTCCCTGCATCGCGCCCCTGTAGCCTTGTTGACGCCAAGTTCGACTACACTGCAAGACCCGGGACGCCAAGACTGCCTCCGTGGATTTATTAAAAGTTCCACGACGACCGACGCATAGTACCACTACGATTACTGTGTACATCTTCGGACGCCAAGACCAAGACCGCCAAGTACCCCTCGGATCAGCAAGTTCGACTACCATCGATGTAAACTGCTTCCTGAACGTGAACGCTACTTCCTCTACTGACGCCGTGTACAACTACTTCCACTATGACCGTTCCGAGGACGTCTACTTCCTCTACATCGCATCGAACCCGATGCGCTCCGAAAACGCACGCTTCGAAGGTATAACCCGAGACGCCCGTGAACGAATGCTTTGTTGTATGAGATGCTCGCGTTTGCTCCGTGTCGAGTTGTTGCTTGCACGTTCCTCGTTTCCATGCCACCGACATGTGGGACACCCGGTATCCGGGATCACTCCCCGTCACACTTGCACGTTTGCACATCCACACTTCCTTTTGCACCGGTATCTCTATGAGCTACCAGAATCGATATGTAGTCGTGGCATCATTTTCAGATTCGTCGCCGTGGCACCCTTTCTTTCCACCACGGTGACAAATGCTTCATAAGATGCTCATGTCAACGTTTTCATAAAATTGCATAAAACTTACATATGTCATCCGCATCATGATAACAACATTTAAAATGTTAAAATGTTGGTTGCTTTAAATTGCTAAATGACATGTGGGGATTTTCCGGAGTTGTTGTTTGTTTTTCCGACCTCATTTAAACTTTCCTAGATAGGTAGTTTAATTATGCTTCACCTCTTGCCATGTTTAACAATATTTAATATTGTTTGGTAGCTTAAACGGGATTAAACTAAATATGTCAATGTGGTGTTTTGTCAATATGCAACTCGTTGCATATTGAGCTCCGCTTAACTTGTAGTATTGTTTGTTGCACTTTGCCATGCCATGCCTCATTAAACCGGACATGCATCATACTTGATTGTGCATCATGCCATGTTTATGTGATGTGTGTTTACCATGTTGGTTGCTTCTTTCCGGTTTGCTTCTCTCGTTAGATTCGGTTTCCGGAGTTGTGAGGATTTTTTCGACTACGTCCGTTTGTCTTCTTCATGGACTCGTTCTTCTTCCTTGCAGGATCTCAGACAAGATGACCATTACCCTCGATATCACTTCTATCTTTGCTTGCTAGTTGCTTCGTTCTATCGCTATGCTGCACTACCCTTCCATATTGCCATGTCAGCCTCTAACCTTTTCATCCTTCCTAGCAAACCGTTGTTTGACTATGTTACCGCTTTGCTCAGCCCCTCTTATAGTGTTGTTAGTTGCAGGTGAAGTTGAAGATTGCTCCATGATGGACATGATTATGTTAGGATATCACAATATCTCTTATTTAATTAATGCATCTATATACTTGGTAAAGGGTGGAAGGCTCGGCCTTATGCCTGGTGTTTTGATCCACTCTTGCCGCCCTAGTTTCCGTCATACCGGTGTTATGTTCCTTGATTTTGCGTTCCTTACGCGGTTGGGTGATTTATGGGACCACCTTGACAGTTCACTTTGAATAAAACTCCTCCAGCAAGGACCAACCTTGGTCTTAACATTTGCCACCTAAGCCTTTTTCCCTTGGGTTCTGCAGACTCAAGGGTCATCTTATTCCCCCCCCCCCCCCGGGCCAGTGCTCCTCCGAGTGTTGGTCCGAACTAGAGCCACTTGCAGCGCCACCTCGGGGAAACTTGAGGGCTGGTTTTAGTTGTACGTAGTGTTCATCCGGTGTGTCCAAAACAATGACCCAAGAGGGAGAAAAGCCCCGAAGGCACTGCCATCGTTCGATTTGGGAGACCCAGATCTAGGGTTTCCCCTGAAGTAGCTGGAACACGGTGACAACGATTGCATCTGACGATGCCTTCAACAAGGAGACGACGCTTACGATACCGACATCGACTGCCATAATTGAGGTCGACACAATTTTCACCGGCAGTCGCGCCACACCGAACCAGCAACTGCTCAGCCGGAGCCTCGACAGGGATCCAACATCCGTGACCGACCCGCTACTGGCAGGTCATGTGCTTCCCGAAGAAGGAGCCACACCTGGACAGAGCGACCCTGCCTCGAGCACGCACCTCCAAATCATGCATCACGCCTCATAGCACGGCAACACCAAATCACCGCGCAGATCCTCCCAAGGCCTTCAGTGGGCCCCCACTGACAGGATCCAAGCCGGGAGATAGAGAACGCCCCGCCGCCGTCGTCCTTGGACCCGCACAGGCTTCGGCGGCAAGGCCACAGGCGGTGGTGAGATGAGGAGTTGGCCGGTTGGCTGCTTGCGGCCAAGAGATTGAATCGCCCCCGCGGTCGTCCCAGCAAGACGACCCGGTGGATGTGGGGTGCCAGGTTAATCGACAGACAAAACACTTGGCCAGTTTTCAGCCAATGGCAGGATGCTACAGTTATGTAACGTGTCTTACGTATGTTACGTACGATCTGATGTGGTGGGTTTGGATTGGGCCGAATTTGGGGACACCGGCCCACCCTGAAAATCAGGGGGGCAGTTTAGTTAGCGTGGGAAGGATTTACGTAAGGTTTCGTAAACCCATACGCAGGTGTAGCATTATCGGTATTTGGACGTTGTCACATATCTTGGCCGTCTAGCTTTGAAGCATTCACACTTGAACATGATACCCGAAAAAGCAAATTGATGATAAACATGAGGATTAATCTTTTAGTTTACGCTGATGAACGAAAATATCATTTTCAAACTTTTCTAGGGGGCGTGTACCCAAGCACATCACTTTCTTTTTGGTTCTTACTTTCTCCTCGGCTTACTCCAAGTTTGAATCATGTCTTGTCTTGTAACATTATAATATAAGAGGAATCTGGTACTTCAGCTGCCGCTTGTCACATCTTCGTACACTCATTTTTGTGCATTAATTCCAAGCATGATTATTGGTTATATATGTGTGGTGTGAGGACCCAGAAATGAACTGAAAGGTGTACACATGTTAAAAAAAATGTCTATTTCAATTGGTTTGGAAGGGTCTTGAAAATTGGCTAATTATTGGTACACGGCAAAAAAATATTTTCTAAAATTCTACATGTGCCATGGCACACCCGGCACACCCATTAGATACCTCACTCAAACACTCTGTAACTCTATTATCCTCTCATTTAATGGACGAGGCAAATCTTTTGCCCCCGTTTTGAAAAAAAGCACTCGCTCAATCATGTCAAACTCCCTGTGCTTCCCCACCAATAACTCCCCTTAGATTCTCGCAGGTTCCCGGTGGCGCGCGCTAGCTGCTCTATACGCAAGGGAAGAAATTCCCCACCAGGTGCCAACGCTGAGAGGTAGGTATGATTTTTTCAGGCAAGTATATCCCTAAAATCAGAAACATAAAATTGGAAATCTGACAAGTGTATCTCTCCGCAAAAGCATCCTAAAATTTGAGAACTGTACCCTAAATCGTCGGCAAACACACAATTAAAATGTGGCAAGTGTACCCGAGAAAATTGACAACATAACATTAGGAACCTGGCAATTCTACCTTAAATTTCAGCAAAAGCACCCCAAAATCAGGCAACTACAACTAAAATATCCGGCAAACACACACATGAAATCTGGCAAGCGTACCCCTAAAATCTGACAACATAAAATTGCGAACCTGACAGTTGTACCTTAAATCTTCGACAGAAGTACCCTGAAATTTGATAAATGTATCTTAAATCTCCGGCAAACGTGGTATTAAAATCCAGCATTTTTTTTTTCAATAAATGTATCCCTAAATCTGGCAACATCAGAAACTAAAAACTCGCAAGTATATCTTAAATCTCCGGTAAATGCACCTTCTAAAGTCTAAACCTTTCAATTATACCTTAAACCTAGTTGTCAAAAGAAATTATACCTTAAACATGTCAACTATGCGTGAAAGTAATTGATGTTTCCCTGCAAAAAAAAAGTAATTGATGTTTCAACTTATTTAAAAGCAATTTAATGTAAGTACATGCTAAATCTGAATCACTACGCTAACAGACTAGCACATGCAAAAAGCTGATGATACTGTTGTTAGCATTAACAAGTAGTGTAGCCTTTCCTTAAAGTCACACTCCTGGGGTCCTACCGTCCTAGCAGCATTGTGACAGGTCAAATTTACTGTCACATTTACTGCAACTCTGCCTTTTGCAGTCATACCACTTGCGCGTGTGGGCCAGCCTTCGGGAGCCGCCGCACGCGACTAGGTGAGGTGCTGTATCTAGACTCATTTTAGTGCTAGATACATCCGTATCTAGACAAATCTAAGTCAAGTAATTCGGAACGGAGGGAGTAGTGTATATCTAAATAGCTAGTTTTCACTAATCTATTTTTTAACATGTATGTAAGTATGTCACATCATCATTTAACATGCATGGAGAAAGATCCATCATAAGATGCAATCATGCATATAAAAAGGCACATCAACATGCACATGCATGAGAATTTACATACTGTTATGATATTTATATTATACGATTAGTAAAAAATCAAACACCACAAATTGTTTTTAATTTCAGTTCTCATATTGTTAATTTATATACTCATGTTTCATACAATCAATTCTCACTGGTTATATTGCAAAACATTCCCACAACAACGGGTGGGGTATCATTTACTCTCTGTCCCATAATATAAGAACGTTTTTGACACTATGGGACGGAGGGAGTAGTTTGTTATATATATATGTGTGTGTGTGTGATCCTGCTGCTTTTATGCGAGAATACTAGCTTAGTCTAACTCACTTTGCTCCTCACCAATAATTCCCCTTAGAGTCTGCTGGTTCCTCGTGGCGCGCGACACTGTTGACCAAGAGGTAGGTTTGATATTTTTTTCTCTTGAGTTTCGAATCCGACGTATCTTTGTTGTTGTCAATGTTGTGTTTTTAGGGTTGTAATAAGTTAATTATAGGACGGATTAGTTAGATTATTATTAAGTTCTTGTCGGAGGAAACACGAATTGTATTCTAATTGATCGATTGATGATCAATTTGGCATGCTCAGTGGCCGATCGATGGGTGGACTGGCTGAACAGTTGGGAGGATGGGAGGTCCAGATCCTGCTGCTTTCAAGCTTGCTGCTACAAGTGCTCCTGCTCGTCTTCACCGAGTGGCGCCGGCGTGCATCCCGCTGGGCTCTGCTGTCCGCAGCGCTGAATGGCATCCTGTGGCTGCTGTACCTGCTGGCCGACTCGGTGGCGATCTACGTGCTGGGCCACATGTCCCTGAGCTGCAAGCCACGCGAGCAGCAGCAGCTCATGGCGTTCTGGGCGTCCTTGCTGCTGGTGCACCTGGGTGGACAGGACACGGTCACCGCCTACGCCATGGAGGACAACGACCTGTGGCTGCGGCACTTGTTTACTCTGGTGGTGCAGGCCGCCGGAGCGGCCTATGTGCTGTACAAGTATGTTGCCAGCGGGGCTTTGCTTGCCGCATCCGTGCTTATGTTCATGGTAGGCGTCATCAAGTACGGGGAGAGGATATACGCCCTCAAGTCCTCCGGCCTTGACAGCATCCGGAAGTTCCTCGACGGCTTTGAGGTGCCGGACCTTGAAAAGAAGTACAAAGCCCCGGCTCATCCTGATGACCCGGAGGAGGTCCTGCAGGGAGCCCATGACCTTCTCCATATCTGTATGGGCCAGTTGGTGGATTACAAGGTCTGGCCGTCCCTGTTCCAGACCGGAGCCATATTGGTGTATCATGGTGATGGCACTACCACTAGGCGCAACATGTTGCCGCAGTTGGTTGGCATGCAGCTCTCCCTGATGCGTGACATTCTCTACACCAAGGCCATGGTGATTGGCGCTTGGTACGGATGCCTGTCCCGAATTGTCTCCCTTGTCGCCACTATCGTGGCGTTCCACCTCTTCCAGGCGTCCACTTCCACTATGGGGGGTTACAGGTACAACAGGCGGGACAGGGTCGTCACCTACACCTTGTTGGCTGGGGCCTTCCTGTTGGAATTGGTATCCCTGCTGAGGATAGTCATGTCAACATGGACATGCGCCCAGTTACAAGCTTCAGGGTGGGAATGGCTACACACGCATGTGGCGTGCCTTCGCAAGCGTGCCAAGGCCGCAGAGAGATGTAGGAAGTGGTCGGGCTCCATCGGGCAACACGACATTTTTCAGCTGGACCAGTACCGACAGAAGAATACATACTTGAGGTCGTGTATGGATTTTTTCAGGCTAGGGCAATGGTGGAGTAGGCTGCGTTTCTTCGGCTCTGTTGCGATCTCACACGATGTGGAGGACCTAGTGGTGGCACAAATCAAGCATATGGTACAAGCCTATGCACAAAACAACCGCATCCTAGGTGTCCCTGGCCAGCTCGTGCTCGGCAGATGGGGTAAGGATGGCGCTGGCGCCGAATTATACAACGGTGTGCACGGAGTGGAGGAGGCTGGTTTTGGCGGCAGCATACTCGCCTTGCACTATGCCACCGGCGCCTTTCTCCGCACTCGGGGTGTAAATGTGCCATCTAGAGAAGGTCGCATCAACGCGATCGACACACTGTCGAGATACATGGTGTTCCTTCTTGTGGAGCGGCCTCACTTGCTGCCAAGCCCAGTTCGTCGAAGCCAGTACGATAGCTTCTGCGACAAGTTCAAGGAGTTCAAGGATACCCGGCGACAGCGGCAGCTGCAAGGAGCCTACATCCGACCAGAAGTACAACTTGCAAATAACATGCTGAACATGCGCGAGGCTCAGCCTCGGGGTAAGGGGGTTGACAAGGTGCTGCAAGTCATCTCACAGGTGTGGGTGGAGATGTTGTGCTACGCAGCCAGCCACTGCAGCAACGACTCCCATGCCAGGCAGCTCAGCAGCGGCACCGAGTTCATCACTCTCACCTGGATTCTCACCACCTCCTTGTACTATCACTATCAGTCGTCTCAGCCTAGGAACGACCAGTTTAACGAGATTGCGCGCCGCTTCCTCGAAAGACATGAAAGGCGGAGAAAAAAGGTAAAACAGGCCATCGCAATCTTACTATGTGGTCCGCGTGTGTGACCATTGTTGTGACTTGTAAGAGCAGTTTCACTAGTATAAAAGGGATCATTTGTCTCGGTTCGTAAGGCCTTTAGTCCCGATTCTTGAACCGGGACTAAAGGGTCGTTACTAATGTCTCCCCCCTTTAGTCCCGGTTCTAACACGAACCGGGACAGATGTAGGCCGGTGCGCCGAGCCCAAGCAGGAGGGCCTTTGGTCCCGGTTGGTGGCACCAACCGGGATCAAAAGGCATCCACGCGTCATAATAGAGAGAAGTGTCCTCTCTTATGTCCGTGCTTGGTCGACGCTACGTACTGTACATAGAGAGGCCCTCGACACGCTAGCTAGTAAGAAAATGAAGGGAATCATTAAGTACAGAAATTCGTCATGCATACCGAAAGAAGTGATCGATCGACCTCTCCTTCTCCGAGAGATTGGTCGAACAACAAGTTTTCGTATTATCTATCCGACGCTACTGGCTACATACATATACAATATGTAAGATCTCTTACAATCCCCTAGCAATTGAAATCAATTTCCACATGATATTCTCCGGCTTTATTGATGACGTGGTCAAGAAAGAATCCCGCCAATTCCTCTTGAATTGCTCTCATGCGATCTTGTTCTAGGAGTTCATCCCGCATCTGCCACGTCTAATTTGAAGAAGGGGGTTAATACATATATGAATGAAACTCAACAGAAATGATGGTGTAATAAAATGAAATTGTGAATATTATTGCTTACGCACTTCATATTGTCTTTTAGAGTAGCCCCGCTTATTTTTTAAAGTCGTGTTCTAGATGAACTCACACACGTAGTATCCACAGAAATCATTATCTTGTTCCTGCCACAAGCACTTGACAAGAAATAGATGTCAATCAAACTGATAATGAAGCATTATAAATGACATTGATGAAAGTACAGCTATAGAATCAACGGGAGATGCGCGCAACTAGCTAGCTAGTAGTACTTACTTTCGGGTATGTATATCGCAGCTCCTTCGGCAGTCCCGGAACTTCTGCGGTGAACTGTTTCCAAACCCTGCAAGACAAAGAAAATAATTATTATTACTTGAGATATCAGGAAATGAACAAAAAGTTGCCGATATGGTGCGATAATGATCGATTGAACTTACTTGTTGAGCAAATTAGTCATGTCCATATAGGTTTCGGGATTTTTTCGTCTCGAGTCTAAGACGTTTACTACTCCCCGCTCAAGCTTAATCTCCAGAAGAACATAGTGGAATCTGCGCACGCATGCATAACTTGTCAATTACATTACTATAACCTCGCTCGAGTAATAAGGGAAACCGAATATGCACACGACAGTAACACTCACTGGAAGTTGTAAGGAAAGAGTATTAAATCTTTGTTTTGATTTTTGATCAACGATTGTAGCAAGTTGGCCTCGGCCTCTTCGGCGTGCTTTGTAACCTGAAGTTCATCTATGATATTTGTGTTAATGAACCCAATATCATACATTTCTTGTTTTTTGCACTCAACGATTTTCAATCTGCATAATATAGTAAGGGTAAATACATGCAATGAAAGAGCCGAGCTATATATATAGACTTAATGACAGAAATAATACTTACAGACAGTAGCAAAAGACCGTTAATTTATCGAGTGCCTTTTAATTGAAGAACTCGAAGAACTCCTCAAATGGAACAGCCAACAGATCAATTCCAACGAGGTCGTGCTCCTCTTTAATATTCAGATACAAAGCATTCGTCCCCCCAGACTCTCTGCAGGTTTTCATGTACCAATTATGTAATCTTCACATCATAGTTAGAGATTTTTCATCTTTGACGAGAGGCTTCCCGTACTCGTATCTGTGTTCGTCCACCTCCAAGAAATCAGGAAGCTGATCATCAGGCAGGTAATCTGCAAGATTGCCATAACCGGCCACCGGCCCCGGAGCATTAGCGACGATGTCACCGCTAGACACATTGAGCGGGGGGCACGATTGCTTTGCTTGTTCGCCGAGCTGGACAATTTTTTCCCAGCTGCTCGTTCTTTTAACCTTTCATCACTGACAGTACTTCCCGACCGCTTCGCTTCGAGATATGTCTGTTCAGTAATGCGCTCATAGTTGGTTCTCGGCGGAGACTTTGGTGGTTTCCTCAGGGCATCGATAGTGCGATTTGCTTTTACCGGATCTACCTTCTCCTCCGGAGGTGGATGTCTCTTTGCTTTCAACCCGGCAAAGAAGTCGTCCACTTCGGCCAGCACGATCTTCGCGGTTTCCTCCTTGGTCCTCTCGTACGGTAACTTCTCTAGAGGCTTGAGAGAAGGACCGTATCTATATTGCCTCCCGCCTCTGCTGGCTGTACTGCTAGACGCCGAAGCAGACGGAGTGGCTGCGGCGCTTGTCTTCTTTCGTGCTTGCTTACGAGGCGGAGGAGAAGGACTACGACGCGCCAGAGCAGCCGGGGCGGCGGCGGGTCTCTTCCGCCCTTGCTGGCGAGGCGGAGAAGGAGGAGGCTGCTGGCTGCTCGGGCGCACCGGCATAGGCGGAGAAGGAGGCAGAGTGCCACCACACGCCGGAGAAGGAGGAGGCTGCTGGCTGCTCGGGCACGCCGGCGCAGTCGGAGAAGGAGGCGGAGTGACGCCACGCGCCGGAGAAGGAGGCCCAGTGCCCTGATCGTCACTCACCGGAGAAGGAGGCAGTGGAGGAGGCGGAGTGCCCTGACTCGCCGGAGGAGGAGGAGGAGGAGGCGGAGGCGTCCAGTTCGGAAGGTTGATGGGCTCCTTCCGCCATAGGCATGGAGTCTTCAGAGCAGAACCCAGCCTAGTCTCCCCTTCACTGGTAGGGTAGTCAAGTTGGAGGTCCTCAAATCCCTCCATTATTTCATCCACCATCACCCTAGCATATCCTTCTGGAATCGACCGGCAGTGAAAAGTTGTGCCGTGTTCAGTAGGATAAACAGAGCCAACAGCCGCCTTGACCTTCAAATTCATCCATCGCGCCATAAGTTGGCAATTTTGAGCCTCCATGATAGCATCCACGGGATAGCTGGCAGGAGCCGTCAAGACATGCTCTGGCTGAAGCAGCTCGGTGGAAGCCACGCTGCTTCTCCGCTGAGATGGCGGGGTAGCTTCGAGGGAAGCTTCGGCAGGTCATTTGTTGTGATTTGCTTCTCGTTCCTCTATCCCCATTACCCTTTCGTGCAACGCCTACAGTTGGCTCTGCTCCAGTTTCTTCCTCCTCTCGTGGGTTTTGTAACCCCCTGCGTCTGGAAAACCAACCTTCCACGGATTGGAGCCTGGCGTGCCTCGTGTCCGTCCAGGGTGCTCAGGATTCCCGAGGGCCATTGTGAGCTCGTCCTTCTCCCTGTCTGGAACGAACGTCCCTTGCTGCGCTGCATCGATATACTGCCGAAGCCTTGTGACTGGTGTTTTCAGTTGCTCATCCGTCCAATGGCACTTCCCTGATATAGGGTCCAAGGTTCCGCCAGCCCCGAAGAACCAAGTCCGGCAACGGTCTGACCATCTCATTGTCTCTGGTTCGATCCCTTTATCAAGCAGATCATTCTCAGCCTTGGACCACTTAGGCCGGGCTTTGAGGTAGCCACCTGACCCTGTGCGATGGTGAAACTTCTTCTTCGCAGCATTTTGCTTGTTTGTCGCTGACATCTTCTTACTCTTTTCCGATGTCGTGTAGGCCACAAATGCGGGCCAGTGATCTCTGATCTTCTCATATTTGCCGATGAATTCTGGTATCTCTTCTTTGTCGACAAACTTTTTCAGCTCTTTCCTCCACCTCCTGAATAGGCTAGCCATCTTCTTAAGGGCACAAGACTTGATTAATTGCTCTTTAACTGGCTTCTCCGGATCCTCCTCTGGCGGTAGGGTGAAATTTGCCTTCAGCTCAGTCCAAAGATCATCTTTCTGCATATCATTGACATAAGACACCTGAGGGTCTTCCTCCTTAGGCTTATACCATTGGTGGATGCTGATCGGGATCTTGTCCCTAACAAGAACCCCGCACTGAGCAGCAAATGCATTCTTTGTCCGGATGGGTTCAATCGGTTCACCGTCGCGCGCGATTGTTGTGATCTCAAACTTTTCATTTGACCTCAACTTTTTCTTCGGGCCTCGTCTCCTTACCGAAGTTGTGCTCGATCCGGAGGGCTAGAAAAAGGAAGAAAGACGAGAGTTAATTAATACTCCCTCCGTCTGAAAATACTTGTCATCAAAATGGACAAAAAGAGATGTATCTAGAACTAAAATACATCTAGATACATCCCTTTTTATTCATTTTGATGACAAATATTTCCGGACGGAGGGAGTATGTGTACATATACCAAAACAATGAATGCATCAATTAACTAGTCAGCACGGGCTTAACTAATATATATATATATATACCTGGCTGGACTCGGTTCGGTCACCGGAGCAGTCAGCACGGTCTCCTTCTTGTACCTCCATTGGGTCACCGGAGCCATCATGAACATAGCCCTCTTCTTGTACCGGCATTAATGGGCCGAAGCCATCATGAACATAGCCCTCTTCTTCATCCAGTCCTTCCTGACCAACGATGTCGTTGAAAAATGACGCAACGACATCACTTCCTTCTGCGATTATCTCCCCCAACATCGCTTCTGTTGCTTCGTCTCGGGAGTGCTCCATAGTTTCTGCAAATATTTACAACATGTCAATTATTATTCAAACATGGTACAGATGGATATATATTAGTGGCAAACGTAGAACTAGCTAGCTAATCACAATAAGGAATCATGTTAGTGGCCTCGACGCTGCTTCTCTAGGGTTTGGGGTGGCCTAGACAATGCTTCAAGGGTTTGGGGTGGCCTCGACACAACGCTTCAAGGGTTTGGGTGGCCTCGACGACAACGCTCTTTTAACTTGGTAAATTTGGGTGGCCTCAAGAGAGTTTGTCGGGTAGGGGCACAGCGGGAGGGGGTAGGAGACCAACATCATTTTTTCTCTAGGGTTTGGGTGTCCTCGAGAGTTTTGGTCGAGCGAGAGGGCCGAGGGGGGGGGGGAATATCGACGACGACAGAGGAGAAGATCGAAGGAAAAAAAAGAAGAACAAAAAAGAGGAGAAGAAGAAAGGAATAGAGGAGAAGAAGAAGGAAAATATTTTCTATTTTTTCTTCTTCTTCTCCTCTATTCCTTTCTTCTTCTCCTCTTCTTTTTCTTCTTTTTTCCTCTTCTTATTTATTTCTCCTCTTCTTCCTCTCCTCTTCTTCTCCTTTCTTCCTCTTCTTATTTTCCTTTTTCCTCTCCTTCTTTTTCTTCTTCTTCTTCCTTCTTCCTTCTTCTTCTTTTCTTCCTTTTCCTTATTTTACTTTTTCCTCTACACTAACCTAAAATCGATATCTACTAACAACCTAAATAAAAAACTAATACATATCTTAAAAAACATATATAAACAAAAAATGCTATGGACATTATATTCATACATAGATAGCCACATCCATTTATCATATAGCTACCACATACATATATACATTATATATATGAAAAAATGCAATGAACAAAAAAATACACTTATGAAAAAAAATACTATGAACATATACACATATATACACATACAAACACATATACACAAAAAATACAAAAAAATGCTATGAAAAATGCAGGACAGGGACGGCGGGCGGCGCGCGGCGCCAGCGCAGGGCAGGGGCGGCGGCGCGCGGCGGCCGCGCAGGGTAGGGGCGGTGTTGCGGCGGCCGTGCAGGACAAGGGCGGCGCGCAGCCGCCGCGCAGGACAAGGGCGGCGCGCAGCCGCCGCGCAGGGCAGCGGCGGCGGCACGGCGGCCGTGCAGGACAGGGCGGCGCGCGGCGGCCGCGCAGGGCAGGGGCGGCGGCGCGACGACCGCGCAGGGGCGCGGGACGGGAGGGGCGCGGGAGCATGTGCTCACAGGGGGCGGCGGCGACGGCGAAGGCGAGCAGCCTGACGGTGTCGGTGGCGGCGGCGACGGCAAGGTGGAGCAGGGGCGTCGGGCAGCGACGGCGACGAGGAGAAGCAGGGGGCTTCGGGGGAGAAGTGGGGGATTTGGTCGAAAACTGCTAAGTGTTGTATATATATCAAGAGCATTGGTCCCGGTTCGTGGCACGAACCGGAACTAATGCCCCCTTTGGTCCCGGTTGGTGGCACCAACCGGGACTAAAGGTGGGTATTGGTCCCGGTTGGTGCCACAAACCGGTCCCAATGCCCCCCTTTAGTCCCTGTTGGTACCGCCAACCGGAACCAAAGGCCCCTGTGCTGCCCGCATCGCGGCCAAAGTTTAGTACCACCTCGCTAGTTGAGAGGACTTGAGAGTGGTTTATAAGCGCTGCTGCGCCCACCCTCTCGAGCTCCTCTCAACTGCAGGCTTTCGGGCCTAATCTCAGACTATCCTGTTGTGGGCCTATTGGGCCTTCTGCGGGCCTGAATCCAGGCCTAGGTTGGGTTTCTAGTCGTATTCAGGCCGTGGTGGCCCAATAGGTGGCAGTTTTTTTTAGTTTTTTAGTTTTGTTTTTTGCATTATTTATTTTCTTTTGTTTTTTGCTTTATTTTTTAATTCTTTTTGCTTTTAGTTTTAGAAAAATTATAAACTTTCTGTTAGTGCCATTAGTTTTCAAATTTGAATAGTTAAAATTTGAATTCTTTGAAATTTGTGTGACTCACAAGTTTGTGATTAACTTTACTAAAAAATGAACATAGATGCGCCTATAGAGAAAAAAGATCCAGACGAACCGGGACCAATGGCCCACGTGGCTGCCCTCCTGAGAGTGTTCTTGGTGAGAACATAGTTGACAAGGAGCGAACCGAGATTAATGGTATTACGAGGGCCAAACCATAAGACATTAAAGCATTTCAAATGAACTCTGAAAAAGTTAAAAGTTGGCATGGTATCATAATTTCACCCACATAGCATGTGCATGTACAAAACGGACAATGGTATCATACTCGTCTGTTACAACATTGGCATGGTATCATCATAATAGTTGCGGGAGAAAGTCTTCACTTTTTCTTCGCTTGTGTCATTTGCTTATTGCGCCGTAACCATGGATAATCGTCATCGTTTATCAGGATGCTGGGGTCAGCCTTGACTTTGAAGGGAGGAATTTCATGAAACTTTTCATAATCTTCAGACATGTCTGTCTTATCATCCACTCCCACGATGTCCCTTTTTCCTGAAAGAACTATGTGGCGCTTTGGCTCATCGTATGATGTATTCGCTTCCTTATCTTTTCTTTTTCTCGGTCTGGTAGACATGTCCTTCACATAGATAACCTGTGCCACATCATTGGCTAGGACGAACGGTTCGTCAGTGTACCCAAGATTTTTCAGATCCAGTGTTGTCATTCCGTACTATAGGTCTACCTGTACCCCGCCTCCTGACAGATTGACCCATTTGCACTTAAACAAAGGAACCTTAAAATCATGTCCGTAGTCAAGTTCCCATATGTCCGCTATCTAACCATAATACGTGTCCTTTTCCCTCTCGGTTGTTGCATCAAAGCGGACACCGTTGTTTTGGTTGGTGTTCTTTTGATCTTGGTCAATCGTGTAAAATGTATTCCCATTTATCTCGTATCCTTTCCAAATCGTAACAGTCGAAGATGGTCCCCTGGACAAGAAGTACAACTCATCACAAACAGCGTTGTCACCTCTGAGACGTGTTTCCAACCAACTGTTGAAAGTCCTGATGTGTTCACATGTAATCCAGTCGTTGCACTGCTCCGGGTGTTTGGAGCGCAGACTGTTCTTGTGTTCATCGACATACGGGGTCACCAAGGTAGAGTTCTGTAGAACTGTGTAGTGTGCTTGAGACCAAGAATATCCGTCCCTGCATATTATTGAGTCCCTTCCAAGCATGCCTTTTCCAGACAGTCTCCCCTCATACCGCGATTTAGGGAGACCTATCTTCTTAAGGCCAGAAATGAAGTCAACACAAAACCCGATGACATCCTATGTTTGATGGCCCATGGAGATGCTTCCTTCTGGCCTAGTGCGGCTACGGATATATTTCTTTAGGACTCCCATGAACCTCTCAAAGGGGTACATATTGTGTAGAAATACGGGGCCCAGAATGACAATCTCGTCGACTAGATGAACTAGGACATGCGTCATGATATTGAAGAAGGATGGTGGGAACACCAGCTCGAAACTGACAAGACATTGCACCACATCACCCCTTAGCCTTGGTATGATTTCTGGATCGATCATATTCTGAGAGATTGCATTGAGGAATGCATATAGCTTCACAATGGCTAATCGGACGTTTTCCGGTAGAAGCCCCCTCAATGCAACCGGAAGCAGTTGCATCATAATCATGTGGCAGTCATGAGACTTTAGGTTCTGGAACTTTTTCTCTGGCATATTTATTATTCCCTTTATATTCGACGAGAAGCCAGTCGGGACCTTCATACTAAGCAGGCATTCAAAGAAGATTTCCTTCTCTTCTTTGGTAAGAGCATAGCTGGCAGAACCTTCATACTACTTTGGAGGCATGCCTTCTTTTTCGTGCAAACGTTGCAGGTCCTCCCGTGCCTCAGCTGTATCTTTTGTCTTTCCATACACGCCCAAGAAGCCTAGCAGGTTCACGCAAAGGTTCTTCGTCACGTGCATCACGTCAATTGAAGAGCGGACCTCTAGGTCTTTCCAGTAGGGTAGGTCCCAAAATATAGATTTCTTCTTCCACATGGATGTGTGTCCCCCAGCGTCATTCGGAACAGCTAGTGCGCCGGGACCCTTTCCAAAGATTACGTGTAAATCATTGACCATAGCAAGTACGTGATCACCAGTACGGATGGCGGGCTTCTTCCGGTGATCAGCCTCGCCTTTGAAATGCTTGCCTTTCTTTCGACATTGATGGTTGGTCGGAAGAAATCGACGATGGCCCAGGTACACATTCTTCCTGCAGCTTCCCAGGTATATACTTTCGGTGTCAAGTAAACAGTGCGTGCATGCGTGGTATTCCTTGTTTGTCTGTCCTGAAAGGTTACTGAGAGCGGGCCAATCATTGATGGTCACGAATAGCGATGCCTTTATGTCAAATTCCTCTTGTTTGTGATCATCCCACGTACGTACACCGTTTCCATTCCACAGCTGTAAAAGTTCTTCAACTAATGTCCTTAGGTACACATCAATGTCGTTGCCGGGTTTCTTAGGGCCTTGGATGAGAACTGGCATCATAATGAACTTCGGCTTCATGCACATCCAAGGAGGAAGGTTATACATACATAGAGTCACGGGCTAGGTGATGTGATTGCTGCTCTGCTCCCCGAAAGGATTAATGCCATCCGCGCTTAAAGCAAACCATACGTTCCTTGGGTCACGTGCAAACTCAGCCCAGTACTTTCTCTCGATTTTTCTCCACTGCGACCCGTCAGCGGGTGCTCTCAACTTCCCGTCTTTCTTACGGTCCTCACTGTGCCATTGCATCAACTTGGCATGCTCTCCGTTTCTGAACAGAAGTTTCAACCGTGGTATTATAGGAGCATACCACATCACCTTCACAGGAACCCTCTTTTTATGGGGGGGGGGGGTCGCCGTCAACATCACCAGGGTCACCTCGTCTGATCTTATACCATAATGCACCACATACCGGGCATGCGTTCAGATCCTTGTACGCACCGCGGTAGAGGATGCAGTCATTAGGGCATGTATGTATCTTCTGCACCTCCAATCCTAGAGGGCATACGACCTTCTTTGCTGCGTATGTACTGTCGGGCAATTCGTTATCCTTTGGAAGCTTCTTATTCAATATTTTCAGTAGCTTCTCAAATCCTTTGTCTGGCACAGCATTCTCTGCCTTCCACTGCAGTAATTCCAGTACGGTACCGAGCTTTGTGTTGCCATCTTCGCAATTGGGGTACAACCCTTTTTTGTGATCCTCTAACATGCGATCGAACTTCAGCTTCTCCTTTTGACTTTCGCATTGCGTCCTTGCATCGACAATGACCCGGCGGAGATCATCATCATCGGGCACATCGTCTGGTTCCTCTTGATCTTCAGCAGCTTCGCCCATTGCAGCATCATCGTGCACATCGTCTGGTTCCTCTTGATGTTCAGTAGCATCACCGTATTCAGGGGGCACATAGTTGTCATCGTACTCTTCTTCTTCGTCGTCTTCCATCATAACCCCTATTTCTCCGTGCCTCGTCCAAACATTATAGTGTGGCATGAAACCCTTGTAAAGCAGGTGGGTGTGAAGGATTTTCCGGTCAGAGTAAGACTTCGTATTCCCAGATATAGGGCATGGACAACACATAAAACCATTCTGCTTGTTTGCCTCAGCCACTTCAAGAAAATCATGCACGCCCTTAATGTATTCGGAGGTGTGTCTATTACAGTACATCCATTGCCGGTTCATCTGCGTGCATTATATATAATTAAGTGTGTCAAAAATCATTACAGAACATCATGAATAGATAACTAAGTGACCAAATTAATAGAAGTTCATCATCACATTAAAACCAAAGTACATACATAGTTCTCATCTTCAAGTGAAAATCATTACAGAACAACATAAAGCTCTGCAGAGCATCTAAATTAATTAAACCATACATTGAAACTATGTAAAACATTTCAATGCGAAAACAAATGCGATCATAATTGCAACCAAGGTAACAATTGATACCAAGCCTCGGTATGAATGGCATATTTTCTAATCTTTCTAATCTTCAAGCGCATTGCATCTATCTTGATCTTGTGATCATCGACGACATCTGCAACATGCAACTCCAATATCATCTTCTCCTCCTCAATTTTTCTTATTTTTTCCTTCAAGAAATGATTTTCTTCTTCAACTAAATTTAACCTCTCGACAATAGGGTCGGTTGGAATTTCCGGTTCAACAACCTCCTAGATAAATAAAATCTATGTCACGTTGGTCGGCATAATTTTCATAAACAATAAATGAACCAATAGTTATGAAAAGATAATATATACCACATCCGAATCATAGACAGGACGAGGGCCGACGGGGGCGGATACCAAAACCATCGCACTATATAAGATGCAATAATAAAAGTAAGAAAATAATACAAGTATCTATCTAAACATACAAGTAAGAATATTTTTCCTTTCAGAAAGAAGATAAGAACAAGAGGCTCACCACAGTGGTGCCGGTGATGAGATCGGCGCGGGTGATCGACGACGGTGAAGACGGGGACGGGGCGTGACGGACCGCTAAACCTAGACAAATATTGAGGAAAATGGAGCTTGGAGGTCGAGCTTGGAGAGGAGAAAGCTTAAGTAGTGTGGCTCGGGCATTCCATCGAACACCTTGTGTGCATAGGAGGTGAGCTAGAGCACCACCAAGACCTCTCCCCCTCGGCTGCCAGAAAAAACAGAGCAGTGTGCTCTGCTCTTACGCGAGGGGGTATATATAGGCACCTCATTGGTCCCGGTTGGTGGCATGAACCGGGACTAAAGGGTAGCCTTTGGTCCCGGTTCGTGGCACCAACCGGGGCCAATGGTGGTGGGCCAGGAGCGAGGCCCATTGGTCCCGGTTCGTCCCACCAACCGGGACCAAAAGGTCCAGACGAACCGGGATCAATGGCCCACATGGCCCGACCGGCCCCCGGGGCTCACGAACCGGGTCCAATGCCACCATTGGTCCCGGTTCTGGACTGAACCGGGACTAATGGGCTGACCCGGCCTGGACCAATGCCCCCTTTCTACTAGTGTTTTGTGTTGAGCTCGAGAACTCGCTGCTTAATTTCTCTCTGGTGCAAACCAGCCTTGTAAAGTTGTACTATTCAACTGTAACATCAAATAAATAAACCACGAAAATTCAAAAATAAATAAACCACTCCTTTATGACAGACAGCACACTGCACGCGACTCCACCCATCCTGTAACCTAGATTCTTCCTCTCTCCTCAATCCACCCATGCCTTTTAAGCTCACTTTCAAATTTGAAACAGTCATAGTTTTTGAATAAAAACTTTGGTTTATGATCTTCTTACATGTTGTGTTCCTGGCAATGAGATCTTTTCAACAAGACTAATCAAGAATATATTTTTCATCATTTTTGAAATATGAATTTCAAAACTTGATTAAACGTGGTTATATATCCATGCAAAAGTTATTCCTGTTGTTAGTAAACTTACTAATGTGTGCAAGAACACAACTTGGTTATATATCAATGCAAAAAAAATCATGTAATATTTCGTACATGTTTCACTATGTTTCAAAATTGAAAGTTGTCAAAACATATTAAATATTGAACTTGTTTTGAATATATCATCAAAAGAAGACACATGTTTATACAGATTATTTATCCTATACTTATTTTGAAATATATGGTTGTCTAAAGTTTAAGATGGAAAATAAAATCCACATATTCCTGTGTTTGAGTGAGGACTAGTAGGTGCAGCCTTGCTCCATAAAGTTGTTGGATGGCTTTAGATATAAGAATGAATACATGGCATGGATGCATCTCTAACAAGACGAACGGTTTAGCCATGCATAGGATATTCCCTGCATGGTAGAATCACTTTTCTCAATAAATAATAACAAGTCAACAACCCCGCTTCAGTGAACAAGTAAGCTAGAATCAAGCGATAGGAGAGACATGAAGTTTTTGCACCCGAACCCAAATGAGCTTGTGTGAACAGTAAAATAAAAAAAATGTTCAAAAACTCTGAAAAAGATTAATGGAAACTTTGACAAATGTTCTAAGAGCTTGCAATACTTCATCATGAAACCACATTTGTGGAAGTCATGGCAAAAACAAATACAAAATTGGTTCATGTGATTTCATGATGAAACTTTACAAGCTCTTAGAACATTTGTCGAAGTTTGCCATAAAAATCAGAATTTTTGAATATTTTAAAATGTTTTTCGATTTATTGTTCACCCCGAGCTCATTTGAGCTCGTGTGTAGAAGCGGACTTTTGATTTGTAGCATGCGGGACAAGGGCTTGTGGATCATGTATCGTCGATTTGCGCCAAGCTTCAAAAATTGATTCATGTATATTGACTAATCGATATTTGGTTTTGTGTGTGTATCATGCTGCTATACTTGTTCATGCGGGGTTGGATACTGGCGGAGTTATGCCCAAGGGGTAGGCCCATACATGCATATGGCCCAGCCTAGGGCCCGAGACAACCATGTATATGGTCCAAAATACAATGGGCAAGGGGTTATTGACCAGGCCCAACAAGGCTACAGCCCAAGACGTCAAAGGACAGAGGGGTTCCTAGGTAACAGTTGGATCCTACACCTCCTTTTTTTTGAGCATCAGTACAGACACAGGCGCTCATATAGACCTAGTAATCGCTCACCAAAGTAGTCGGCTGCAACCTAGGATACCACAACCCCCACGATGTCTTAATTACTTCAGTTATACAATGAGTGGTATCATCTAGTTAAATATGACAATTATTAATAGTAATGGTCATGAACGGACGGCCATGCATGAGGCCATAAGTGGCATTAATACCAGCTCGTTTTAAAACCCCTCCTAGCGCACTCTATATAAGTCGGGAGGAGGGCAACAGGCTGACGGTTGAACTCTCACAGATTATACCTTATAGCAAGAGCTAAGTGCACCACGGGGGTTGGGTATTACCTCCACCGGAGAGGGCCTGGACATGTATAAACCCTTGCGCATACTCCCATTTATATTGGTCATACACAATTGCCTCTACATACATGCCCCTATTGCATTGTCAGGATTATATCCACCACAGTTGGCTCCCACTGTGGGGCAACCTTATATGGACATCATGGTTCAGCTGGTTCCTTCATTGACTCCTGCCGGCATCCATTTCGGCGTCCTTGAGTTCGCTATTGATGGCTCAGCGTGTCATTCCAATGCTCCTCTGAACAGTGTAGACCTATCGGCGCATGGGAGCATTCATTACCGGGCCGATGAATCGTGCATTTTGAGCCTCTATAGCTCCCGCCTGCTTAGACTAGCCAGTGGAGAGTAACATACACTAATAACATACACATATCCCTAGACTATGTTACTATCTTCATATTGGGTAGTAACATAAGTGTGGTAACATGCAAAGCTTCATTTATTATGCTCCATCTAGGTGAGTAAGTCATCTTAGGTTGTGCACCGTGACCAAGGAGGAGGGAAAAACAAGAGACATTAATGTTTATTTGCTAATTAATAGCATTGCATGCAATGAACTAACCACTGCATGTCGTGTTTGGTAGTCTCAAGTCATTAAAAGCATGCACATCCCTCATCTCTTATTGGTTGATATGTCAAGAAACAAGAAACGAGGTAGAAGTTAATGCACCGCGCCTAAATGTTTTGGGATTATTTGATTTTCGTAAGATGACTTACACACCTAGACGGAGTGAGTAGCTAAGTTACTTAAACTACCTCTCTCCTCATTAACTCATTGCCACATAAGCAAATATACTGAGTTGGACTCGATGTTACTGCTGAATTTACTCCCACTGTGGCTAGTCTTAGCATCCGGATAGACCGCTACCAGCACACCGCCAAAAGCGCTCGGGCAAGCCTCGCCCTCAGTTCCATCGTCATGTGAGTCATCTCGTTGGGATGATGGACGCTGACGTTCTGATCCCTCTGCTGGAATCCAATTCTGGGGAGGAGGATGGCTGCGGGTCTCAGTGGTCAGTAACAAAAGTTTTCATCGCTAGCACGTCGGCCCCGCAGTCCAATCTTCATGGGGCTACACCAATCGAAGCATTTGGTGCAGCTGGCAATGCTGCAGTGGGTGATGAGCAGTGTGGCGGTCCGCTGCTCACTCGGGAGGCGCGGAAAGCTGCAGAGCAGCTTCTTATAACACCACAATCTCATGGGATTCGTCGACTGACAAAGCCCTCGAGGCGGCATGTCAGACCACATTGGCTGAGCTCGCGTGTCTAGCACAAGTTGAGCATAATTTGATGGTGGGAGAGCAAGCGCCGATACCAACAATCAGTAGCATTAGCAGTAGGGCCGGTTAGTCGTTCGGCGTGGGCGCGATATCAGCAACAACTTTGCAGTCGGAGGACCAAGCGACCTCCAAGTCCTTCCCACCCCGATTGAATACGTTCGAGCTACGAAAAGGTTCTCGGAAATAATCTAACAGCTGGGGCACGGAGTCGTAGGCTCGTAGCCGAGGGGATTTGGCCGTTGTCAAACTTCCTGAAGGCCACATTCATGCAGGAGCAGGACACACTGATTTCTCAGCCCCGCGACCGACTGGCCTCCCTTACCCGGGTACCTAGTGGAACTTAAAGCCGAGTACCAACAGTAATTTCGTCACATCCTCGACAGACGGCTGGTTGCAGGACCGGCAGTCAAGCTGGGGCTGGGCGTGAACCATTGCCATAACGCCAAGAGGATCCTCCTCAGTGGAACGATGACCCTTCTCCATGGCGCCGACTGAACGCACCTCGGCCCTATGATGACGTCTCTCCTCAAGGGCACAGAGATGCTCCTCGTAGTCGGCATGATTACTCGTAGTCGACGTGATTATTCTCCATGTCACCGGGATGATTATCCTCGGCATCATGATGAATGTAGGACCGAGAGAATATCGACTGGAGGGGGGTGAATGGGAGACTTAATATATCTTTTGAAACTTCAAATATCTCTGTACAACACGGTGATGGTGACAAAAAATGGACAGAGAATGAACTACATTTATAAGATTGCACACGAGAAATAATACATACATAACTAAAACAAAACATACAAGTTACTGGGAAATGTTCATCAGACACGGACTTAGTTGGATAACCAAGTAGCACCAGAATAACAACAGACGAGCTTATAGACATATAACCTTAAGGATGACAAACATAAATATGCTACACAACATGGTCACGGTTCTGATTGAATAGCTAAGGGATGATCAGTTGAAGTGATATCGAAGAACAACACAGGAGATAGAACTCAGCCGAGAGAGAATCATTGAAGATAAATTTGGACTGAAAAAAACTAGTGGTGCTCTATGGCAACAAGTGATTTGGTAGACCAACTCACTCTTCTACAAAAGAGCTACGTCTGGTTGGAGGACTTGTGATTTAACACAGAAGCAAACCTCTCTTCGTCCTATTCTCCACAACATAAAGTTGATCCAGCTTTAGTTGATTTTACTCATGGTAGATTCTTATCGACAATCTTCAAATACTCAACAGACTTGCTTCGCAAACCACAATGGCTCTTGGTTGCTAAATACTTTGACTTGATGAAGACAATTACTCTTCATCACTCAAGTCGACATCTCACCGGCTAGAGAGTTAGCAGTTCTCAAGAGTACTAGGCCAACTCAGATCTATTGTGATGCTCAACCACTATCTAAGTTTTGGTTCTTAATTTTCTCTCAGTGGATTTTAAACACAAATCTCTCAGGGAGGGGTGTGTTGGTGTCCTGGATTAGGGGGTACTTGCCAGGTCGGCCCGCCAGTAATAGGCCGGGCCAAGGACCCATTGAAGATTGTTGACATGGCCATGCTAACCCCGGTCCTCAGCACGATCAAGACGAAGATCTCCTGAAGACTTGGTGTCTACTTTAAGCATTTTTTAACTGGCATTCCTATCTCTAGAGATTGTAACCGGCCATTTGTAAACCACAGATACCCCCAGCATCTATATAAGTCACGGGGTTTAGTCCTTAGAAACACACGCATTCACATTTGCAAGGTTTAGAGATTAGACAATACTCATACAATCTCGAGGTAGATCAACTTGTACTCTGTACCCCATCATTATCAATAATAAGAAGCAGTACATAGGGTTTTTGTTGGGAAACGTTGCATGGAAAACAAAAAAATTCTACGCACACGCAAGATCTATCCATGGAGATGCATAGCAACGAGAGGGGAGAGTGTGTCTACGTTGTTGGGGAACGCAATAATTTCAAAAAAAAATCCTACGATCATGCAAGATCTATCTAGGTGATGCATAGCAACGAGAGGGGAGAGTGTTGTCTATGTACCCTCGTAGACCGAAAGCGGAAGCGTTTAGTTAACGCGTTTGATGTAGTCGAACATCTTCGCGATCCAACCGCTCCAAGCACCAAACGTACGGCACCTCCGCGTTCAGCGCACGTTCAGCTCGGTGATGTCTGTCGTACTCTTGATACAGTTGAGGCCGAGGGAGAGTTCCATCAGCACGATGGCGTGGCGACGGTGATGATGAAGTTACCGGCGCAGGGCTTTGCCTAAGCACTACGACGATATGACCGAGGTGTGTAACTGTGGAGGGGGGCACCGCACACGGCTAAGACAAGTCTTGGAGTGCCTTTGGGATGCCCCCTCCCCACGTATATAAAGGAGGGAGGAAGAGGAGGCCAGCCTAGAGGGGGCGCGCCAAAAAGGGGGAGTCCTACTTGGACTCTCGGTCCAAGTAGGATTCGCCCCCCTG
This sequence comes from Triticum dicoccoides, assembly GCF_002162155.2. Classification (NCBI taxonomy): domain Eukaryota; kingdom Viridiplantae; phylum Streptophyta; class Magnoliopsida; order Poales; family Poaceae; genus Triticum; species Triticum dicoccoides. Next base: position 706,669,121 of record NC_041391.1, read on the forward strand.
TCGGTGTTAAAACCGGCGGATCTCGGATAGGGGGTCCCGAACTGTGCGTCTACGGCTAATGGTAACAGGAGGCGGGGGACAGAATGTTTACCCAGGTTCGGGCCCTCTCTATGGAGGTAATACCCTACTTCCGGCTTGATTGATCTTGATGATATGAGTATTACAAGAGTTGATATACCACGAGATCGTAGAGGCTAAACCCTAGAAGCTAGCCTATGATTATGATTGTTGTTGTTGTCCTACGGACTAAACCCTCCAGTTTATATAGACACCGGAGGGGGCTAGGGTTACATAGAGTCCGTTACAGAGATGGTAATCTACAAATCCGAATCACCAAGCTTGCCTTCCACGCAAAGGAGAGTCCCACCCGGACACGGGACGAAGTCTTCAATCTTGTATCTTCATAGCCCAACAGTCCGGCATAAGCATATAGTCCGGTTGTCCGAGGACCCCCTAATCAAGGACTTCCTCAGTAGCCCCTGAACCAGGCTTCAATGACGATGAGTCCGGCGCGCAGATTGTCTTCGGCATTGCAAGGCGGGTTCCTTCTCCAAATATTCCAAGGTAGATTTGAACACATGAATCGTGTCCGGCTCTGCAAAACAAATTCCACATACCACCATAGAGAGCACAATTTTTCACAAATCTAATCTGCTGATAATTTTTCATAGCGTGACATCACGCCACGGCCCGATCATTATGCGAACCATGTTTCTCAACCTGCCACTACACGTCTTGCGAGGCGGTTTTATTGGCACGTCTTGTCGAAGCAGAGATCGTGTTCCCCTTATCACGGGATTCTCATCAATACGGGCGTGGGTAACCCAACCGTGCTGTTAGTATGACGACTCGGTTTTAGGCAAGCTCCAAACGGCCACGCGGAGGATGCTTAATATTCGCCCTCTTTATAAGGAGGCCAAGAACTGTCCTTTTCTTTCCACGCTAGATCCTTCCCCTCTCCTACCTCGAGTTCCAACACCTAAGGTTCAGTCCAAGCGCTCCGGACCTTCAACTATGTCCGGACCCAACCTTCAAGGTCGATGGATGGCCTCTTCTGTCACAGAGGTGGACTTCAAAAAGCTTAGGAAGGCTAGGTATCTGACCGCCGAGATTCTTCACAGGCTACCCGCTCCAGGGCAGGTTATCCCTACTCCCAAACCCAACGAGAGCGTCGTATTCATCTCCCACTTCCTCCGAGGGTTAGGCTTTAGTCTTGATCCCTTCATTAGAGGGCTCATGTTCTATTACGGGCTAGATTTTCACGATCTAGCTCCAGATTCCATCCTCCACATCTCTTCGTTTATCGTCATGTGTGAGGCCTTCCTCCGCATTACCCCCCACTTCGGATTATGGCTCAAAACCATCGAAGTGAAGCCAAAGATGATTGACGGGCGACACACGGAGTGCGGAGCCGCTATAATAAGCAAAGGTGCCAACGCCTTATGGCCAAAGGGTTCCTTCCCAGAGGTATCCGACCTATGGCAACGGGAGTGGTTTTACATCACAGCACCCCGAGGTACAAAGTGGGCAGCCACCCCAGCCTTCCTCTCTGCCCCTCCGCCACAACTGGCATCATGGGTCTACAAGGGGCTGGACTGGGGACCATTTAATGAAGTGTTGACATTGCAAAGCCGCATCCGAGATCTCCTCAAGAGGGAAATCAGTCTCATCAAAGTAATTCAAGTAATGTTGGTTCGTCGGGTCCTGCCATGCCAACGTCGATCACTCCGCATGTGGGAATTCAACCCAGAAGGATCGTGAACTATTCAACACTTCTTCGGCGTGACGCCCGAAGGGATGTATCGATTATTCTTCGGATCACGAATAAAGTGTTCGGACACCACCGAGGATGCGGGTCTCAACTGCAACCGTCCGGATACCCAAGTAAGTAACTATGCGACCGAACATGCTGTCATTATATTTGTCACGACATTATTCTGAAAAATCTCCCTTGGTCAGGATTGGATAAGAAAGGCGGAGAGGATCAGGTGCTCGGCCCCTCTTCCCGAAGGCTCGCCGAATCCTGTTCTAACCAGGATGCTGGCTCGCACACCTTATCAAGTGCCATCAGGAGAAGAGGAGGGGAGGAGTAGAGAAGGCGAAAGCGGGCTTCATACATTACGCATCCTAACCGGGGAAATTAGTGCCTCCATGTTGGAGGATGACTGGGGAGGTGAATCTAGAATCCCCTCTCCCCACAGGAAGAAAAGGACTGCCCCTGAAGACTTGGAAACAGAGGTTTCCAAACGAGGGAAGAAACCTTCACCAGGGGGCCCCGCCTCGGAGGGCATTCTTACCGCACAACACCCACAAGGGGGCCAGCCATCAACCGAGCCGTAAGTGAACAAAGTCACTTTGGTAAATATGCCCTGCTCCTTTTCTAGGAATAACAACCGAGACATATGTTTTGCAGTCCGGCTCGTAGCCCTTCTCCATAATGTTCGTCCTTGGGGGATCTTCTTCTGGAGATGATGGAGAGAAAAACGCCCCCTCCTACTTATCCGCCTCATGGGGCGAACGACCCGGAGGTGTCGTCCCGGAGGATTTCTCCTGATCCGCAAAGGCCAGAAGGTAATTCTTCGGCCACCCGAGGTCCGGAGTTCTCGGCTCCTAAGGAAACCGATGGGAAAAGCCCGGGATTGTCCGGTGCACCACCGGACACATTGATGGGTCTTTTGGAGCAAGCGTCTATCCTAGAGGCACATCGTACCTTAATGGGTACGGTGGTTGAGAGGATTTCATCCGCAAAAAGTGGGTTGAATGAAGCCTTCACGAGCCTGCTAAGAGGCTTTGAGGTACGCGAAGAAAAAAAAAATATATATATATATATATATATATATATATATATTGATGTACCGCACACACAAGGTGTACTTTGTATAGATAGTAGCCCCTGATACTCTAGTTGCCATCCAGAAGAGGCGAATAGAGGATCATAGTCTCAGATAATGATAGCGCTGCTTTTGTGCGCAGGTGGCTGCAGATCTGGCTATTGGCCGGACTGCTGAATTTGCCAAATTGAGGCGGCAACTAGACTTGGCAGATGCGGACATCACGCTTGTAAACAAGCGGCTTGACGAGGTACAGGGTATGTATATTAGGGTGATCGGAAAATATTTTAGGAGAGCATGATGCTAGTATTAGTGTTATGCTGTGATTGCAGATGGAGCTACCGCTGTGGAGACCCTGCGGGTGGAACACACCCGGGCCAAGGAGCAAGCCAGGAGAAGTGATGCGGCTGCCCTGAAGGCATCCGAAGAGTTAAAAGCCGAATAGGCTGCTCATCGCCAAAGTGAGGGTAAAATAGCCGATATGGCAATTGAGCTACAAAATGCCGCCGGCCGTTATGAGCTTCTCGAAAGGGAAAACAAAACAAAAACGACTGACCTGGAGAAGGCCTTGCAAGCAGCCAAGGAGACTCGCTCTAAAATCAGAGCGGCGCGAGAGGAGCTTCGGCAAGCCGGTGATATCACGGCTGGAAAGCCCTTTTTATTGCGGACGAAGTTTGGCGATCCGAAGTATGCCCCTCTTGATCAATTGTGGAGTTCTGCAGATGCATACTTGGATTTAGCAAAGAGTGCTGCTGATGCGATAGAGTATTTCAAAGATCGGGAAGATCATGAGGTGGAAAGATTGTTCTGGTCGCAGTTCATTGCTCCAAAGCGTCCGCTGCTATTAAATGAGCAAATGGCCGAGTGGGCCGAGCTCCATAGGTTATCCGGTCTCGCCATGAAGGCTGTCGTGGATTATTTGTGGCCGAAGGAACCGAGCCCGGATAGTTATTTTGATTTGGTGCAACGATTTCTTCGTGCTATGCCGCATATCGACGCTGTCAAGAGGTCGGCGTGCATAGAGGGTGCGCGGATGGCTCTTGCCCGTGTTAAGACGTATTTGGGCGAAGATGAAGGCCACCGATATTGCAACCAGGGGTCCGCCCGGGGGTCAGGACTCGCCCGAGCACTATTTTTAAGAAGTCCTAGAAGGTGCCCATTTAATAGAGGCTCAGTGCTTGAAGTATATCCCTAAAATCAGAAACATAAAATTGGAAATCTGACAAGTGTATCTCTCCGCAAAAGCATCCTAAAATTTGAGAACTGTACCCTAAATCGTCGGCAAACACACAATTAAAATGTGGCAAGTGTACCCGAGAAAATTGACAACATAACATTAGGAACCTGGCAATTCTACCTTAAATTTCAGCAAAAGCACCCCAAAATCAGGCAACTACAACTAAAATATCCGGCAAACACACACATGAAATCTGGCAAGCGTACCCCTAAAATCTGACAACATAAAATTGCGAACCTGACAGTTGTACCTTAAATCTTCGACAGAAGTACCCTGAAATTTGATAAATGTATCTTAAATCTCCGGCAAACGTGGTATTAAAATCCAGCATTTTTTTTTTCAATAAATGTATCCCTAAATCTGGCAACATCAGAAACTAAAAACTCGCAAGTATATCTTAAATCTCCGGTAAATGCACCTTCTAAAGTCTAAACCTTTCAATTATACCTTAAACCTAGTTGTCAAAAGAAATTATACCTTAAACATGTCAACTATGCGTGAAAGTAATTGATGTTTCCCTGCAAAAAAAAAGTAATTGATGTTTCAACTTATTTAAAAGCAATTTAATGTAAGTACATGCTAAATCTGAATCACTACGCTAACAGACTAGCACATGCAAAAAGCTGATGATACTGTTGTTAGCATTAACAAGTAGTGTAGCCTTTCCTTAAAGTCACACTTCTGGGGTCCTACCGTCCTAGCAGCATTGTGACAGGTCAAATTTACTGTCACATTTACTGCAACTCTGCCTTTTGCAGTCATACCACTTGCGCGTGTGGGCCAGCCTTCGGGAGCCGCCGCACGCGACTAGGTGAGGTGCTGTATCTAGACTCATTTTAGTGCTAGATACATCCGTATCTAGACAAATCTAAGTCAAGTAATTCGGAACGGAGGGAGTAGTGTATATCTAAATAGCTAGTTTTCACTAATCTATTTTTTAACATGTATGTAAGTATGTCACATCATCATTTAACATGCATGGAGAAAGATCCATCATAAGATGCAATCATGCATATAAAAAGGCACATCAACATGCACATGCATGAGAATTTACATACTGTTATGATATTTATATTATACGATTAGTAAAAAATCAAACACCACAAATTGTTTTTAATTTCAGTTCTCATATTGTTAATTTATATACTCATGTTTCATACAATCAATTCTCACTGGTTATATTGCAAAACATTCCCACAACAACGGGTGGGGTATCATTTACTCTCTGTCCCATAATATAAGAACGTTTTTGACACTATGGGACGGAGGGAGTAGTTTGTTATATATATATGTGTGTGTGTGTGATCCTGCTGCTTTTATGCGAGAATACTAGCTTAGTCTAACTCACTTTGCTCCTCACCAATAATTCCCCTTAGAGTCTGCTGGTTCCTCGTGGCGCGCGACACTGTTGACCAAGAGGTAGGTTTGATATTTTTTTCTCTTGAGTTTCGAATCCGACGTATCTTTGTTGTTGTCAATGTTGTGTTTTTAGGGTTGTAATAAGTTAATTATAGGACGGATTAGTTAGATTATTATTAAGTTCTTGTCGGAGGAAACACGAATTGTATTCTAATTGATCGATTGATGATCAATTTGGCATGCTCAGTGGCCGATCGATGGGTGGACTGGCTGAACAGTTGGGAGGATGGGAGGTCCAGATCCTGCTGCTTTCAAGCTTGCTGCTACAAGTGCTCCTGCTCGTCTTCACCGAGTGGCGCCGGCGTGCATCCCGCTGGGCTCTGCTGTCCGCAGCGCTGAATGGCATCCTGTGGCTGCTGTACCTGCTGGCCGACTCGGTGGCGATCTACGTGCTGGGCCACATGTCCCTGAGCTGCAAGCCACGCGAGCAGCAGCAGCTCATGGCGTTCTGGGCGTCCTTGCTGCTGGTGCACCTGGGTGGACAGGACACGGTCACCGCCTACGCCATGGAGGACAACGACCTGTGGCTGCGGCACTTGTTTACTCTGGTGGTGCAGGCCGCCGGAGCGGCCTATGTGCTGTACAAGTATGTTGCCAGCGGGGCTTTGCTTGCCGCATCCGTGCTTATGTTCATGGTAGGCGTCATCAAGTACGGGGAGAGGATATACGCCCTCAAGTCCTCCGGCCTTGACAGCATCCGGAAGTTCCTCGACGGCTTTGAGGTGCCGGACCTTGAAAAGAAGTACAAAGCCCCGGCTCATCCTGATGACCCGGAGGAGGTCCTGCAGGGAGCCCATGACCTTCTCCATATCTGTATGGGCCAGTTGGTGGATTACAAGGTCTGGCCGTCCCTGTTCCAGACCGGAGCCATATTGGTGTATCATGGTGATGGCACTACCACTAGGCGCAACATGTTGCCGCAGTTGGTTGGCATGCAGCTCTCCCTGATGCGTGACATTCTCTACACCAAGGCCATGGTGATTGGCGCTTGGTACGGATGCCTGTCCCGAATTGTCTCCCTTGTCGCCACTATCGTGGCGTTCCACCTCTTCCAGGCGTCCACTTCCACTATGGGGGGTTACAGGTACAACAGGCGGGACAGGGTCGTCACCTACACCTTGTTGGCTGGGGCCTTCCTGTTGGAATTGGTATCCCTGCTGAGGATAGTCATGTCAACATGGACATGCGCCCAGTTACAAGCTTCAGGGTGGGAATGGCTACACACGCATGTGGCGTGCCTTCGCAAGCGTGCCAAGGCCGCAGAGAGATGTAGGAAGTGGTCGGGCTCCATCGGGCAACACGACATTTTTCAGCTGGACCAGTACCGACAGAAGAATACATACTTGAGGTCGTGTATGGATTTTTTCAGGCTAGGGCAATGGTGGAGTAGGCTGCGTTTCTTCGGCTCTGTTGCGATCTCACACGATGTGGAGGACCTAGTGGTGGCACAAATCAAGCATATGGTACAAGCCTATGCACAAAACAACCGCATCCTAGGTGTCCCTGGCCAGCTCGTGCTCGGCAGATGGGGTAAGGATGGCGCTGGCGCCGAATTATACAACGGTGTGCACGGAGTGGAGGAGGCTGGTTTTGGCGGCAGCATACTCGCCTTGCACTATGCCACCGGCGCCTTTCTCCGCACTCGGGGTGTAAATGTGCCATCTAGAGAAGGTCGCATCAACGCGATCGACACACTGTCGAGATACATGGTGTTCCTTCTTGTGGAGCGGCCTCACTTGCTGCCAAGCCCAGTTCGTCGAAGCCAGTACGATAGCTTCTGCGACAAGTTCAAGGAGTTCAAGGATACCCGGCGACAGCGGCAGCTGCAAGGAGCCTACATCCGACCAGAAGTACAACTTGCAAATAACATGCTGAACATGCGCGAGGCTCAGCCTCGGGGTAAGGGGGTTGACAAGGTGCTGCAAGTCATCTCACAGGTGTGGGTGGAGATGTTGTGCTACGCAGCCAGCCACTGCAGCAACGACTCCCATGCCAGGCAGCTCAGCAGCGGCACCGAGTTCATCACTCTCACCTGGATTCTCACCACCTCCTTGTACTATCACTATCAGTCGTCTCAGCCTAGGAACGACCAGTTTAACGAGATTGCGCGCCGCTTCCTCGAAAGACATGAAAGGCGGAGAAAAAAGGTAAAACAGGCCATCGCAATCTTACTATGTGGTCCGCGTGTGTGACCATTGTTGTGACTTGTAAGAGCAGTTTCACTAGTATAAAAGGGATCATTTGTCTCGGTTCGTAAGGCCTTTAGTCCCGATTCTTGAACCGGGACTAAAGGGTCGTTACTAATGTCTCCCCCCTTTAGTCCCGGTTCTAACACGAACCGGGACAGATGTAGGCCGGTGCGCCGAGCCCAAGCAGGAGGGCCTTTGGTCCCGGTTGGTGGCACCAACCGGGATCAAAAGGCATCCACGCGTCATAATAGAGAGAAGTGTCCTCTCTTATGTCCGTGCTTGGTCGACGCTACGTACTGTACATAGAGAGGCCCTCGACACGCTAGCTAGTAAGAAAATGAAGGGAATCATTAAGTACAGAAATTCGTCATGCATACCGAAAGAAGTGATCGATCGACCTCTCCTTCTCCGAGAGATTGGTCGAACAACAAGTTTTCGTATTATCTATCCGACGCTACTGGCTACATACATATACAATATGTAAGATCTCTTACAATCCCCTAGCAATTGAAATCAATTTCCACATGATATTCTCCGGCTTTATTGATGACGTGGTCAAGAAAGAATCCCGCCAATTCCTCTTGAATTGCTCTCATGCGATCTTGTTCTAGGAGTTCATCCCGCATCTGCCACGTCTAATTTGAAGAAGGGGGTTAATACATATATGAATGAAACTCAACAGAAATGATGGTGTAATAAAATGAAATTGTGAATATTATTGCTTACGCACTTCATATTGTCTTTTAGAGTAGCCCCGCTTATTTTTTAAAGTCGTGTTCTAGATGAACTCACACACGTAGTATCCACAGAAATCATTATCTTGTTCCTGCCACAAGCACTTGACAAGAAATAGATGTCAATCAAACTGATAATGAAGCATTATAAATGACATTGATGAAAGTACAGCTATAGAATCAACGGGAGATGCGCGCAACTAGCTAGCTAGTAGTACTTACTTTCGGGTATGTATATCGCAGCTCCTTCGGCAGTCCCGGAACTTCTGCGGTGAACTGTTTCCAAACCCTGCAAGACAAAGAAAATAATTATTATTACTTGAGATATCAGGAAATGAACAAAAAGTTGCCGATATGGTGCGATAATGATCGATTGAACTTACTTGTTGAGCAAATTAGTCATGTCCATATAGGTTTCGGGATTTTTTCGTCTCGAGTCTAAGACGTTTACTACTCCCCGCTCAAGCTTAATCTCCAGAAGAACATAGTGGAATTTGCGCACGCATGCATAACTTGTCAATTACATTACTATAACCTCGCTCGAGTAATAAGGGAAACCGAATATGCACACGACAGTAACACTCACTGGAAGTTGTAAGGAAAGAGTATTAAATCTTTGTTTTGATTTTTGATCAACGATTGTAGCAAGTTGGCCTCGGCCTCTTCGGCGTGCTTTGTAACCTGAAGTTCATCTATGATATTTGTGTTAATGAACCCAATATCATACATTTCTTGTTTTTTGCACTCAACGATTTTCAGTCTGCATAATATAGTAAGGGTAATTAATTATAAATACATGCAATGAAAGAGCCGAGCTATATATATAGACTTAATGACAGAAATAATACTTACAGACAGTAGCAAAAGACCGTTAATTTATCGAGGGCCTTTTAATTGAAGAACTCGAAGAACTCCTCAAATGGAACAGCCAACAGATCAATTCCAACGAGGTCGTGCTCCTCTTTAATATTCAGATACAAAGCATTCGTCCCCCCAGACTCTCTGCAGGTTTTCATGTACCAATTATGTAATCTTCACATCATAGTTAGAGATTTTTCATCTTTGACGAGAGGCTTCCCGTACTCGTATCTGTGTTCGTCCACCTCCAAGAAATCAGGAAGCTGATCATCAGGCAGGTAATCTGCAAGATTGCCATAACCGGCCACCGGCCCCGGAGCATTAGCGACGATGTCGCCGCTAGACACATTGAGCGGGGGGCACGATTGCTTTGCTTGTTCGCCGAGCTGGACAATTTTTTCCCAGCTGCTCGTTCTTTTAACCTTTCATCACTGACAGTACTTCCCGACCGCTCCGCTTCGAGATATGTCTGTTCAGTAATGCGCTCATAGTTGGTTCTCGGCGGAAACTTTGGTGGTTTCCTCAGGGCATCGATAGTGCGATTTGCTTTTACCGGATCTACCTTCTCCTCCGGAGGTGGATGTCTCTTTGCTTTCAACCCGGCAAAGAAGTCGTCCACTTCGGCCAGCACGATCTTCGCGGTTTCCTCCTTGGTCCTCTCGTACGGTAACTTCTCTAGAGGCTTGAGAGAAGGACCGTATCTATATTGCCTCTCGCCTCTGCTGGCTGTACTGCTAGACGCCGAAGCAGACGGAGTGGCTGCGGCGCCTGTCTTCTTTCGTGCTTGCTTACGAGGCGGAGGAGAAGGACTACGACGCGCCAGAGCAGCCGGGGCGGCGGCGGGTATCTTCCGCCCTTGCTGGCGAGGCGGAGAAGGAGGAGGCTGCTGGCTGCTCGGGCGCACCGGCGTAGGCGGAGAAGGAGGCAGAGTGCCACCACACGCCGGAGAAGGAGGAGGCTGCTGGCTGCTCGGGCACGCCGGCGCAGTCGGAGAAGGAGGCGGAGTGACGCCACGCGCCGGAGAAGGAGGCCCAGTGCCCTGATCGTCACTCACCGGAGAAGGAGGCAGTGGAGGAGGCGGAGTGCCCTGACTCGCCGGAGGAGGAGGAGGAGGAGGCGGAGGCGTCCAGTTCGGAAGGTTGATGGGCTCCTTCCGCCATAGGCATGGAGTCTTCAGAGCAGAACCCAGCCTAGTCTCCCCTTCACTGGTAGGGTAGTCAAGTTGGAGGTCCTCAAATCCCTCCATTATTTCATCCACCATCACCCTAGCATATCCTTCTGGAATCGACCGGCAGTGAAAAGTTGTGCCGTGTTCAGTAGGATAAACAGAGCCAACAGCCGCCTTGACCTTCAAATTCATCCATCGCGCCATAAGTTGGCAATTTTGAGCCTCCATGATAGCATCCACGGGATAGCTGGCAGGAGCCGTCAAGACATGCTCTGGCTGAAGCAGCTCGGTGGAAGCCACGCTGCTTCTCCGCTGAGATGGCGGGGTAGCTTCGAGGGAAGCTTCGGCAGGTCATTTGTTGTGATCTGCTTCTCGTTCCTCTAGCCCCATTACCCTTTCGTGCAACGCCTACAGTTGGCTCTGCTCCAGTTTCTTCCTCCTCTCGTGGGTTTTGTAACCCCCTGCGTCTGGAAAACCAACCTTCCACGGATTGGAGCCTGGCGTGCCTCGTGTCCGTCCAGGGTGCTCAGGATTCCCGAGGGCCATTGTGAGCTCGTCCTTCTCCCTGTCTGGAACGAACGTCCCTTGCTGCGCTGCATCGATATACTGCCGAAGCCTTGTGACTGGTGTTTTCAGTTGCTCATCCGTCCAATGGCACTTCCCTGATATAGGGTCCAAGGTTCCGCCAGCCCCGAAGAACCAAGTCCGGCAACGGTCTGACCATCTCATTGTCTCCGGTTCGATCCCTTTATCAAGCAGATCATTCTCAGCCTTGGACCACTTAGGCCGGGCTTTGAGGTAGCCACCTGACCCTGTGCGATGGTGAAACTTCTTCTTCGCAGCATTTTCCTTGTTTGTCGCTGACATCTTCTTACTCTTTTCCGATGTCGTGTAGGCCACAAATGCGGGCCAGTGATCTCTGATCTTCTCATATTTGCCGATGAATTCTGGTATCTCTTCTTTGTCGACAAACTTTTTCAGCTCTTTCCTCCACCTCCTGAATAGGCTAGCCATCTTCTTAAGGGCACAAGACTTGATTAATTGCTCTTTAACTGGCTTCTCCGGATCCTCCTCTGGCGGTAGGGTGAAATTTGCCTTCAGCTCAGTCCAAAGATCATCTTTCTGCATATCATTGACATAAGACACCTGAGGGTCTTCCTCCTTAGGCTTATACCATTGGTGGATGCTGATCGGGATCTTGTCCCTAACAAGAACCCCGCACTGAGCAGCAAATGCATTCTTTGTCCGGATGGGTTCAATCGGTTCACCGTCGCGCGCGATTGCTGTGATCTCAAACTTTTCATTTGACCTCAACTTTTTCTTCGGGCCTCGTCTCCTTACCGAAGTTGTGCTCGATCCGGAGGGCTAGAAAAAGGAAGAAAGACGAGAGTTAATTAATACTCCCTCCGTCTGAAAATACTTGTCATCAAAATGGACAAAAAGAGATGTATCTAGAACTAAAATACATCTAGATACATCCCTTTTTATTCATTTTGATGACAAGTATTTCCGGACGGAGGGAGTATGTGTACATATACCAAAACAATGAATGCATCAATTAACTAGTCAGCACGGGCTTAACTAATATATATATATATATACCTGGCTGGACTCGGTTCGGTCACCGGAGCAGTCAGCACGGTCTCCTTCTTGTACCTCCATTGGGTCACCGGAGCCATCATGAACATAGCCCTCTTCTTGTACCGGCATTAATGGGCCGAAGCCATCATGAACATAGCCCTCTTCTTCATCCAGTCCTTCCTGACCAACGGTGTCGTTGAAAAATGACGCAACGACATCACTTCCTTCTGCGATTATCTCCCCCAACATCGCTTCTGTTGCTTCGTCTCGGGAGTGCTCCATAGTTTCTGCAAATATTTACAACATGTCAATTATTATTCAAACATGGTACAGATGGATATATATTAGTGGCAAACGTAGAACTAGCTAGCTAATCACAATAAGGAATCATGTTAGTGGCCTCGACGCTGCTTCTCTAGGGTTTGGGGTGGCCTAGACAATGCTTCAAGGGTTTGGGGTGGCCTCGACACAACGCTTCAAGGGTTTGGGTGGCCTCGACGACAACGCTCTTTTAACTTGGTAAATTTGGGTGGCCTCAAGAGAGTTTGTCGGGTAGGGGCACAGCGGGAGGGGGTAGGAGACCAACATCGTTTTTTCTCTAGGGTTTGGGTGTCCTCGAGAGTTTTGGTCGAGCGAGAGGGCCG
>NC_041391.1:706683028-706708951 GCF_002162155.2 Triticum dicoccoides
GACGGCCGCGCAGGGGCGCGGGACGGGAGGGGCGCGGGAGCATGTGCTCACAGGGGGCGGCGGCGACAGCGAAGGCGAGCAGCCTGACGGTGTCGGTGGCGGCGGCGACGGGAAGGTGGAGCAGGGGCGTCGGGCGGCGACGGCGACGAGGAGAAGCAGGGGGCTTCGGGGGAGAAGTGGGGGATTTGGTCGAAAACTGCTAAGTGTTGTATATATATCAAGAGCATTGGTCCCGGTTCGTGGCACGAACCGGAACTAATGCCCCCTTTGGTCCCGGTTGGTGGCACCAACCGGGACTAAAGGTGGGTATTGGTCCCGGTTGGTGCCACGAACCGGTCCCAATGCCCCCCTTTAGTCCCTGTTGGTACCGCCAACCGGAACCAAAGGCCCCTGTGCTGCCCGCATCGCGGCCAAAGTTTAGTACCACCTCGCTAGTTGAGAGGACTCGAGAGTGGTTTATAAGCGCTGCTGCGCCCACCCTCTCGAGCTCCTCTCAACTGCAGGCTTCCGGGCCTAATCTCAAACTATCCTGTTGTGGGCCTATTGGGCCTTCTGCGGGCCTGAATCCAGGCCCAGGTTGGGTTTCTAGTCGTATTCAGGCCGTGGTGGCCCAATAGGTGGCAGTTTTTTTTAGTTTTTTAGTTTTGTTTTTTGCATTATTTATTTTCTTTTGTTTTTTGCTTTATTTTTTAATTCTTTTTGCTTTTAGTTTTAGAAAAATTATAAACTTTCTGTTAGTGCCATTAGTTTTCAAATTTGAATAGTTAAAATTTGAATTCTTTGAAATTTGTGTGACTCACAAGTTTGTGATTAACTTTACTAAAAAAATGAACATAGATGCGCCTATAGAGAAAAAAGATCCAGACGAACTGGGACCAATGGCCCACGTGGCTGCCCTCCTGAGAGTGTTCTTGGTGAGAACATAGTTGACAAGGAGCGAACCGAGATTAATGGTATTACGAGGGCCAAACCATAAGACATTAAAGCATTTCAAATGAACTCTGAAAAAGTTAAAAGTTGGCATGGTATCATAATTTCACCCACATAGCATGTGCATGTACAAAACGGACAATGGTATCATACTCGTCTGTTACAACATTGGCATGGTATCATCATAATAGTTGCGGGAGAAAGTCTTCACTTTTTCTTCGCTTGTGTCATTTGCTTATTGCGCCGTAACCATGGATAATCTTCATCGTTTATCAGGATGCTGGGGTCAGCCTTGACTTTGAAGGGAGGAATTTCATGAAACTTTTCATAATCTTCAGACATGTCTGTCTTATCATCCACTCCCACGATGTCCCTTTTTCCTGAAAGAACTATGTGGCGCTTTGGCTCATCGTATGATGTATTCGCTTCCTTATCTTTTCTTTTTCTTGGTCTGGTAGACATGTCCTTCACATAGATAACCTGTGCCACATCATTGGCTAGGACGAACGGTTCGTCAGTGTACCCAAGATTTTTCAGATCCACTGTTGTCATTCCGTACTATAGGTCTACCTGTACCCCGCCTCCTGACAGATTGACCCATTTGCACTTAAACAAAGGAACCTTAAAATCATGTCCGTAGTCAAGTTCTCATATGTCCACTATCTAACCATAATACGTGTCCTTTTCCCTCTCGGTTGTTGCATCAAAGCGGACACCGCTGTTTTGGTTGGTGTTCTTTTGATCTTGGTCAATCGTGTAAAATGTATTCCCATTTATCTCGTATCCTTTCCAAATCGTAACAGTCGAAGATGGTCCCCTGGACAAGAAGTACAACTCATCACAAACAGCGTTGTCACCTCTGAGACGTGTTTCCAACCAACTGTTGAAAGTTCTGATGTGTTCACATGTAATCCAGTCGTTGCACTGCTCCGGGTGTTTGGAGCGCAGACTGTTCTTGTGTTCATCGACATACAGGGTCACCAAGGTAGAGTTCTGTAGAACTGTGTAGTGTGCTTGAGACCAAGAATATCCGTCCCTGCATATTATTGAGTCCCTTCCAAGCATGCCTTTTCCAGACAGTCTCCCCTCATACCGCGATTTAGGGAGACCTATCTTCTTAAGGCCAGGAATGAAGTCAACACAAAACCCGATGACATCCTCTGTTTGATGGCCCATGGAGATGCTTCCTTCTGGCCTAGTGCGGTTACGGATATATTTCTTTAGGACTCCCATGAACCTCTCAAAGGGGTACATATTGTGTAGAAATACGGGGCCCAGAATGACAATCTCGTCGACTAGATGAACTAGGACATGCGTCATGATATTGAAGAAGGATGGTGGGAACACCAGCTCGAAACTGACAAGACATTGCACCACATCACCCCTTAGCCTTGGTATGATTTCTGGATCGATCACATTCTGAGAGATTGCATTGAGGAATGCATATAGATTCACAATGGCTAATCGGACGTTTTCCGGTAGAAGCCCCCTCAATGCAACCGGAAGCAGTTGCGTCATAATCATGTGGCAGTCATGAGACTTTAGGTTCTGGAACTTTTTCTCTGGCATATTTATTATTCCCTTTATATTCGACGAGAAGCCAGTCGGGACCTTCATACTAAGCAGGCATTCAAAGAAGATTTCCTTCTCTTCTTTGGTAAGAGCTGTTGGAAATATGCCCTAGAGGCAATAATAAAAGTATTATTATATTTCATTGTTCATGATAATTGTCTTGTATTCATGCTATAACTGTATTATCCGGAAATCGTAATACACGTGTGAATACTTAGACCACACTATGTCCCTGGTAAGCCTCTAGTTGACCAGCTCGTTGTGATCAACAGATAGTCATGGTTTCCTGACTATGGACATTGGATGTCATTGATAACGGGATCACATCATTAGGAGAATGATGTGATGGACAAGACCCAATCCTAAGCATAGCATAAAAGATCGTGTAGTTCGTTTTGCTAGAGCTTTGCAAGTGTCAAGTATCTCTTCCTTCGACCATGAGATCGTGTAACTCCCGGATACCGTAAGAATGCCTTGGGTGTGCCAAACGTCACAACGTAACTGGGTGACTATAAAGGTGCATTACAGGTATCTCCGAAAGTAGCTATTGGGTTGACACGGATCGAGACTGGGATTTGTCACTCCGTATGACGGAGAGGTATCTCTGGGCCCACTCGGTAATGCATCATCATAATGAGCTCAAAGTGACCAAGGTGTTGGACACGGGATCATGCATTACGGTACGAGTAAAGTGACTTGCCGGTAACGAGACTGAACAAGGTATTGGGATACCGACGATCAAGTCTCGGGCAAGTAACGTACCGATTGGCAAAGGGAATTGTATACAGGGTTTGATCGAATCCTCGACATAGTGGTTCATCCGATGACAACATCGAGGAGCATGTGGGAGCCATCATGGGTATCCAGATCCCGCTGATGGTTATTGACTAAGAGAGTCTCGGTCATGTCTACATGTCTCCCGAACCCGTAGGGTCTACACACTTAAGGTTCAGTCACGCTAGGGTTGTAGGGATATGTATATGCAGTAACCCGAATGTTGTTCGGAGTCCCGGATGAGATCCCGGACGTCACGAGGAGTTCCGGAATGGTCCGGAGGTAAAGATTTATATATAGGAAGTGCTATTTCGGGCACCGGGACAAGTTTCGGGGTTATCGGTATTGTACCGGGACCACCGGAGGGGTCCCGGGGGCCCACCGGGTGGGGCCACCCAGCCCCGGGGGCCACATGGGCTGTGGGGGGTGCGCCTTGGCCTACATGGGCCAAGGGCACCAGCCCCACAAGGCCCATGCGCCTAGGGTTTCCCCCTAGGAGGAGTCCTAGTGGTGGAAGGCACCTCCTAGGTGCCTTGGGGGGGAGGGAATCCCCCTTGGCCGCCGCACCCCCTAGGAGATCTCATCTCCTAGGGCCGGCCACCCCCCCTTGGCACCCCTATATATAGTGGGGGGAGAGGAGGGACTTCATACCTTGTGCCCTGGCCTTTGGTTGCCTCCTTCTCCCTCCCCAACACCTCATACACCTCCGTAGTGCTTAGCGAAGCTCTGTCGGAGTACTGCAGCTCCACCAACACCACGCCGTCGTGCTGCTGCTGGTGCCTTCTCCCTCAACCTCTCCTCCCCTCCTTGCTGGATCAAGAAGGAGGAGACGTGGCTGTTTCCGTACGTGTGTTGAACGCGGAGGCGCCGTCCGTTCGGCGCAGGTCATCGGTGATTTGAATCACGTCGAGTACGACTACATCATCACCTTGCAAGCTTCCGCACGCGATCTACAAGTGGTATGTAGATGCAAACTCTCTCCCTAGACTCGTTGCTTAGATGAACTCATAGATGGATCTTGGTGAAACCGTAGAAAAAATTTTAATTTTCTGCAACGTTCCCCAACAAGAGCATAGCTGGCAGAACCTTCATACTACTTTGGAGGCATGCCTTCTTTTTCGTGCAAATGTTGCAGGTCCTCCCGTGCCTCAGCTGTATCTTTTGTCTTTCCATACACGCCCAAGAAGCCTAGCAGGTTCACGCAAAGGTTCTTCGTCACGTGCATCACGTCAATTGAAGAGCGGACCTCTAGGTCTTTCCAGTAGGGTAGGTCCCAAAATATAGATTTCTTCTTCCACATGGATGTGTGTCCCCCAGCGTCATTCGGAACAGCTAGTGCGCCGGGACCCTTTCCAAAGATTACGTGTAAATCATTGACCATAGCAAGTACGTGATCACCGGTACGGATGGCGGGCTTCTTCCGGTGATCAGCCTCGCCTTTGAAATGCTTGCCTTTCTTTCGACATTGATGGTTGGTCGGAAGAAATCGACGATGGCCCAGGTACACATTCTTCCTGCAGCTTCCCAGGTATATACTTTCGGTGTCAAGTAAACAGTGCGTGCATGCGTGGTATTCCTTGTTTGTCTGTCCTGAAAGGTTACTGAGAGCGGGCCAATCATTGATGGTCACGAATAGCAATGCCTTTATGTCAAATTCCTCTTGTTTGTGATCATCCCACGTACGTACACCGTTTCCATTCCACAGCTGTAAAAGTTCTTCAACTAATGTCCTTAGGTACACATCAATGTCGTTGCCGGGTTTCTTAGGGCCTTGGATGAGAACTGGCATCATAATGAACTTCGGCTTCATGCACATCCAAGGAGGAAGGTTATACATACATAGAGTCACGGGCTAGGTGCTGTGATTGCTGCTCTGCTCCCCGAAAGGATTAATGCCATCCGCGCTTAAAGCAAACCATACGTTCCTTGGGTCACGTGCAAACTCAGCCCAGTACTTTCTCTCGATTTTTCTCCACTGCGACCCGTCAGCGGGTGCTCTCAACTTCCCGTCTTTCTTACGGTCCTCACTGTGCCATTGCATCAACTTGGCATGCTCTCCGTTTCTGAACAGAAGTTTCAACCGTGGTATTATAGGAGCATACCACATCACCTTCACAGGAACCCTCTTTTTATGGGGGGGGGGGTCGCCGTCAACATCACCAGGGTCATCTCGTCTGATCTTATACCATAATGCACCACATACCGGGCATGCGTTCAGATCCTTGTACGCACCGCGGTAGAGGATGCAGTCATTAGGGCATGTATGTATCTTCTGCACCTCCAATCCTAGAGGGCATACGACCTTCTTTGCTGCGTATGTACTGTCGGGCAATTCGTTATCCTTTGGAAGCTTCTTCTTCAATATTTTCAGTAGCTTCTCAAATCCTTTGTCTGGCACAGCATTCTCTACCTTCCACTGCAGTAATTCCAGTACGGTACCGAGCTTTGTGTTGCCATCTTCGCAATTGGGGTACAACCCTTTTTTGTGATCCTCTAACATGCGATCGAACTTCAGCTTCTCCTTTTGACTTTCGCATTGCGTCCTTGCATCGACAATGACCCGGCGGAGATCATCATCATCGGGCACATCGTCTGGTTCCTCTTGATCTTCAGCAGCTTCGCCCATTGCAGCATCATCGTGCACATCGTCTGGTTCCTCTTGATGTTCAGTAGCATCACCGTATTCAGGGGGCATATAGTTGTCATCGTACTCTTCTTCTTCGTCGTCTTCCATCATAACCCCTATTTCTCCGTGCCTCGTCCAAACATTATAGTGTGGCATGAAACCCTTGTAAAGCAGGTGGGTGTGAAGGATTTTCCGGTCAGAGTAAGACTTCGTATTCCCAGATATAGGGCATGGACAACACATAAAACCATTCTGCTTGTTTGCCTCAGCCACTTCAAGAAAATCATGCACGCCCTTAATGTATTCGGAGGTGTGTCTATTACAGTACATCCATTGCCGGTTCATCTGCGTGCATTATATATAATTAAGTGTGTCAAAAATCATTACAGAACATCATGAATAGATAACTAAGTGACCAAATTAATAGAAGTTCATCATCACATTAAAACCAAAGTACATACATAGTTCTCATCTTCAAGTGAAAATCATTACAGAACAACATAAAGCTCTGCAGAGCATCTAAATTAATTAAACCATACATTGAAACTATGTAAAATATTTCAATGCGAAAACAAATGCGATCATAATTGCAACCAAGGTAACAACTGATACCAAGCCTCGGTATGAATGGCATATTTTCTAATCTTTCTAATCTTCAAGCGCATTGCATCCATCTTGATCTTGTGATCATCGACGACATCTGCAACATGCAACTCCAATATCATCTTCTCCTCCTCAATTTTTCTTATTTTTTCCTTCAAGAAATTGTTTTCTTCTTCAAGTAAATTTAACCTCTCGACAATAGGGTCGGTTGGAATTTCCAGTTCAACAACCTCCTAGATAAATAAAATCTATGTCACGTTGGTTGGCATAATTTTCATAAACAATAAATGAACCAATAGTTATGAAAAGATAATATATACCACATCCGAATCATAGACAGGACGAGGGCCGACGGGGGCGGATACCAAAACCATCGCACTATATAAGATGCAATAATAAAAGTAAGAAAATAATACAAGTATCTATCTAAACATACAAGTAAGAATATTTTTCCTTTCAGAAAGAAGATAAGAACAAGAGGCTCACCACGGTGGTGCCGGTGATGAGATCGGCGCGGGTGATCGACGACGGTGAAGACGGGGACGGGGCGTGACGGACCGCTAAACCTAGACAAATATTGAGGAAAATGGAGCTTGGAGGTCGAGCTTGGAGAGGAGAAAGCTTAAGTAGTGTGGCTCGGGCATTCCATCGAACACCTTGTGTGCATAGGAGGTGAGCTAGAGCACCACCAAGACCTCTCCCCCTCGGCTGCCAGAAAAAACAGAGAAGTGTGCTCTGCTCTTACGCGAGGGGGTATATATAGGCACCTCATTGGTCCCGGTTGGTGGCATGAACCGGGACTAAAGGGTAGCCTTTGGTCCCGGTTCGTGGCACCAACCGGGGCCAATGGTGGTGGGCCAGGAGCGAGGCCCATTGGTCCCGGTTCGTCCCACCAACCGGGACCAAAAGGTCCAGACGAACTGGGATCAATGGCCCACATGGCCCGACCGGCCCCCGGGGCTCACGAACCGGGTCCAATGCCACCATTGGTCCCGGTTCTGGACTGAACCGGGACTAATGGGCTGACCCGGCCTGGACCAATGCCCCCTTTTCTACTAGTGTTTTGTGTTGAGCTCGAGAACTCGCTGCTTAATTTCTCTCTGGTGCAAACCAGCCTTGTAAAGTTGTACTATTCAACTATAACATCAAATAAATAAACCACGAAAATTCAAAAATAAATAAACCACTCCTTTATGACAGACAGCACACTGCACACGACTCCACCCATCCTGTAACCTAGATTCTTCCTCTCTCCTCAATCCACCCATGCCTTTTAAGCTCACTTTCAAATTTGAAACAGTCATAGTTTTTGAATAAAAACTTTGGTTTATGATCTTCTTACATGTTGTGTTCCTGGCAATGAGATCTTTTCAACAAGACTAATCAAGAATATATTTTTCATCATTTTTGAAATATGAATTTCAAAACTTGATTAAACGTGGTTATATATCCATGCAAAAGTTATTCCTGTTGTTAGTAAACTTACTAATGTGTGCAAGAACACAACTTGGTTATATATCAATGCAAAAAAAATCATGTAATATTTCGTACATGTTTCACTATGTTTCAAAATTGAAAGTTGTCAAAACATATTAAATATTGAACTTGTTTTGAATATATCATCAAAAGAAGACACATGTATATACAGATTATTTATCCTATACTTATTTTGAAATATATGGTTGTCTAAAGTTTAAGATGGAAAATAAAATCCACATATTCCTGTGTTTGAGTGAGGACTAGTAGGTGCAGCCTTGCTCCATAAAGTTGTTGGATGGCTTTAGATATAAGAATGAATACATGGCATGGATGCATCTCTAACAAGACGAACGGTTTAGCCATGCATAGGATATTCCCTGCATGGTAGAATCACTTTTCTCAATAAATAATAACAAGTCAACAACCCCGCTTCAGTGAACAAGTAAGCTAGAATCAAGCGATAGGAGAGACATGAAGTTTTTGCACCCGAACCCAAATGAGCTTGTGTGAACAGTAAAATAAAAAAAATGTTCAAAAACTCTGAAAAAGATTAATGGAAACTTTGACAAATGTTCTAAGAGCTTGCAATACTTCATCATGAAACCACATTTGTGGAAGTCATGGCAAAAACAAATACAAAATTGGTTCATGTGATTTCATGATGAAACTTTACAAGCTCTTAGAACATTTGTCGAAGTTTGCCATAAAAATCAGAATTTTTGAATATTTTAAAATGTTTTTCGAGTTATTGTTCACCCCGAGCTCATTTGAGCTCGTGTGTAGAAGGGGACTTTTGATTTGTAGCATGCGGGACAAGGGCTTGTGGATCATGTATCGTCGATTTGCGCCAAGCTTCGAAAATTGATTCATGTATATTGACTAATCGATATTTGGTTTTGTGTGTGTATCATGCTGCTATACTTGTTCATGCGGGGTTGGATACTGGCGGAGTTATGCCCAAGGGGTAGGCCCATACATGCATATGGCCCAGCCTAGGGCCCGAGACAACCATGTATATGGTCCAAAATACAATGGGCAAGGGGTTATTGACCAGGCCCAACAAGGCTACAGCCCAAGACGTCAAAGGACAGAGGGGTTCCCAGGTAACAGTTGGATCCTACACCTCCTTTTTTTTGAGCATCAGTACAGACACAAGCGCTCATATAGACCTAGTAATCGCTCACCAAAGTAGTCGGCTGCAACCTAGGATACCACAACCCCCACGATGTCTTAATTACTTCAGTTATACAATGAGTGGTATCATCTAGTTAAATATGACAATTATTAATAGTAATGGTCATGAACGGACGGCCATGCATGAGGCCATAAGTGGCATTAATACCAGCTCGTTTTAAAACCCCTCCTAGCGCACTCTATATAAGTCGGGAGGAGGGCAACAGGCTGACGGTTGAACTCTCACAGATTATACCTTATAGCAAGAGCTAAGTGCACCACGGGGGTTGGGTATTACCTCCACCGGAGAGGGCCTGGACATGTATAAACCCTTGCGCATACTCCCATTTATATTGGTCATACACAATTGCCTCTACATACATGCCCCTATTGCATTGTCAGGATTATATCCACCACAGTTGGCTCCCACTGTGGGGCAACCTTATATGGACATCATGGTTCAGCTGGTTCCTTCATTGACTCCTGCCGGCATCCATTTCGGCGTCCTTGAGTTCGCTATTGATGGCTCAGCGTGTCATTCCAATGCTCCTCTGAACAGTGTAGACCTATCGGCGCATGGGAGCATTCATTACCGGGCCGATGAATCGTGCATTTTGAGCCTCTATAGCTCCCGCCTGCTTAGACTAGCCAGTGGAGAGTAACATACACTAATAACATACACATATCCCTAGACTATGTTACTATCTTCATATTGGGTAGTAACATAAGTGTGGTAACATGCAAAGCTTCATTTATTATGCTCCGTCTAGGTGAGTAAGTCATCTTAGGTTGTGCACCGTGACCAAGGAGGAAGGGAAAACAAGAGACATTAATGTTTATTTGCTAATTAATAGCATTGCATGCAATGAACTAACCACTGCATGTCGTGTTTGGTAGTCTCAAGTCATTAAAAGCATGCACATCCCTCATCTCTTATTGGTTGATATGTCAAGAAACAAGAAACGAGGTAGAAGTTAATGCACCGCGCCTAAATGTTTTGGGATTATTTGATTTTCGTAAGATGACTTACACACCTAGACGGAGTGAGTAGCTAAGTTACTTAAACTACCTCTCTCCTCATTAACTCATTGCCACATAAGCAAATATACTGAGTTGGACTCGATGTTACTGCTGAATTTACTCCCACTGTGGCTAGTCTTAGCATCCGGATAGACCGCTACCAGCACACCGCCAAAAGCGCTCGGGCAAGCCTCGCCCTCAGTTCCATCGTCATGTGAGTCATCTCGTTGGGATGATGGACGCTGACGTTCTGATCCCTCTGCTGGAATCCAATTCTGGGGAGGAGGATGGCTGCGGGTCTCAGTGGTCAGTAACAAAAGTTTTCATCGCTAGCACGTCGGCCCCGCAGTCCAATCTTCATGGGGCTACACCAATCGAAGCATTTGGTGCAGCTGGCAATGCTGCAGTGGGTGATGAGCAGTGTGGCGGTCCGCTGCTCACTCGGGAGGCGCGGAAAGCTGCAGAGCAGCTTCTTATAACACCACAATCTCATGGGATTCGTCGACTGACAAAGCCCTCGAGGCGGCATGTCAGACCACATTGGCTGAGCTCGCGTGTCTAGCACAAGTTGAGCATAATTTGATGGTGGGAGAGCAAGCGCCGATACCAACAATCAGTAGCATTAGCAGTAGGGCCGGTTAGTCGTTCGGCGTGGGCGCGATATCAGCAACAACTTTGCAGTCGGAGGACCAAGCGACCTCCAAGTCCTTCCCACCCCGATTGAATACGTTCGAGCTACGAAAAGGTTCTCGGAAATAATCTAACAGCTGGGGCACGGAGTCGTAGGCTCGTAGCCGAGGGGATTTGGCCGTTGTCAAACTTCCTGAAGGCCACATTCATGCAGGAGCAGGACACACTGATTTCTCAGCCCCGCGACCGACTGGCCTCCCTTACCCGGGTACCTAGTGGAACTTAAAGCCGAGTACCAACAGTAATTTCGTCACATCCTCGACAGACGGCTGGTTGCAGGACCGGCAGTCAAGCTGGGGCTGGGCGTGAACCATTGCCATAACGCCAAGAGGATCCTCCTCAGTGGAACGATGACCCTTCTCCATGGCGCCGACTGAACGCACCTCGGCCCTATGATGACGTCTCTCCTCAAGGGCACAGAGATGCTCCTTGTAGTCGGCATGATTACTCGTAGTCGACGTGATTATTCTCCATGTCACCGGGATGATTATCCTCGGCATCATGATGAATGTAGGACCGAGAGAATATCGACTGGAGGGGGGTGAATGGGAGACTTAATATATCTTTTGAAACTTCAAATATCTCTGTACAACACGGTGATGGTGACAAAAAATGGACAGAGAATGAACTACATTTATAAGATTGCACACGAGAAATAATACATACATAACTAAAACAAAACATACAAGTTACTGGGAAATGTTCATCAGACACGGACTTAGTTGGATAACCAAGTAGCACCAGAATAACAACAGACGAGCTTATAGACATATAACCTTAAGGATGACAAACATAAATATGCTACACAACATGGTCACGGTTCTGATTGAATAGCTAAGGGATGATCAGTTGAAGTGATATCGAAGAACAACACAGGAGATAGAACTCAGCCGAGAGAGAATCATTGAAGATAAATTTGGACTGAAAAAAACTAGTGGTGCTCTATGGCAACAAGTGATTTGGTAGACCAACTCACTCTTCTACAAAAGAGCTACGTCTGGTTGGAGGACTTGTGATTTAACACAGAAGCAAACCTCTCTTCGTCCTATTCTCCACAACATAAAGTTGATCCAGCTTTAGTTGATTTTACTCATGGTAGATTCTTATCGACAATCTTCAAATACTCAACAGACTTGCTTCGCAAACCACAATGGCTCTTGGTTGCTAAATACTTTGACTTGATGAAGACAATTACTCTTCATCACTCAAGTCGACATCTCACCGGCTAGAGAGTTAGCAGTTCTCAAGAGTACTAGGCCAACTCAGATCTATTGTGATGCTCAACCACTATCTAAGTTTTGGTTCTTAATTTTCTCTCAGTGGATTTTAAACACAAATCTCTCAGGGAGGGGTGTGTTGGTGTCCTGGATTAGGGGGTACTTGCCAGGTCGGCCCGCCAGTAATAGGCCGGGCCAAGGACCCATTGAAGATTGTTGACATGGCCATGCTAACCCGGTCCTCAGCACGATCAAGACGAAGATCTCCTGAAGACTTGGTGTCTACTTTAAGCATTTTTTAACTGGCATTCCTATCTCTAGAGATTGTAACCGGCCATTTGTAAACCACAGATACCCCCAGCATCTATATAAGTCACGGGGTTTAGTCCTTAGAAACACACGCATTCACATTTGCAAGGTTTAGAGATTAGACAATACTCATACAATCTCGAGGTAGATCAACTTGTACTCTGTACCCCATCATTATCAATAATAAGAAGCAGTACATAGGGTTTTTGTTGGGAAACGTTGCATGGAAAACAAAAAAATTCTACGCACACGCAAGATCTATCCATGGAGATGCATAGCAACGAGAGGGGAGAGTGTTGTCTACGTACCCTCGTAGACCGAAAGCGGAAGCGTTTAGTTAACGCGTTTGATGTAGTCGAACATCTTCGCGATCCAACCGCTCCAAGCACCAAACGTACGGCACCTCCGCGTTCAGCGCACGTTCAGCTCGGTGATGTCTGTCGTACTCTTGATACAGTTGAGGCCGAGGGAGAGTTCCATCAGCACGATGGCGTGGCGACGGTGATGATGAAGTTACCGGCGCAGGGCTTTGCCTAAGCACTACGACGATATGACCGAGGTGTGTAACTGTGGAGGGGGGCACCGCACACGGCTAAGACAAGTCTTGGAGTGCCTTTGGGATGCCCCCTCCCCACGTATATAAAGGAGGGAGGAAGAGGAGGCCAGCCTAGAGGGGGCGCGCCAAAAAGGGGGAGTCCTACTTGGACTCTCGGTCCAAGTAGGATTCGCCCCCCTGTCGGTGTTAAAATCGGCGGATCTCGGGTAGGGGGTCCCGAACTGTGCGTCTACGGCTAATGGTAACAGGAGGCGGGGGACAGAATGTTTACCCAGGTTCGGGCCCTCTCTATGGAGGTAATACCCTACTTCCGGCTTGATTGATCTTGATGATATGAGTATTACAAGAGTTGATATACCACGAGATCGTAGAGGCTAAACCCTAGAAGCTAGCCTATGATTATGATTGTTGTTGTTGTCCTACGGACTAAACCCTCCAGTTTATATAGACACCGGAGGGGGCTAGGGTTACATAGAGTCCGTTACAGAGATGGTAATCTACAAATCCGAATCACCAAGCTTGCCTTCCACGCAAAGGAGAGTCTCACCCGGACACGGGACGAAGTCTTCAATCTTGTATCTTCATAGCCCAACAGTCCGGCATAAGCATATAGTCCGGTTGTCCGAGGACCCCCTAATCAAGGACTTCCTCAGTAGCCCCTGAACCAGGCTTCAATGACGATGAGTCCGGCGCGCGGATTGTCTTCGGCATTGCAAGGCGGGTTCCTTCTCCAAATATTCCAAGGTAGATTTGAACACATGAATCGTGTCCGGCTCTGTAAAACAAATTCCACATACCACCATAGAGAGCACAATTTTTCACAAATCTAATCTGCTGATAATTTTTCATAGCGTGACATCACGCCACGGCCCGATCATTATGCGAACCATGTTTCTCAACCTGCCACTACACGTCTTGCGAGGCGGTTTTATTGGCACGTCTTGTCGAAGCAGAGATCGTGTTCCCCTTATCACGGGATTCTCATCAATACGGGCGTGGGTAACCCAACCGTGCTGTTAGTATGACGACTCGGTTTTAGGCAAGCTCCAAACGGCCACGCGGAGGATGCTTAATATTCACCCTCTTTATAAGGAGGCCAAGAACTGTCCTTTTCTTTCCACGCTAGATCCTTCCCCTCTCCTACCTCGAGTTCCAACACCCAAGGTTCAGTCCAAGCACTCCGGACCTTCAACTATGTCCGGACCCAACCTTCAAGGTCGATGGATGGCCTCTTCTGTCACAGAGGTGGACTTCAAAAAGCTTAGGAAGGCTAGGTATCTGACCGCCGAGATTCTTCACAGGCTACCCGCTCCAGGGCAGGTTATCCCTACTCCCAAACCCAACGAGAGCGTCGTATTCATCTCCCACTTCCTCCGAGGGTTAGGCTTTAGTCTTGATCCCTTCATTAGAGGGCTCATGTTCTATTACGGGCTAGATTTTCACGATCTAGCTCCAGATTCCATCCTCCACATCTCTTCGTTTATCGTCATGTGTGAGGCCTTCCTCCGCATTACCCCCCACTTCGGATTATGGCTCAAAACCATCGAAGTGAAGCCAAAGATGATTGACGGGCGACACACGGAGTGCGGAGGCGCTATAATAAGCAAAGGTGCCAACGCCTTATGGCCAAAGGGTTCCTTCCCAGAGGTATCCGACCTATGGCAACGGGAGTGGTTTTACATCACAGCACCCCGAGGTACAAAGTGGGCAGCCACCCCAGCCTTCCTCTCTGCCCCTCCGCCACAACTGGCATCATGGGTCTACAAGGGGCTGGACTGGGGACCATTTAATGAAGTGCTGACATTGCAAAGCCGCATCCGAGATCTCCTCAAGAGGGAAATCAGTCTCATCAAAGTAATTCAAGTAATGTTGGTTTGTCGGGTCCTGCCATGCCAACGTCGATCACTCCGCATGTGGGAATTCAACCCAGAAGGACCGTGAACTATTCAACACTTCTTCGGCGTGACGCCCGAAGGGATGTATCGATTATTCTTCGGATCACGAATAAAGTGTTTGGACACCACCGAGGATGCGGGTCTCAACTGCAACCGTCCGGATACCCAAGTAAGTAACTCTGCGACCGAACATGCTGTCATTATATTCGTCACGACATTATTCTGAAAAATCTCCCTTGGTCAGGACTGGATAAGAAAGGCGGAGAGGATCAGGTGCTCGGCCCCTCTTCCCGAAGGCTCGCCGAATCCTGTTCTAACCAGGATGCTGGCTCGCACACCTTATCAAGTGCCATCAGGAGAAGAGGAGGGGAGGAGTAGAGAAGGCGAAAGCGGGCTTCATACATTACGCATCCTAACCGGGGAAATTAGTGCCTCCATGTTGGAGGATGACTGGGGAGGTGAATCTAGAATCCCCTCTCCCCACAGGAAGAAAAGGACTGCCCCTGAAGACTTGGAAACAGAGGTTTCCAAACGAGGGAAGAAACCTTCACCAGGGGGCCCCGCCTCGGAGGGCATTCTTACCGCACAACACCCACAAGGGGCCAGCCATCAACCGAGCCGTAAGTGAACAAAGTCACTTTGGTAAATATGCCCTGCTCCTTTTCTAGGAATAACAACCGAGACATATGTTTTGCAGTCCGGCTCGTAGCCCTTCTCCATAATGTTCGTCCTTGGGGGATCTTCTTCTGGAGATGATGGAGAGCAAAACGCCCCCTCCTACTTATCCGCCTCATGGGGCGAACGACCCGGAGGTGTCGTCCCGGAGGATTTCTCCTGATCCGCAAAGGCCAGAAGGTAATTCTTCGGCCACCCGAGGTCCGGAGTTCTCGGCTCCTAAGGAAACCGATGGGAAAAGCCCGGGATTGTCCGGTGCACCACCGGACACATTGATGGGTCTTTTGGAGCAAGCGTCTATCCCAGAGGCACATCGTACCTTAATGGGTACGGTGGTTGAGAGGATTTCATCCGCAAAAAGCGGGTTGAATGAAGCCTTCACGAGCCTGCTAAGAGGCTTTGAGGTACGCGAAGAAAATATATATATATATATATATATATATATATATATATATATAATATATATATATTAATGTACCGCACACACAAGGTGTACTTTGTATAGATAGTAGCCCCTGATACTCTGGTTGCCATCCAGAAGAGGCGAATAGAGGATCATAGTCTCAGATAATGATAGCGCTGCTTTTGTGCGCAGGTGGCTGCAGATCTGGCTATTGGCCGGACTGCTGAATTTGCCAAATTGAGGCGGCAACTAGACTTGGCAGATGCGGACATCACGCTTCTAAACAAGCGGCTTGACGAGGTACAGGGTATGTATATTAGGGTGATCGGCAAATATTTTAGGAGAGCATGATGCTAGTATTAGTGTTATGCTGTGATTGCAGATGGAGCTACCGCCGTGGAGACCCTGCGGGTGGAACACACCCGGGCCAAGGAGCAAGCCAGGAGAAGTGATGCGGCTGCCCTGAAGGCATCCGAAGAGTTAAAAGCCGAATAGGCTGCTCATCGCCAAAGTGAGGGTAAAATAGCCGATATGGCAATTGAGCTACAAAATGCCGCCGGCCGTTATGAGCTTCTCGAAAGGGAAAACAAAACAAAAACGACTGACCTGGAGAAGGCCTTGCAAGCAGCCAAGGAGACTCGCTCTAAAATCAGAGCGGCGCGAGAGGAGCTTCGGCAAGCCGGTGATATCACGGCTGGAAAGCCCTTTTTATTGCGGATGAAGTTTGGCGATCCGAAGTATGCCCCTCTTGATCAATTGTGGAGTTCTGCAGATGCATACTTGGATTTAGCAAAGAGTGCTGCTGATGCGATAGAGTATTTCAAAGATCGGGAAGATCATGAGGTGGAAAGATTGTTCTGGTCGCAGTTCATTGCTCCAAAGCGTCCGCTGCTATTAAATGAGCAAATGGCCGAGTGGGCCGAGCTCCATAGGTTATCCGGTCTCGCCATGAAGGCTGTCGTGGATTATTTGTGGCCGAAGGAACCGAGCCCGGATAGTTATTTTGATTTGGTGCAACGATTTCTTCGTGCTATGCCGCATATCGACGCTGTCAAGAGGTCGGCGTGCATAGAGGGTGCGCGGATGGCTCTTGCCCGTGTTAAGACGTATTTGGGCGAAGATGAAGGCCACCGATATTGCAACCAGGGGTCCGCCCGGGGGTCAGGACTCGCCCGAGCACTATTTTTAAGAAGTCCTAGAAGGTGCCCATTTAATAGAGGCTCAGTGCTTGAAGAATACCATGTTCCAGTGACATGTATCATGATTGTAAAAACAATGCTTTTGATAGTAAAAGCTATATTTATACTTTTGCCCATAAAGTATTGTGGTGCCTCCTGTGCAGCCGTTTTTGTATGTATGTATATAACCTGAAAGTTTGCAGCCGTCGGCTTCAGCCCCCACGCATATAATGCGGGGGTGTTCAGCAAAGCACATAGTCACACTTGTTCCAACGTCTCGGTCTGTTAAGGAGGTGATAGCGCAGCGAACCAGGCAATCGGACTATATAGCTTTAACACTTTCACTCAGCCATAGGAGTTTGACGGTGGGGCTACTATATAGCCCCTGGTATGCCCGTGCTCATCCGAATACGGTGCATGTACATACGTGACCGGGAAACCAGTCCTTCGTTAATGCGGAGGAATCGCGAAGATTCTGCTGGGTCATCGAGTGGTTGACCAGTCTCTCGCTTTATCATGACAATCAGTTTTCGGCTTTCTCTACTGAGGTGCTCATCAAGGTGAACCAAGGCACAATCGCAGTAGTTCTCCCGGTACCACCTTAGCCGATATAGCGGAACGTAAGGTAGCAAAGCACGAGAGCCAGGCAAACCCAACTATTGACCCAAGACATGATTCGGAGTTGATGCATATAAGGCCAAACTCGCGACGCCGAACACTCCTGAAGGTGTTCGAACTTTACAACATATACTGGGCTGAGTAACGCCCTTGATAATGATCCCTTAATTTACGGATACGTGCATGAATTCGGCGTGACAAAAGAGCAGCTGTGGTGAGGGCATAGATCCCAAAACACATTGGGTGCTGCCCTTGTGACGTCTATTTTAAATCGGCGAATAATAATTTTGCCAATAACGCCAGCACCCTCTTGGTCATTTGAAGTACCAGGAGGGAGTGAGCCAACAAGAGACAATAAAAAAGGTTTACACAAGGTCTTAATCTAAAAAGAGACCTTGGAACGGGTCCCTGCTGCACGTCTGCGCCTTTGACTCCGTTGTGCCGCATCCTGGAGGGGTGTAGCATGGTAGTTATCTGTAAGAAGAAGAAAAAACTCAGGTGAATAATCTTGAGTGACCGTGTACAATGTTGGTTAAACTTAATGAACCGTGAAAATTCGATTTCTTAAGTGTAAATAGGATCCGGCCGAGCTATGGATTCTTTTCGTGCGGGTAGCCCCTAGCACCACATATGGGGGCATAGCCGTTAGTCAAGCTCAGGTTTATCTGAGCTGCTACACATAGTGGTGCACCGAACACATCTAGCCGTGTCTTGTGATCTCGACGACCGATCAAGTACTTGGGTTGGAGAGGCCGGTCAGTGGTTCGGCTGCTAGAGCCGCCACATCTTCTTCCGCATTGAGGGAATGCTCTGTGTATCCGCTAATTGTAATGACGCCACGTGGACCGGGCATCTTGATTTTAAGATAAGCGTAATGCGGAATTGTGTTAAAATGAGCGAATGTCGTTCTTCTGAGTAGTGCATTATAGCCACTTCGGAATGGAGCGATGTCGAAGATTAGTTATTCGCTTTGGAAGTTATCGGGAGAACTGAACACAACTGCTAAAGTTAGAGAGCCCGTGCAACGGGCCTCTACGCCTGGTATTACTCCTTCAAAGGTAGTGTTGCTTTGGCTGATTCTTGACGGGTCTATCCCCATCTTGCGGACAGTGTCCTAATATATTAGACTGAGACTACTGTCGCCGTCCATGAGGACTCGGGTGAGATGGTATCCGTTAATTATTGGGTCGAGCACCAAGGCAGCCGAACCTCGAGGCTGGATACTTGTCGGATGATCCTTGCGATCAAAAGTGATCGGGCAGGCCAACCATGGGTTGAATTTGGGGGCGACGGGTTCTATAGCGTGTACATCGTAAATCATGTTCACTGTTTTGACCTCTGGTGGAAATTTTTTCTATCCCCCAGCGTTCGGCTGGCGAGGTTCATCCTCGTCTTCACTTGGCAGCTCTCTCCCCTTGTGTTCGGCATTTAGCTTGCCGGTCTGCTTGAAAACCCAGCATTCTCTGTTGGTGTGATTCGCAGGTTTCTCGGGGGTGCCATGGATCTGACATGATCTGTCTAGAATTTTGTTTAGGCTGGACGGTCTATCTCTGCTGCCTTTAAATGGCTTTTTCCATTGACCGGGTCGAGAGCCCCTGAATCCGGCGTTTACCACCTTGTTGCCTGGGCTGTCTTCATTATTTTGACGCTTATTTTTATTACGTTGCGGCTTCCCATTACCATCCCTGATTTCGGATGTGCTTGGGTCGCTGGTGCCGCTACGGGCCAACCAAGTGTCCTCGCCCGCGCAAAAGCGGGTCATAAGGCTTGTTAGGGCTGCCATTGTCCTCGGCTTTTCCTGGCCAAGGTGTCTGGCGAGTCATTCGTCCCGGATACTGTGCTTGAAAGCCGCTGAGGCTTCGACATCTGCACAGTCGGCGATTTTGTTCTTCTTGATGAGAAATCTGTTCCAAAGCTTATGGGCTGACTCTCGGGGCTGTTGGACTATGTGACTTCAATCGTCAGCATGCGGAGGTCGGACATATGTCCCTTGAAAATTAGCCCTGAAAACGTCCTCGAGTTCCTCCCAACTTCCAATGGAATTTCAGGGAGGGTTTTCAACCAGTGCCGAGCTGGTCCTTTCAACTTGAGGGGTGGGTATTTGATGGCGTGGAGATCATCTCCACGAGCCATGTGGATGTGAAGAATAAAGTCCTCAATCCAGATTGCAGGGTCTGTTGTTCCGTCGTATGCCTCGATGTTCATGGGTTTCAACCCCTCTGGAAATTCATGGTCCAGCACCTCAACGGTGAAGCACAGGGGGTGTGCGGTGCCCCTGTATCTGGATATATCTGGCGTGGGTCCAACGGCTGTAGTGTTCGATGTTGATTCTGAGCTGGTAGTTGATCAGTATGCACAGTTTGGTTGTCGTGATTTTGCGTAGGAACACGTTTCCTAGACCCGTAAATGGATCTAGCCATACCAGCTCTCTTGTCAAGATGCTCACGTAGATCGTGTGCTGACTTGTCTGCGGCGTCATCAGCCATTCTGTCTCGACCACCAGGTGGTCGGTCGGGCCGATCAGCCGTATTGTTTTTTGGCGGGATGGGCTCTACGGCCTCGTCGTCGAATTCGGGCAGCAGTTTGCGCTTTGAGTAGCTCTTTGTGTGGCGATCGCCACCGTGTTCTTCGTTAGTGTTGAGCACTTTGTTCCATCTGTGGTTGAGCGTATCCTGCGCAGCCTTCAGCCTTTGCTTCTTCTTATTCAAGCTCCTTGCGGTGGCGATAAGCCTTTTGCGGAGGTTTTCTTGTTCCAAGTGCTTCTCCGGGATGGTGCATGCATCGTCGACCGGACTATTCTCCTCTCCGGAGATAGGTTTATGAGTTTTGTCTTCGGCATCGCCGTGATCGGACTGCGGCCCTGGACTGTGTTCACCATCCCCTGGCGCATCCTGCTCTATCGCTGGGTCTACGGGGTCATCGTTATCCTTATAGTCATCTGGGGTATTGTTCTTTCTTGTGCCGTTATTACTGTTTTTGCTGTGGCGGGCTTTGGAGCGGCGCCGCTGACGTCGGTGCTTTGTTTGCCTTTTAAGGGGATTATCCTCCGTTGTGTCATCGCCATTGCTTTCTTTGGGTGTGTCCACCGTATATATATATATCATATGATGAGGTGGATGTCCAGCGCTCTGTGGGCGGTGGTTCCTTTTCTTCTTCGGCATCGTTGTCCATATCGAAGATGTCTTCGGAATCGAGCATGTCGGTTAAGTCATCGACAGTGGCTATTAAGTGGGTGGTGGGTGGGTAACGAATTTCTTCGTCGTCCACTTCCCACTCAATCCGGACATAGTTCAGCCAAGAGTCTCCGGATAAGGAGAGAGACTTTATCGAGGTTAGCACGTCGCCCAAGGGCGAGTGCTGAAAAATATCCGTGGAGGTAAACTCCATGATCAGTGCCCAGTCAGATTTGATGGGCACGGATGCCCGCGGTTCGGATCCAACGGCCGAAGACGAGTCCGAGGGTCCGATAACACAGACCTCAATGGAGGCTATGTTTGTGTTCGGCTCCATTGCCAATGAGTATGCAGCCTCCGTGGCAGGGTCTATCCGCCCGTCCTCGGACGGCACGATCTGCTCCAGATTTAGAGTCGGGGCAGCTGCAGGTGCGATTTCCTGGATACAGTCTGACGGCAAATCTAGGTCATGCTCGTCGCGACCGTACGGTGCGCCTATCATGGGCTCGAATCCATCGAAGATCAAGTCTCCGTGGATGTTGGCAGTGTAGTTCAGGCTTCCAAACCTGACCTGATGGCCAGGGGTGGAGCCATCGATCTGCTCCAGATGGCCAAGCGAGTTGGCCCACAGTGCGAAGCCGCCGAATATGAAGATCTGTCCGGGGAGGAAAACCTCACCCTGGATCGCATCGTTGTGGATGATTAAAGGAGCCATCAAGCCTTACCGTGACGACACAGTGGAACTCTCAATGAAAGCATCAATGTCGGTGTTAAAACCGGCGGATCTCGGGTAGGGGGTCCCAAACTGTGCGTCTAAGGCTAATGGTAACAGGAGACGGGGGACATAATGTTTACCCAAGTTTGGGCCCTCTCTATGGAGGTAATACCCTACTTCCTGCTTGATTGATCTTAATGCTATGAGTATTACAAGAGTTGATCTACCACGAGATTGTAGAGGCTAAACCCTAGAAGCTAGCCTATGATTATGATTGTTGTTATTGTCCTACGGACTAAACCCTCCGGTTTATATAGACACCGGAGGAGGCTAGGGTTACACAGAGTCGGTTACAGAGAAGGTAATCTAACTATCCGAATCGCCAAGCTTGCCTTCCATGCAAAGGAGAGTCCCACCCGGACACGGGACAAAGTCTTCAATCTTGTATCTTCATAGTCCAACAGTCCGGCATAATCATATAGTCCGGCTGTCCGAGGACCCCCTAATCCAGGACTCCCTCACCCCCCTTTCCTATTCCAACTAGGAGAAGGAAGGGAAGGAGGAAGAAGGGAGAAGGAAGGAGGGGGGCGCCGCCCCCTCCTTGTCCAATTTGGATCAGCCCATGGGGGGCGTGCAGCCACCCCTTCAGTCCCTTCTCTCCTTTACCGTATGGCCCATTAAGGCCCACTACTACCCCTGGCGAATTCCTGTAACTCTCCGGTACTCCGAAAAATACCCGAATCACTCGGAACCTTTTCGATGTCCGAATATAGCCTTCCAATATATCGATTTTTAGGTCTCGACCATTTCGAGAGTCCTCGTCACGTCTGGGATCTCATCCGGGACTCCGCACAAGCTTCGGTCATCAAATCACATAAACTCATAAAACAAATCATCATCGAACGTTAAGCGTGCGGACCCTCCGGGTTCGAGAACTATGTAGACATGACCGAGACATATATCCGGTCAATAATCAATAGCGGAGCGTGGATGCTCATATTGGCTCCCAAATATTCTACGGAGATCTTTATCGGTCAAACCGCATAACAATATACGTTGTTCCCATTGTCATCGGTATGTTACTTGCCCGAGATTCGATCGTCGGTATCATCATACCTAGTTCAATCTCATTACCGGCAAGTCTCTTTACTCGTTTCGTAATGCTTCATCCCGCAACTAACTCATTAGTTACATTGCTTGCAAGGCTTATAGTGACGAGCATTACCGAGAGGGCCCAGAGATACTTCTCCGATACACGGAATGACAAATCCTAATCTTGATCTATCCCAACCCAACAAAACACCTTCGGAGACAATTGCAGAGCATCTTTATAATCACACAGTTACGTTGTGACGTTTGATATCACACAAGGTGTTCCTCTGGTATTTGGGAGTTGCATAATCTCATAGCCATAGGAACATGTATAAGTCACAAAGAAAGCAATAGCAATGAAACTGTAACGATCATAACGCTAAGCTAACGGGTGGGTCTTGTCCATCACATCATTCTCCTAATGATGTGATCCCGTTTATCAAATGACAACACATTTCTATCGTCAGGAAACATAACCATCTTTGATTAACGAGCTAGTCAAGTAGAGGCATACTAGGGACACTATGTTTTGTCTATGTATTCACACATGTACTAAGTTTCCGGCTAATACAATTCTAGCATGAATAATAAACATTTATCATGATATAAGGAAATAAATAATAACTTTATTATTGCCTCTAGGGAATATTTCCTTAAGTCTCCCACTTGCACTAGAGTCAATAATCTATTTCACATCGCCATGTGATTTCACCAATAGTTCACATCTCCATGTGACCAACACCCAAAGGGTTTACTAGAGTCAATAATCTAGTTCACATCACTATGTGATTAACACCCAAAGAGTACTAAGGTGTGATCATGTTTTGCTTGTGAGAGAAGTGTAGCCAACGGCTCTGTCATATTAAGAGTCGTATGTATTTTGCAAAAATTCTATGTCTACAATGCTCTGCTCGGAGCTACTCTAGCTAATTGTTCCCACTTTCAATATGAATCCAGATTGAGACTTAGAGTCATCTGGATCAGTGTAAAAGCTTGCATCGACGTAACTCTTTATGACGAACTCTTTATCACCTTCATAATCGAGAAACATTTCCTTTGTCCTCACTAAGGATAATTTTGACCGATGTCCAGTGATCTACTTCTAGATTACAATTGTAACCCCTTGCCAAACTCATGACAAGGTATACAATAGGTCTGGTACACAGCATAGCATACTTATAGGACCTATGACTGAAGCATAGGGAATGACTTTCATTCTTTTTCTATCTTCTGACGTGGTCGGGCTTTGAGTCTTACTCAATTTTACACCTTGTAATACAGATAAGAACTCCTTCTTTGACTGGTCCATTTTGAACTCTTTCAAAAACTTGTCAAGGTATGTATTCATTGAAAAATCTTATCAAGCATCTTGATCTATCTCTATAGATCTTGATGCCCAATATATAAGCAACTTCACCGAGGTCTTTCTTTGAAAAAACTCCTTTCAAACTCTCCTTTATGCTTTCCAGAAAATTCAACATCATTTTCAATCAATAATATGTCATTCACATATAATTATCAGAAAGGCTGTAGTGCTCCCACTCACTTTCTTGTAAATACAGGCTTCACCAAAAGTCTGTATAAACCATATGCTTTGATCACATTATCAAAGCATTTATTCCAACTTCGAGAGGCTTGCACTAGTCCATAAATGGATCGCTGGAGCTTGCACACTTTGTTAGCACCCTTTGGATCGACAAAACCTTCTGATTGCATCATATACAACACTTCTTCTAGAAATCCATTTAGGAATGCAGTTTTGACATCCATCTGCCAAATTTCATAATCATAAAATGCGGTAATTGCTAACATGATTCGGACAGACTTAAGCATCGCTACAGTTGAGAAAATCTCATTGTAGTCAACACCTTGAATTTGTCGAAAACCTTTTGCGACAAGTCGAGCTTTGTGTACTATTAACACTACCATCAGCGTCCGTCTTCCTCTTGAAGATCCATTTATTTTCTATGGCTTGCCGATCATTGGGCAAGTCCACCAAAGTCCACACTTTGTTCTCATACATGGATCCCATCTCAGATTTCATGGCCTCAAGCCATTTCGTGGAATCTGGGCTCATCATCACTTCCTCATAGTTCGTAGGTTCATCATGGTATAGTAACATGACTTCTAGAATAGGAGTACCGTACCATTCTGTTGCATACCGTACTCTGATTGACCTACGAGGTTTGGTAGTAACTTGATCTGAAGTTTCATGATCATCATCATTAGCTTCCTCACAAATTGGTATTGGAATCACTGGAACTGATTTCTGTGATGAACTACTTTCCAATTCAGGAGAAGGTACAATTACCTCATCAAGTTCTACTTTCCTCCCACTCACTTCTTCGAGAGAAACTCCTTCTCTAGAAAGGATCCATTCTTAGCAACGAATATCTTGCCTTCAGATCTGTGATAGAAGGTGTACCCAACAGTTTCCTTTTGGGTATCCTATGAAGACGCACTTCTCCGATTTGGGTTCGAGCTTATAAGGTTGAAACCTTTTCACATAAGCATCGCAGCCCCAATCTTTAAGAAACGACAACTTTGGTTTCTTACCAAACCATAGTTCATAAGGTGTCGTCTCAAAGGATTT
Organism: Triticum dicoccoides; assembly: GCF_002162155.2. Classification (NCBI taxonomy): domain Eukaryota; kingdom Viridiplantae; phylum Streptophyta; class Magnoliopsida; order Poales; family Poaceae; genus Triticum; species Triticum dicoccoides. The sequence goes on from NC_041391.1 coordinate 706,708,320, forward strand.
TGATGGTGCCCTATTTAAAGTGAATGCAACTGTCTCTAATGCATAACCCCAAAACAATAGTGGTAAATCGGTAAGAGACATCATAGATCGCACCATATCCAATAAAGTGCGGTTACGACGTTCAGACACACCATAACGATGTGGTGTTCCAGGTGGCATGAGCTGTGAAACTATTCCACATTGTTTTATATGAAGGCCAAACTCGTAACTCAAATATTCTCCTCCACGATCGGATCGTAGAAACTTTATTTTCTTGTTACGATGATTCTCCACTTCACTATGAAATTCTTTGAACTTTTCAAATGTTTCAGACTTGTGTTTCGTTAAGTAGATATACCCATACCTGCTCAAATCATCCGTGAAGGTCAGAAAAAAACGATGTTGATATGTCTCCAACGTATCTATAATTTTTGAGTGTTCCTTGCTATTATATTATCTATTTTGAAGGATTATAGGCTTTATTATACACTTTTATATTACTTTTGGGACTAACCTATTAACCGGAGGCCCAGCCCATATTGCTGTTTTATTGCCTTTTTCAGTATTTCGAAAAAAAGGAATATCAAACGGAGTCCAAACGGAATGAAACCTTCGGCAACGTGATTTTTTGGAAGAATATCACCCAGGAGACT
>NC_041391.1:706709416-706737417 GCF_002162155.2 Triticum dicoccoides
CCGGCCGACTTCTTTCGCCTATATAAGCCTACATACCCTTAAAACATCGAATATCAAGATAGATCGGGAGTTCCGCCGCCGCAAGCCTCTGTAGCCACCAAAACCCTCTCGAGAGCCCTTCCCGGCACCCTTCCGGAGGGGGATCCTTCACCGGTGGCCATCTTCATCATCCTGACGCTATCCATGACGAGGAGGGAGTAGTTCACCCTCGGGGCTGAGGGTATGTACCAGTAGCTATGTGTTTGATCTCTCTCTCTCTCTCTCTCTCTCTCTCTCTCTCTCTCTCTCTCTCTCTCTCGTGTTCTCTCTCGTGTTCCCTCTATGGCACGATCTTGATGTATCCCGAGCTTTACTATTATAGTTGGATCTTATGATGTTTCTCCCCCTCTACTCCCTTGTGATGAACTGAGTTTTCCCTTTGAAGTTATCTTATCGGATTGAGTCTTTTATGAGAACACTTGATGTATGTCTTGCCATGCTTATCTGTGGTGACAATGGGATATCATGTGACACTTGATGTATGTTTTGGTGACCAACTTGCGGGTTCCGCCCATGAACCTAGGCATAGGGGTTGGCACACGTTCTTGACTCTCCGGTAGAAACTTTTGGGCACTCTTTGAAGTACTTTGTGTTGGTTGAATAGATGAATATGAGATTGTGTGATGCATATCGTATAATCATGCCCACGGATACTTGAGGTGACAATGGAGTATCTAGGTGACATTAGGGTTTGGTTGATTTGTGTCTTAAGGTGTTATTCTAGTATGAACTCTTGAATAGATTGATCCGAAAGAATAACTTTGAGGTGGTTTCGTACCCTACCATAATCTCTTCGTTTGTTCTCCGCTATTAGTGTCTTTGGAGTGACTCTTTGTTGCATGCTGAGGGATTGTTATATGATTTATCTATGTTATTATTGTTGAGAGAACTTTCACTAGTGAAAGTATGAACCCTAGGCCTTGTTTCCTATCATTGCAATACCGTTTACGCTCATTTTTATTGCTTGCTACCTTGCTGTTTTTATAATTTCGGATTACAAATACCTTTATCTACCATCCATTTTGCACTTGTATCACCATCTCTTCACCGAACTAGTGCACCTATACAATCTACCATTGTATTGGGTGTGTTGGGGACACAAGAGACCCTTTGTTATTTGGTTGCAGGGTTGTTTGAGAGAGACCATCTTCATCCTATGCCTCCTACGGATTGATAAACCTTAGGTCATCCACTTGAAGGAAATTTGCTACAGTCCTACAAACCTGTGCACTTGCAGGCCCAACAACGTCTACAAGAAGAAGGTTGTGTAGTAGACATCAAGCTCTTTTCTGGCGCCGTTGCCGGGGAGGCTAGGTAAGCGGGACTCACACCCCGTCAACTAAGCTCTTTTCTGGCGCCGTTGCCGGGGACGTGAGTGCTTGAAGGTATATCTTTAGATCTTGCAATCGAATCTTTTTGTTTCTTGTTTTATCACTAGTTTAGTTTCTAAAAGAAAACTACAAAAAAATGGAATTGAGTTTGTCTCTTACGCTTCGTCTTTTTAATATCTTTCGTGAGTATGATGGTAAGGAAAATTGTGCTCAAGTGCTAGAAGAAGAAGTCTATAAAATGTTTTGCTCTAAATCTTTGAATGATGAGCATGATTGCAATGTTGTTAGTATGAATTCCTTGAATATCCATGATGCTAATGATATGCAAAGCCACAAGCTTGGGGAAGCTATGTTTGATGAATATGATATTTTTTGTCCCCCAAGTTTTGATATGCGAAGCTGTTATGATGATAGCATGCCTCTTTATGATGATTATATTGATGAAAGTGGGTTTGGAAGAGTGTCAACTTTAGGAAGTAGTGATCCCACTATTTTGGAGGATGTTGAATCTTATTGTGATGAATATGAAAGTGGATTTGGAAGAGTGTCAACTTTATTTAGTGATTCCACTATCTTGGGAGAGGTTTCAATCGATTATGATGAGAACGAAGTTGCTACTTATGATGATTATTGTGATGAAACTTATGCTATAAAAAGTAGTGATGCTTATATTTATAAAACTTGTTATGATTATGATTACCCTTTTTCTGAACATTACTCTTTTAATGTGGAAACAATTTATAGTGTTCAAGTCTCTTATGATACTCCCACCATTCTGAATGAGAAGAATTTTGCTTATGTGGAGAGTAGTAAATTTTCCATGCTTGTAGATCATGAAAAGAATGCTTTAGGTGCTGCTTATATTGTTGAATTCATTCATTATGCTACTGAAAATTATTATGAGGGAGGAACATATGCTTGTAGGAATTGCAATAATATCAAGTTTCCTCTCTATGTGCTGAAAATCTTGAAGTTATGCTTGTTTTGCCTTCATATGCTAGTTGATTATTGTCCCCATAGGCTGTTTGCTCACAAAATCCCTATGCATAGGAAGTGGGTTAGACTTAAATGTGCTAGTCATATTATTCATGATGCTCTCTTTATGTTTCAATTCTTATCTTTTATGTGAGCATCATTGTCATCATCATGCCTAGCTAGAAAGGCATTAAAGAAAAGTGCTTGTTGGGAGACAACCCAATATTTACCCTTATTGTTTTTGTGTGTCCACATGATTATGATACTGTAGTAATCATGTTTTATATATTTTGTTTCAATAAAGTGCCAAGTAGAACCTTTGGGAAGACTTGGGTGAAGTCTACATGATCTTGCTGTAAAAAACAGAAACTTTAGCGCTCACGAGAATAGCTGCCATTTTTTACTGAAGAGTGATTTTAGGTTGATTATTTTTGAAGATGATTAATAGACAAATTCCTCAGGTCCACCAATTTATTTCAGAATTGTTTATGTTCCATAAGTATACATTTGATACAGATTACTACAGACTGTTCTGTTTTTGACAGATTCTGTTTTCTATGTGTTGTTTGCTTATTTTGATGAATCTATGGCTAGTATGTAAGGGTATGAACCGTAGAGAAGTTAGAATACAGTAGATATTACACCAATATGAATTTAGAATGAGTTCATTACAGTACCAAAGTGGTGATTTATTTTCATATACTAACGGAGCTTACGAGTTTTGTTTTGAGTTTTGTGTGGTTGAAGTTTTCAAGTTTTGGGTAAAAGATTCGATGGACGATGGAATAAGGATTAGAAAGAGCCTAAGCTTGGGGATGCCCAAGGCACCCCAAGGTAATATCCAAGGACAACCAAAAGCCTAAGCTTGGGGATGCCCCAGATGGCATCCCCTCTTTCGTCTTCGTTCATCGGTAACTTTACTTGAAGCTATATTTTTATTCGCCACATGATATGTGTTTTGCTTGGAGCGTCATTTTCTTTTGTTAGTATTTGCTTGATGTTATTTAGATTAATGTTTTGAATCTATATTTTCAATAAAAATGTCAAGGATAGCCTTTACCGTGCTGATTTTGTTAGTATACATGTTGCTGTTTGAAAACAGAAAGTTTACCGCTGTTGCAAAAATTCCCTAGAAAAGTCAGAGAATGGTATAATGTTGAATATTTTTTAATATTAATCTCTGGTAAATTTATTACAGTGGGAATTTTCTCTCATAATTTTTGGAGTTAGGGAAGTATGATGAATCTTGCATTCTTTATAGACTATACTGTTTTGGCAGATTGCTGTTATGTTTGCATTGTTTGCATATGTTTGCTTGTTTAATGATTCTATTTTAGGATAGGAGTATTAAATATGCAGATACATTTAGTATTCAATGTTGAATAATAATTTTAGTGATTTGCTACAGTAGAAAATGATAAGGTTTTGCATTGGTTTATACTAACCTATCTCACGAGTTCTTGTTGAGTTTGTTGTGGATGAAGCTTTTGATAAAAAGAGAAACCATGATATGAGAGGAGTTAAAGAGACACAAAAGTTCAAGCTTGGGGATTCCCAAGGCACCCCAAGATAATATTTCAAGAAGTCTCAAGCATCTAAGCTTGGGGATGCCCCGGTAGGCATCCCACCTTTCTTCTTCAACAACTATCGGTTAGTATCGGTTGAGCCTAAGTTTTTGCTTCTTCACATGAGTTGTGCTATCCTTGCAATATCATTTTATTTTGTTTTGCTTGATGTTTGAATAAAATACCAAGATCTGAAATTCTTGAATGAGAGAGAGTCTTTGCATAGTTGCATAATTATTTATCTACTCATTGATCTTCACTTATATCTTTTGGAGTAGTTTGTTGTTTGCTCTAGTGCTTCAGTTATATCTTTTTAGAGCACGGCGGTGGATTTATTTTGTAGAAATTATTGAACTCTCATGCTTAACTTATATTATTTTGAGAGTCTTAAACAGCATGGTAATTTGAATGAAAACTATCATAGGAAGTGAATTGGATGCTATGATCAATTTGATACTTGATAATTGTTTTGAGATATGGAGGTAGTGATATTAAAGTCATGCTAGTTGGGTGATTATTAATTTAAAGAATGCCTGTGTTGAAGATAGCAAGTCCCGTAGCATGCACGTATGGTTAAAGTTGTGTAACAAATTTGAAGCATGAAGTGTACCTGGCTTGTGCATCCTTATGAGTGGCGGTCGGGGACGAGCGATGGTCTTCTCCTACCAATCTATCCCCCTAGGAGCATGCGCGTAGTGCTTGGTTTTTGATGACTTCTAAATTTTTGCAATAAGTATATGAGTTCTTATGACTAATGTTGAGTCCATGGATTATACGCACTTTTACCTTTCCATCATTGCTAGCCTCTTTGGTATCCTGCATTGCCCTTTCTCACCTTGAGAGTTGGTGCAAACTTCGCCGATGCATCCAAACCCCGTGATATGATACGCTCTATCACACATAAACCTCATTATATCTTCCTCAAAACAGCCACCATACCTACCTATTTATGGCATTTCCATAGCCATTCCGAGATATATTGACATGCAACTTTCCACCGTTCCATTCATCATCGTCATGACATACATTACTTTTGTCATATTGACATTGCATGATCATGTAGTTGACATCGTATTTGTGGCAAAGCCTCCATGCATAATTTTTATACATGTCACTCTCGATTCATTGCACCATCCCGGTACACCGTCGGAGGCATTCATATAGAGTCATATCTTGTTATAGTTTCGAGTTGTAATTCATGTGTTGTAATCAATAGAAGTGTGATGATCATCATTATTAGAGCATTGCCCATAAAGAAAAAAAAGGAAAGGCCAAAAGAAAAAAGAAAAAAAGAAAGGCCAAAGAAAAAAAAGAAAAAAGGAAAAAAATAAAATAAATAAATAAAAAGGGCAATGCTACTATCTCTTTTTCCACACTTGTGCTTCAAAGTAGCACCTTGTTCTTTATTGAGTCTCATATATTGTGCTTCAAAGTAGCACCATGTTTTCATGTAGAGAGTCTCATAGGTTGTCACTTTCATATACTAGTGGGAATTTTTCATTATAGAACTTGGCTTGTATATTCCTACGATGGGCTTCCTCAAATGCCCTAGGTCTTCGTGAGCAAGCAAGTTGGATGCACACCCACTAGTTTTCTTTTGTTGAGTTTTCATTCATTTATAGCTCTAGTGCATCCGTTGCATGGCAATCCCTACTCCTCATGTTGACATCAATTGATGGGCATTCCCATAGCCTGTTGATTATCCTCATCAATGCGAGACTTTCTCCTTTTTTGTCTTCTCCACACAATCCCCAATCATTATTCTATTCCACCCATAGTGCTATATCCATGGCTCACGCTCATGTATTGAGTGAAGGTTGAAAAAGTTTGAGATTATTTAAGTACAAAACAATTACTTGGCTTGTCATCGGGGGTATAGAAGTTGGGAACATCTTTGTGTGACGAAAATGAAGCATAGCCTAACTATATGATTTTGTAGGGATGAACTTTCTTTAGCCCTGTTATTTTGAGAAGACATGATTGCTTTTATTAGTATGCTTGAAGTATTGCTATTTCTTTTGTCAATATGAACTTTTATTTTGAATCACTTGGATCTGAACATTCATGCCACAATAAAGAAAATTACATTGAGAATTAGGCTAGGTAGAATTCCACATCAAAAATTCTGTTTTTATCATTTACCTACTCGAGGACGAGCAGGAATTAAGCTTGGGGATGCTTGATACGTCTCCAACATATCTATAATTTTTTATTGTTCCATGATATTATATTACCTGTTTTGAAGGATTATGGGCTTTATTATACACTTTTATATTACTTTTGGGACTAACCTATTAATCGGAGGCCCAGCCCATATTGTTGTTTTATTGCCTGTTTCAGTATTTCGAAGAAAAGGAATATCAAACGGAGTCCAAATAGAATGAAACCTCCGGCAACATGATATTTTGGAAGAATATCACCCAAGAGACTTGGAGTTCACATTAGAAGACCCTCTAGGAGGCCAGGAGATAGGAGGGCGCCCCCCCCCCCTTACTGGGTGCGCCCCCTGTCTCGTGGGCCCCTCGAGCACCTCCCGACCGACTTCTTTCGCCTATATAAGCATACGTACCCCAAAAACACCGAATATCAAGATAGATCGGGAGTTCCGCCGCCGCAAGCCTCTGTAGCCACCAAAAACCTCTCGGGAGCCCTTCCCGGCACCCTGCGGAGGGGGGATCCTTCACCGGTGGTCATCTTCATCATCCCGGTGCTATCCATGACGAGGAGGGAGTAGTTCACCCTCGGGGCTGAGGGTATGTACCAGTAGCTATGTGTTTGATCTCTCTCTCTCTCTCGTGTTCTCTCTCGTGTTCCCTCTATGGCACGATCTTGATGTATCCAGAGCTTTGCTATTATAGTTGGATCTTATGATGTTTCTCCCCCTCTACTCCCTTGTGATGAATTGAGTTTTCCCTTTGAAGTTATCTTATCGGATTGAGTCTTTTATGAGAATACTTGATGTATGTCTTGTCGTGCTTATCTGTGGTGACAATGGGATATCATGTGCCACTTGATGTATGTTTTGGTGACCAACTTGCAGGTTCCGCCCATGAACCTTGGCATAGGGGTTGGCACACGTTCTTGACTCTCCGGTAGAAACTTTGAGGCACTCTTTGAAGTACTTTGTGTTGGTTGAATAGATGAATCTGAGATTGGGTGATGCATATCGTATAATCATGCCCACGGATACTTGAGGTGACAATGGAGTATCTAGGTGACATTAGGGTTTTGGTTGATTTGTGTCTTAAGGTGTTATTCTAGTACAAACTCTTGAATAGATTGATCCGAAAGAATAACTTTGAGGTGGTTTCGTACCCTACCATATCTCTTCGTTTGTTCTCCGCTATTAGTGTCTTTGGAGTGACTCTTTGTTGCATGTTGAGGGATTGTTATATGATTTTTCTATGTTTTTATTGTTGAGAGAACTTGCACTAGTGAAAGTATGAACCCTAGGCCTTGTTTCCTATCATTGCAATACCATTTGCGCTCATTTTTATTGCTTGCTACCTTGCTGTTTTTATAATTTCAGATTACAAATGCCTTTATCTACCATCCATATTGCACTTGTATCACCATTTCTTCGCCGAACTAGTGCACCTATACAATCTACCATTGTATTGGGTGTGTTGGGGACACAAGAGACTCTTTGTTATTTGGTTGCAGGGTTGTTTGAGAGAGACCATCTTCATCCTACGCCTCTTACGGATTGATAAACCTTAGGTCATCCACTTGAGGGAAATTTGCTACTGTCCTACAAACCTGTGCACTTGCAGGCCCAACAACGTCTACAAGAAGAAGGTTGTGTAGTAAACATCAGATACCCGCCATGAGCATCAACACTCATTGGACCACATATGTCGGTATGTATTATTTTCAATAAGTGACTAGCTCGTTCCATTGTTCCGGAGAACAGAGTTTTAGTCATCTTGCCCATAAGACACGGTTCGGAAGCATCAAATAATTCATAATCAAGTGATTCCAAAAGTCCATCAGCATAGAGTTTCTTCATGCGCTTTACACCGATATGACCCAAATGGCAGTGCCACAAATAAGTTGCACTATCATTATCAACTTTGCATCTTTTGGCATCAATACTATGAATATGTGTATTACCACGATCGATATTCAATAAACCATCAACATTGGGTGTATGACCATAGAATGTTATATTCATGTAAACAGAATAACAATTATTCTCTGTCTTAAATGAATAATAGTACTGCAATAAACATGATCTATTCATATTTATGCTCAACGCAAACACCAAATAACTTTTATTTAGGTTCAACACTAATCCCTAAAGTATAAGGAGTGTGTGATGATGATCATATCAATCTTGGATCCACTTTCAACATACATCATCACTTCATCCTCAACTAGTCTCTATTTATTCTGCAACTCCTATTTCGAGTTACTAATCTTAGAAACCGAACAAGTATCAAATACCCAGGGATTACTATGATCACTAGTAAGGCACACATAAATAACGTGTATATCAAATATACCCTTGTTCACTTTGCCATCCTTCTTATCCACCAAATATTCAGGGCATTTCCGCTTCTAATGACCATTTCCTTTGTAGTAGAAGCACTCAGTTTCAGGCTTTGGTCCAGCTTTGGGCTTCTTCACGGGAGTGACAACTTACTTGCCATTCTACTTGAAGTTCCCTTTCTTTCCCTTTGCCCTTTTCTTGAAACTAGTGGTCTTGTCAATCATCAACACTTGATGCTCTTTCTTGATTTCTACGTTCGTTGATTTCAGCATCACGAAGAGCTCAGGAATCGTTTTCGTCATCCCTTGCATACTATAGTTCATCACAAAGTCCCAGTAACTTGGTGATGGTGACTAGAGAATTCTGGCAATCACTATCTTATCTGGAAGATTAACTCCCACTTGATTCAAGTGATTGTAGTACCCAGACATTCTTTGCACCTGCTCACTAGTTGAGCAATTCTCCTCCATCTTTTAGGCAAAGTATTTGTCAAAGGTCTCGTACCTCTTGACACGGGCATGAGTCTGAAATACCAATTTCAGCTCTTGGAACATATCATATGCTTCGTGACATTTCAAAAAATACGTTTTTGAAGTCCCGGTTCTAAGCCGTAAAGCATGGTGCACTAAACTATCAAGTAGTCATCATATTGAGCTAGCCAAACTTTCATAATGTCTGCATCTGCTCCTGCAATAGGTCTATCCCCTAGCGGTGCATCAAGGACATAATTCTTCTGTGCAGCAATGAGGATAAACCTCAGATCACGAACCCAGTCCGCATCATTGCTACTATCATCTTTCAATTTACTTTTCTCTAGGAACATATAAAAAACATAGGGAAGCTATAACGCGAGCTATTGATCTACAACATAATTTGCAAAATACTATCAGGACTACGTTCATGATAAATCAAAGTTCAATTAATCATATTACTTCAGAACTCCCACTTAGATAGACATCCCTCTAGTCATCTAAACGATCACGTGATCCAAATCAAGTAAACCATGTCCAATCATCACATGAGATGGAGTAGTTTTCAATGGTGAACATCACTATGTTGATCATATCTACTATATGATTCACGCTCGACCTTTCGGTCTCCAGTGTTCCGAGCCCATATCTGCATATGCTAGGCTCGTCAAGTTTAACCCGAGTATTCTGCGTGTGCAAAACTGGCTTGCACCCATTGTATGCGAACGTAGAGCCTATCACACGCGATCATCATGTGGTGTATCAGCACGAAGAACTATCGTAACGGTGCATTCTCAGGGAGAACACTTATACCTTGAAATTTAGTAAGGGATCATCTTATAATGCTACCCCCATACTAAGCAAAATAAGATGCATAAAAGATAAACATCACATGCAATCAAAATATGTGACATGATATGGCCATCATCATCTTGTGCTTATGATCTCCATCTCCAAAGTACTATCATGATCTCCACTGTCACCGGCATGACACCATGATCTCCATCATCTTGATCTCTATCAACGTGTCATCACATGGTCGTCTCGCCAACTATTGCTTTTGCAACTATTGCTATCGCATAGCGATAAAGTAAACCAATTATATGGCGCTTGCATCTTATGCAATAAAGAGACAATCATAAGGCTCCTTCCAGTTGCCGATAACTTCAACAAAACATGATCATCTCATACAACAATTTATATATCATCACGTCTTGACCATATCACATCACAACATGCCCTACAAAAACAAGTTAGACGTCCTCTACTTTGTTGTTGCAAATTTTACGTGGCTGCAATGGGCTTAGCAAGAACCGTTCTTACCTACGCATCAAAACCACAACGATTTTTCGTCAAGTGTGTTGTTTTAACCTTCAACAAGGATCGGGCGTAGTCACACTCGATTCAACTAAAGTTGGAGAAATAGACACTCACTAGCCACCTGTGTGCGAAGCACATCGGTAGAACCAGTCTCGCGTAAGCATACGCGTAATGTCAGTCTGAGCCACTTCATCCAACAATACCGCCGAATCAAAGTATGAAATGCTAGTAAGCAGTATGACTATTATCTCCCACAACTCTTTGTGTTCTACTCGTGCAAATAACATCTATGCATAAACCTGGCTCTGATACCACTGTTGGGGAACACAGTAATTTTAAAACCTATGATCACGCTGAAGACCCACATGTGTAGGGGATCAATCGTAGTCCTTTCGATAAGTAAGAGTGTCGAACCCAACGAGGAGCAGAAGGAAATGATAAGCGGTTTTCAGTAAGGTTTTCTCTGCAAGCACTGAAATTGTAGGTGATAGATAGTTTTGTGATAAGATAAATAGTAACAAGTAATAAGTAATTAAAATAAGTAAAGTACAGCAAGGTGGTCCAATCCTTTATGTAGCAAAGGATAAGCCTGGACAATTTCTAATAATGAGAAAGGAGCTCCCGAGGACACATGGGAATTATCGTCAAGCTAGTTTTCATCACGTTCATATGATTCGCGCTCGGTACTTTGATAATTTGATATGTGGGTGGACCGGTACTTGGGTACTGCCCTTACTTGGACAAGCATCCCACTTATGATTAACCCCTATTGCAAGCGTCCGCAACTACAAAATAAGTATTAAGGTAAACCTAACCACAGCATTAAACATATGGATCCATATCAGCCCCTAATGAAGCAACGCATAAAGTAGGGTTTAAGCTTCTGTCACTCTAGCAACCCATCATCTACTTATTACTTCCCCATGCCTTCCTCAAGGCCCAAATAATGGTGAAGTGTCATGTAGTCGACGTTCACATAACACCACTAGAGGAAAACACAACATACATCTCATCAAAATATTGAACGAATAGCAAATTCACATGACTACTAATAGCAAGACTTCACCCATTCCTCAGGAACAAATGTAACTACTCACAAAGCATATTCATGTTCATAATCAGAGGAGCAATAATATTCATAAAGGATCTGAACATATGATCTTCCACCAAGTAAACCAATTAGCATCAACTACAAGGAGTAATCAACACTACTAGCAACCCACAGGTACCAACTTGTGGTTTTGATACAAGATTGGATACAAGAGATTAACTAGGGTTTTGAGAGGAGATGGTGCTGGTGAAGATGTTGATGGAGATTGACCCTCTCCCGATGAGAGGATCGTTGGTGATGATTTCCCCCTCCCGGAGGGAAGTGTCCCCGGCAGAACAGCTCCGCCAGAGCCCTAGATTGGTTCCGCCAAGGTTCCACCTCGTGGCGGCAGAGTTTCGTCCCGTAAGCTTGCCCATGATTTTATCCAGGGTAAAAGCGATGATATAGCAGAAGATGGACACCGGAGGCCCACCAGGGGGCCTAGGAGATAGGGGCGCCCCCTATAGGGGGGCGCGCCCCCCTGTCTCCTGGACAGGGTGTGGGCCCCCTGGTGTATTTCTTTTGCTCAGAAATTCTTATTAATTCCAAAATGTTGTTTCATGGAGTTTCAGGACTTTTGGAGCTGTGCAGAATAGGTTTTCGACGTTTGCTCCTTTTCCAGCCAGAATTCCAGCTGCCGGCATTACCCCCTTCATGGTAAACCTTGTAAAATAAGAGAGAATAGCCATAAGTATTGAGATATAATGTGTAATAATAGCCCATAATGCAATAAATATTGATATAAAAGCATGATGCAAAATGGACGTATCAACTCCCCCAAGCTTAGACCTCGCTTGTCCTCAAGCGGAAGCCGAAATCAAAAAATATGTCCACATGTTTAGAGATAGAGGTGTCGATAAAAATAAAATACGGACATGAGGGCATCATGATCATTCTTATAACAACAACATATATAGAATTTATCATATGATTTCTATGCTCGAGTAACAAACAATTCACTATGTCAAGTACGGTTCAAAAACTTCGTTGGGAACTAATAAACTATAATCTCAGTCATTGAAACAATTGCAATTTATCGTAACATCAAAAAGAGTCAACAATAGAGCTTTTCAGCAAGCTCACATACTCAACTATCTTGTAGTCTTCTACAATTGCTAACACTCACGCAGTACTTGTGGTTATGGAGTTTCAGCCGGACACTAAGAAAGATAGGGGCTTATTGTGTTGCCTCCCAACGTATTCACCTTTAGGTGATGTCAACAATAATAGCCCATGCTAACTTACATCCAATTGGATATATATATCATGATCTTCCAAACACGAGGAGCTTGCCAAAGGATAAAAATAAAAAGGCAAAGGTGAGGATCACCTTGACTCAAGCATAAAATAAAAACATAAAGTAAAAGATAGGCCCTTCGCAGAGGGAAGTAGAGGTTGTCATGCACTTTTAGGGTTGGATACACAAAATCTTAATGCGAAAGAACGTCACTTTATATTGCCCCTTGTATGTGGACCTTTATTATGCAGTCCGTCGCTTTTATTACTTCCACAACAAGAATGTACAAAGCTTATTTTCTCCACACTAATAAGTTATGCATATTTAAAGAGCAATTTTTATTGCTTGCACCGATGACAACTTACTTGAAGGATCTTACTCAATCCATAGGTAGGTATGGTGGACTCTCATGGCAAAACTGGGTTTAAGGATATTTGGAAGCACAAGTAGTATCTCTACTTGGTGCAAGGAATTGGTCTAGCATGATGGGGAAAGGCAAGCTCAACATGTTTGGGAGGTCAATAACAATATACTTTAACTGAGATGTGAGAAAACATAAACCATTACGTTGTCTTCCTTGTCCAACGTCAACTATTTTAGCATGTCATACTTAATGAGTGCTCCCAATTATGAAAGGTGTCCAAGATAATATATTTATATGTGAACCCCTCTTTCCTTATTACTTCCTATTAATTGCAACGATGACCAAAACTACGTTCATCAACTCTCAACAATTTTTATGCCTCATACTTTCTATATGTGAAGTTATCACTATCCATAAGATCAATATGAACTCTTTTATTCTTTCTATTTTCTCAAGATCATAGCAACATAGCAAAGCCCTTGACTCAACACTAATCTTTATTATAGATAGCTCGTGGACTCGAATACAAAAAGAGATCACAAAGCAAAACTCAAACTACTTGAAATCAAAACTTCAATCTACTAGAACAAGATACTACTAAAAGGATCGAACTAAATAAAGCGGTAAAGGTAGGAGTGTGATGGTGATACGATACTGAGGCACCTCCCCCAAGCTTGGCAGTTGCCAAGGGGAGTGCCCATACCCATGTGATTATGTCCTCGGAGGTGGTGAAGTAGGAGTTGTTGATGATGTAGGTGACTTCTTCCTCAATTTGCGCTTGAGTACGATGTTTTGCTCTTTTAGGTCTTCAATCTCCCACTCAAGGCTTAATACTCTTTTACATAATTCCTGCTTATTTTCCTATAAGAGACAAAAAGGGATAAACTCGATCTTTGGCTTCCTTGCTCTATCAGGTAGACTCGACTTTTTATACTCCACATGCATATCCCCCGGTTGAGGTAGTGGAACTTCATCCTCGTCGGAGCTTGTTTCATCCTTCCTCTTTGTCTTGTAGTCTTCTTCTTCTTCTGTGGTCCAGCCACTGTGGTCCAAGTCCCCGTAGACCTTAGGGTCTGCAAGGTAATTAGCCACATAGCTTTCTCCCTCTGAATCCTGAGATGACATGTTGCTTAAACCTGTGGCAGGAACAGATCGAAACAAACACAGAGGATATTTGCGTGATACGATGGTCAAAACCTTCGGGAGTATATATAATGATTTTTTATCGACCAAAATACGTAACGTGCAAGAAAACGGAGTCCGGGAGGCACACGGGGTGCCCACGAGACAGGGGGCGCGCCCAGTACGGGGGGGCGCCCTCCACTCTCGTGGGGGCCTCGTGTCCCTTTCGGACTACTTCTTTCTTCCTAAAGTTCTTAAATATTCCAAAACTGATAAAAATTGCCATTGGAGTTGTTTTGGAGTCGGTTTACTTACCGTACCACATACCTATATCTTTTTGGAGTCTGGAACGTTCTGGAAGGTGTCCCTTATGTATTCCTCAGGGGTTACGATTTCAATAATATTAGTCTCAACATTGATAGTATTACCTGAAATATAATGTTTAATTCTTTGACCGTTTACCACCCTTGTACTCGTGCCTTCGAAGTTGTTGATTTTTATGGCACCAGAACGATAGACCTCCTCGATAACATAAGGACCTTCCCATTTTGAGAGAAGTTTTCCTGCAAAAAATCTTAAGCGAGAGTTGAATAATAATACATAGTCTTTTACGTTAAACTCACGCTTTTGTATCCTCTTATCATGCCAGCGTTTGACTTTTTCTTTGAATAGCTTGGCATTCTCATAGGCTTGAGTTCTCCATTCATCAAGGGAGCTAATATCAAACAACCTCTTCTCACCGGCAAGTTTGAAGTCATAATTGAGCTCTTTAATAGCCCAATATGCCTTATGTTCAAGTTCAAGAGGCAAATGACATGCTTTTCCATAAACCATCTTGTATGGAGACATACCCATAGGATTTTTGTATGCAGTTCTATAGGCCCATAATGCATCATCAAGTTTTCTGGACCAATTCTTTCTAGATCTGCTCACAGTCTTTTGCAAAATTAATTTGAGCTCTCTATTGCTCAACTCTACTTGACCACTAGACTGCGGATGATAAGGAGATGCGATTCTATGATTGACATCATACTTAGCAAGCATCTTACGGAAAGCACCATGAATAAAATGTGAACCACCATCAGTCATAAGATATCTAGGGACTCCAAACCTCGGAAAAATAACTTCTTTAAGCATTTTAATAGAAGTGTTATGATCAGCACTACTAGTTGGAATAGCTTCTACCCACTTAGTAACGTAATCAACAGCAACTAAAATATGAGTATAACCATTAGAGGCGGGAAAAGATCCCATATAATCAAAGCCCCAAACATCAAATGGTTCAATAATAAGAGAGTAATTCATAGGCATTTCTTGACGTCTACTGATGTTACCTACTCTTTGGCATTCATCACAAGATAAGACAAACTTACAAGCATCTTTGAAGAGAGTAGGCCAATAAAAACCAGATTGTAGTACCTTGTGTGCAGTTCTATCTCCAGCGTGGTGTCCTCCATAGGATTCAGAGTGACACTTATGTAGGATCTGTTCCTGTTCATGCTCAGGCACACAACGTCTAATAACACCATCTACTCCTTCTTTATAAAGGTGTTGGTCATCCAAGAAGTAATGTCTTAAATCATAAAAGAACTTTTCTTTTGCTGGTATGTGAAACTAGGCGGTATATATTTAGCAACAATGTAATTAGCATAATCAGCATACCAAGGAGTAGTACGAGAAGCATTGACGACCGCTAGTTGTTCATCAGGAAAGCTATCATTAATAGGCAGTGGGTCATCAAGAACATTCTCTAACCTAGACAAGTTATCTGCAACAGGGTTCTCAGCTCCCTTTCTATCAATAATATGCAAGTCAATTTCTTGGAGCAAGAGAACCCATCTAATGAGTCAAGGCTTAGTATCTTTCTTTTCCATAAGATATTTAATAGCAGCATGATCAGTGTGAATAGTAACTTTGGAATCAACAATATAAGGTCTAAACTTATCACATGCAAACACAACTGCTAAGAACTCTTTTTCAGTAGTAGCATAATTTCACTCGGCAGTATCAAGAGTCTTACTAGCATACTGGATAACATTCAATTTCTTATCGACTCTTTGCCCTAGAACAGCACCTACAACAAAATCACTAGCATCACACATAATTTCAAAAGGTAAATTCCAACCAGGTGGCTGAACAATAGGTGCAGTGATCAAAGCTTTCTTAAGTATTTCAAATGCTTCTACGCAATCATCATCAAAGACAAAAGGAATATCTTTTTGCAATAAATTAGTCAGAGGCCTAGAGATTTTAGAAAAGTCCTTAATGAACCTCCAATAAAAACCAGCGTGACCAAGGAAACTTTTTATACCTTTTATGTCCTTGGGACATGGCATCTTTTCAATAGCATCAACTTTGGCTTTATCAACTTCAATACCTCTCTCGGAAATCTTGTGCCCCAAGACAATGCCTTCATTAACCATAAAGTGACACTTTTCCCAATTTAGGACAAGACTAGTGTCTTCACATCTCTGCAAAACTCGATCAAGGTTGCTCAAACAATCATCAAAAGAGGATCCATAGACGAAGAAGTCATCCATGAATACCTCACAAATCTTTTCACAAAAATCAGAGAATATAGCCATCATGCATCTTTGAAAGGTAGCAGGTGCATTACATAAACCAAAAGGCATACGTCTACAAGCAAAAGTACCAAAAGGGCAAATAAAGTAGTTTTAGACTGATCCTTCGCTGACACAGGTATCTGAGAGAAACCAGAATAACCATCTAGTAAGCAGAAATGTGTGTGTTTGGATAGTCTTTCTAGCATTTGATCAATAAAAGGTAAAGGGTAATGATCTTTCTTAGTAGCTTTATTTAACTTACAGAAATCAATTACCATCCTATAACCTGTAATAATTCTTTGCGGGGTCAATTCATCTTTATCATTAGGAACAACGGTAATACCTCCCTTTTTAGGAACACAATGGACAGGGCTTACCCATTCACTATCAGCAACGGGATAAATAATACCTGCCTCAAGGAGCTTTAGTATCTCCTTTCTTAACACTTCCTTCATCTTGGGATTTAATCGTCTTTGAGGATCTCTGACTGGTTTGGCATCGTCCTCCAATGTAATTTTGTGTTGACATAACGTGGGACTAACGCCCTTAAAATCATCTAGAGTATATCCAATAGCAGCTCGGTGCTTCTTCAGAGTTTTCAATAATCTTTCTTCTTATTTCTCTGAAAGGTTAGCACTAATAATAACATGATATATTTCTTTTTCATCAAGATAAGCATACTTAAGATTGTCAGGTAAAGGTTTGAGTTCAAACACGGGATCACCCTTGGGTGGAGGGGGATCCCCAAGAATTTCAACGGGAAGGTTATGTTTCAGCATAGGTTCCTGTTTAAGGAACACATCATCTATTTTCCTTCTTTCCTTCATAAACATATTGTTTTCATGGTCTAGCAAGTATTGTTCTAAAGAATCAGTTGGAGGAACAGCAATGGAAGCAAGACCAATAAATTCATCCTTACTAGGTGGTTCCCTTTCACGAGGTTGTCTACTAAACTTAGCGAAATTAAACTCATGAGACATACCATCTATGCCAACAGTGACAATATTCTTTTCACAATTAATCTTAGCACTAGTTGTATTCAAGAAGGGTCTACCAAAAATAATGGGACAAAAATCATCTTGTGGGGAACCAAGAACAAGGAAATCAGCATGGTATTTAACCTTCCCACACAAAACTTCAACATCTCTAACAATCCCAAAGGGTTTAATGGTATCCCTATTAGCAAGCTTAATAGTGACATCAATGTCTTCTAACTCAATGGGTGCAATGTCATGCATAATTTCTTGATATAAGGAATAAGGTATTGCACTAGCACTAGCACCCATATCACATAAGCCATGATAACAATGATCTCCTATTTTAACAGAAATAACAGGCATGCCTACGACAGGTATACGTGTCTTAGAATCTGGCCTAGCAATATCAGCAGTCTCACCACAGAAATAAATAACATGCCCATCTAAATTCTCATCCAAGAGATCTTTAACCATAGCAATACTAGGTTCAACATTAATTTTCTCAAGAGGTGTATAAGTCCTAGTATTACTCTTGCGAACAATAGTCGAAGCTTTAACATGATCCTTTATCCTAACAGGAAAAGGAGGTTTTTCAACATAAGTAGTAGGAACAATAGGATCACTATAGGTAATAGTCTTTTCTTCGACTGTAATAGGTGCAACTATTTTCACTTCAACAGGAGGATTATATTTAAACCATTTCTCTTTAGAGAGATCAACATGAGTAGTAAAAGGTTCACAGAAAGTAGCTACTATCTCAGAGTCAAGTCCATACTTAGCGCTAAATCCACGAAAAGCATCGGTATTCATAAATGATTTAACACAATCGAACTTAGGTGTCATACCTGACTCCTTACCATCGTCGGAACCCCAATCTTCAGAGTTGCGTTTAATTCTTTCCAATAAGTCCCATTTGAAATCAATAGTCTTCAGCATATAAGAACCAGCACAGGAAGTATCGAGCAGGTTGTGATTATCAAGAGAAAGCCGAGCATAAAAGTTCTGAATAACCATTTCCCGAGAGGGCTCATGATTGGGGCATGAATATAAGATTGACTTAAGCCTCCCCCAAGCTTGAGCGATGCTTTCTCCTTCGCGAGGCCAGAAATTATATATGTAATTACGATCACGATGAACAAGATGCATAGGATAGAACTTCTGGTGAAATTCCAACTTCAATCACTTATAATTCCAAGTTCTCGTATCATCACATAGCCTATACCATGTCAATGCATCTCCCTTCAAAGATAAGGGAAGACCTTCCTTTTGACAACATCATCGGGAATACCTGCAAGCTTAAATAATCCACAAACTTCATCCACAAAGATAAGGTGTAAATCGGGATGCAATGTTCCATCTCCTGCAAATGGATTAGCTAGCAGTTTCTCTATCATACCCGAAGGAATCTCAAAGTAAATATTTTCATAAAGTTCAGTAGGTTGAGGAGAAACTCTTTGCTCTTCTGGTTGGGGTGAAGATACCCCAAACAAGCCCCTCAAAGGATTAGTTTCCATAGTGACAAGTAACAGAAAATTTCAGCACAATATATAAATGTTTCCTTACCAAGTTCCACTCACCAAAAGCGCTACACTCCCCGGCAACGGCGCCAGAAAAGAGTCTTGGACCCACAAGTGTAGGGTATCAATCGTAGTCCTTTCGATAAGTAAGAGTGTCGAACCCAACGAGGAGCAGAAGGAAATGATAAGCGGTTTTCAGTAAGGTTTTCTCTGCAAGCACTGAAATTGTAGGTAATAGATAGTTTTGTGATAAGATAAATAGTAACGAGTAATAAGTAAATAAAATAAGTAAAGTGCAGCAAGGTGGCCCAATCCTTTATGTAGCAAAGGATAAGCTTGGACAATTTCTAATAATGAGAAAGGAGCTCCCGAGGACACATGGGAATTATTGTCAAGCTAGTTTTCATCACGTTCATATGATTCGCGTTCGGTACTTTGATAATTTGATATGTGGGTGGACCGGTACTTGGGTACTGCCCTTACTTGGACAAGCATCCCACTTATGATTAACCCCTATTGCAAGCGTCCGCAACTACAAAAGAAGTATTAAGGTAAACCTAACCACAGCATTAAACATATGGATCCATATCAGCCCCTAACGAAGCAACGCATAAAGTAGGGTTTAAGCTTCTGTCACTCTAGCAACCCATCCTCTACTTATTACTTCCCCATGCCTTCCTCTAGGCCCAAATAATGGTGAAGTGTCATGTAGTCGACGTTCACATAACACCACTAGAGGAAAATACAACATACATCTCATCAAAATATTGAACGAATACCAAATTCACATGACTACTAATAGCAAGACTTCACCCATGTCCTCAGGAACAAACGTAACTACTCACAAAGCATATTCATGCTCATAATCAGAGGAGTAATAATATGCATAAAGGATCTGAACATATGATCTTCCACCAAGTAAACCAATTAGCATCAACTACAAGGAGTAATCAATACTACTAGCAACCCGCAGGTACCAATTTGTGGTTTTGATACAAGATTGGATACAAGAGATGAACTAGGGTTTTGAGAGGAGATGGTGCTAGTGAAGATGTTGATGGAGATTGACCCTCTCCCGATGAGAGGATTGTTGGTGATGACGTTGGTGATGATTTCCCCCTCCCGGAGGGAAGTGTCCCCGGCAGAACAGCTCCGCCAGAGACCTAGATTGGTTCCGCCAAGGTTTCGCCTCGTGGCGGCGGAGTTTCATCCCGTAAGCTTGCCCATGATTTTTTCCAGGGTAAAAGCGATGATATAGTAGAAGATGGACACCGGAGGCCCACCAGGGGGGCCAGGGGATAGGGGGCGCGCCTATAGGGGGGCGCCCCCCTGTCTCCTGGACAGGGTGTGGGCCCCCTAGTGTATTTCTTTCGCTCAGAAATTCTTATTAATTCCAAAAGGTTGTTTCGTGGAGTTTCAGGACTTTTGGAGCTGTGCAGAATAGGTTTCCAACGTTTGCTCCTTTTCCAGCCAGAATTCCAGCTGCCGGCATTCCCCTTCTTCATGGTAAACCTTGTAAAATAAGAGAGAATAGCCATAAGTATTGAGATATAACATGTAATAACAGCCCATAATGCAATAAATATTGATATAAAAGCATGATGCAAAATGGACGTATCACATGCAAAATCTATCTAGGTGATGCATAGCAACGAGAGGGGAGAGTTTTGTCTACGCACCCTTGTAGACCGAAAGCGAAAGCGTTTAGTTAACGCGGTTGATGTAGTTGAACATCTTCGCGATCTAACCAATCCAAGCACCGAACGTACGGCACCTCCGCGTTCAGCACACGTTCAGCTCGATGACGTCCCTCGTACTCTTGATCTAGTTGAGGCCAAGGGAGAGTTCCGTCAGCATGATGGCGCGGCGATGGTGATGATGAAGTTACCGGCACAGGGCTTCACCTAAGAACTACGACGATATGACCGAGGTGTGTAACTGTGGATGGAGGGCACCACACATGGCTAAGACAAATCTTGGAGTGCCTTTGGGGTGCCCCCTGCCCACGTATATAAAGGAGGGAGTAAGAGGAGGCCGGCCTAGAGGGGGCACGCCAAAAAGGGGGAGTCCTACTTGGACTCCCGGTCCAAGTAGGATTCGGCCCCCCCTTTCCTATTCCAACTAGGAGAAGGAAGGGAAGGAGGAAGAGGGGAGAAGGAAGGAGGGGGGCGCTGCCCCCTCCTAGTCCCATTTGGACCAGCCCATGGGGGGGCGGCCACCCCATGAGGCCCTTCTCTCCTTTCCTGTATGGCCCATTAAGGCTCACTACTTCCCCCGGCGAATTCCTGTAACTCTCCGGTACTCCGAAAAATACCCGAATCACTCGGAACCTTTCCGATGTCCGAGTATAGCCTTCCAATATATCAATCTTCACGTCTCGACCATTTCGACTCCTCGTCACGTCCGGAATCTCATCCGGGACCCCGAACAAGCTTCGGTCATCAAATCACATAAACTCATAATACAAATCATCATCGAACGTTAAGCATGCGGACCCTACGGGTTCGAGAACTATGTAGACATGACCGAGACATGTCTCCGGTCAATAACCAATAGCAGAACCTGGATGCTCATATTGTCTCCCACATATTCTACGAATATCTTTATCGGTCAAACCGCATAACAACATAAGTTGTTCCCTTTGTCATCGGTATGTCACTTGCCCGAGATTCGATCATCTTTATCATCATACCTAGTTCAATCTCGTTACCGGCAAGTATCTTTACTCGTTCAGTAATGCTTCATCCCACAACTAACTCATTAGTTACATTGCTTGCAAGGCTTATAGTGACGAGCATTACCGAGAGGGCCCAGAGATACTTCTCCGATACACGGAGTGACAAATCCTAATCTCGATCAATGCCAACCCAACAAAACACCTTCGGAGACACCTGTAGAGCATCTTCATAATCACCCAGTTACATTGTGATGCTTGATATCACACAAGGTGTTCCTCTGGTATTCGGAAGTTTCATAATCTCATAGCCAGAGGAACATGTATAAGTCATGAAGAAAGCTGTAGCAATGAAACTTAACGATCATAATGCTAAGCTAACAGATGGGTCTTGTCCATAACATCATTCTCCTAATGATGTGATCCCCTTTATCAAATGACAAGACATGTCTATCGTCAGGAAATATAACCATCTTTGATTAACGACCTAGTCAAGTAGAGGCATACTAGGGACACTCTGTTTTGTCTATGTATTCACACATGTACTAAGTTTCCGGTTAATACAATTCTAGCATGAATAATAAACATTTATCATGATATAAGGAAATAAATAATAACTTTATTATTGCCTCTAGGGAATATTTCCTTAAGTCTCCCACTTGCACTAGAGTCAATAATCTAGTTCACATCGCCATGTGATTTCACCAATAGTTCACATCGCCATGTGACCAACACCCAAAGGGTTTACTAGAGTCAATAATCTAGTTCACATCACTATGTGATTAACACCCAAAGAGTACTAAGGTGTGATCATGTTTTGCTTGTGAGAGAAGTATCGCCAACGGCTCTGTCATATTAAGAGTCGTATGTATTTTGCAAATATTCTATGTCTACAATGCTCTGCTCGGAGCTACTCTAGCTAATTGTTCCCACTTTCAATATGTATCCAGATCGAGACTTAGAGTCATCTGGATCGGTGTAAAATCTTGCATCGACATAACTCTTTACGACGAACTCTTTATCACCCCCATAATCGAGAATTATTTCCTTTGTCCTCACTAAGGATAATTTTGACCGATTTCCAGTGATCTACTTCTAGATTACTATTGTACCCCCTTGCCAAACTCATGACAAGGTATACAATAGGTCTGGTACACAGCATAGCATACTTTATAGGACCTATGACTGAAGCATAGGGAATGACTTTCATTCTTTTTCTATCTTCTGACGTGGTCGGGCTTTGAGTCTTACTCAATTTTACACCTTGTAATACAGATAAGAACTCCTTCTTTGACTGGTCCATTTTGAACTCTTTCAAAAACTTGTCAAGGTATGTATTCATTGAAAAATCTTATCAAGCATCTTGATCTATCTCTATAGATCTTGATGCCCAATATATAAGCAACTTCACTGAGGTCTTTCTTTGAAAAAACTCCTTTCAAACTCTCCTTTATGCTTTCCAGAAAATTCAACATCATTTTCGATCAATAATATGTCATTCACATATAATTATCAGAAAGGCTGTAGTGCTCCCACTCACTTTCTTGTAAATACAGGCTTCACCAAAAGTCTGTATAAACCATATGCTTTGATCACATTATCAAAGCATTTATTCCAACTTCGAGAGGCTTGCACTAGTCCATAAATGGATCGCTGGAGCTTGCACACTTTGTTAGCACCCTTTGGATCGACAAAACCTTCTGATTGCATCATATACAACACTTCTTCTAGAAATCCATTTAGGAATGCAGTTTTGACATCCATCTGCCAAATTTCATAATCATAAAATGCGGTAATTGCTAACATGATTCGGACAGACTTAAGCATCGCTACAGTTGAGAAAATCTCATTGTAGTCAACACCTTGAATTTGTCGAAAACCTTTTGCGACAAGTCGAGCTTTGTGTACTATTAACACTACCATCAGCGTCCGTCTTCCTCTTGAAGATCCATTTATTTTCTATGGCTTGCCGATCATTGGGCAAGTCCACCAAAGTCCACACTTTGTTCTCATACATGGATCCCATCTCAGATTTCATGGCCTCAAGCCATTTCGTGGAATCTGGGCTCATCATCGCTTCCTCATAGTTCGTAGGTTCATCATGGTCTAGTAACATGACTTCCAGAATAGGAGTACCGTACCATTCTGGTGCGTACCGTACTCTGATTGACCTACGAAGTTTGGGAGTAACTTGATCTAAAGTTTCATGATCATCATCAGTAGCTTCCTCACAAATTGGTATAGGAATCACTGGAACTGATTTCTGTGATGAACTACTTTTCAATTCGGGAGAAGGTACAATTACCTCATCAAGTTCTACTTTCCTCGCACTCACTTATTTTGAGAGAAACTCCTCTAGAAAGGATCCATTCTTAGCAACGAATATCTTGCCTTCGGATCTGTGATAGAAGGTGTACCCAACAGTTTCCTTTTGGGTATCCTATGAAGACGCACTTCTCCGATTTGGGTTCGAGCTTATAAGGTTGAAACCTTTTCATTCGCAGCCCCAATCTTTAAGAAACGACAACTTTGGTTTCTTACCAAACCATAGTTCATAAGGCGTCGTCTCAACGGATTTTGCTGGTGCCCTATTTAAAGTGAATGCAACTGTCTCTAATGCATAACCCCAAAACAATAGTGGTAAATCGGTAAGAGACATCATAGATCGCACCATATCCAATAAACTGCAGTTACGACGTTCAGACACACCATAACGTTGTGGTGTTCCAGGTGGCATGAGTTGTGAAACTATTCCACATTGTTTTATATGAAGGCCAAACTCGTAACTCAAATATTCTCCTCCACGATCAGATTGTAGAAACTTTATTTTCTTGTTACGATGATTCTCCACTCCACTATGAAATTCTTTGAACTTTTCAAATGTTTCAGACTTGTGTTTCATTAAATAGATATACCCATACCTGCTCAAATCATCTGTGAAGGTCAGAAAATAACGATACCCGCCACGAGCATCAACACTCATTGAACCGCATACATCGGTATGTATTGTTTCCAATAAGTCACTAGCTCGTTCCATTGTTCCGGAGAACAGAGTTTTAGTCATCTTGCCCATAAGACACGGTTCGCAAGCATCAAATAATTAATCAAGTGATTCCAAAAGTCCATCAGCATAGAGTTTCTTCATGCGCTTTACACCGATATGACCCAAATGGAAGTGCCACAAATAAGTTGCACTATCATTATCAACTTTGCATCTTTTGGCATCAAAACTATGAATATGTGTATTACCACGATCGAGATTCAATAAACCGTCAACATTGGGTGTATGACCACAGAAGGTTTTATTCATGTAAATAGAATTACAATTATTCTCTGTCTTAAATGAATAACCGTATTGCAATAAACATGATCTAATCATATTTGTGCTCAACGCAAACACCAAATAACTTTTATTTAGGTTCAACACTAATCCCGAAAGTATAAGGAGTGTGCGATGATGATCATATCAATCTTGGAACCACTTTCAACATACATCGTCACTTCATCCTCAACTAGTCTCTATTTATTCTGCAACTCCTGTTTCAAGTTACTAATCTTAGCAACCGAACAAGTATCAAATACCCAGGGATTACTATGAGCACTAGTAAGGCACACATCAATAACGTGTATATCAATATACCCTTGTTCACTTTGCCATCCTTCTTATCCACCAAATATTCAGGGCATTCCCGCTTCTAATGACCATTTCCTTTGCAGTAGAAGCACTCAGTTTCAGGCTTTGGTCCAGCTTTGGGCTTCTTCACGGGAGTGACAACTTACTTGCCATTCTACTTGAATTTCCCTTTCTTTCCCTTTGCCCTTTTCTTGAAACTAGTGGTCTTGTCAATCATCAACACTTGATGCTCTTTCTTGATTTCTACATTCGTTGATTTCAGCATCATGAAGAGCTCAGGAATCGTTTTCATCATCCCTTCCATACTATAGTTCATCATGAAGTTCCAGTAACCTGGTGATGGTGACTAGAGAATTCTGTCAATCACTATCTTATTTGGAAGATTAACTCCCACTTGATTCAAGTGATTGTAGTACCCAGACATTCTTTGCACATGCTCACTAGTTGAGCAATTCTCCTCCATCTTTTAGGCAAAGTATTTGTCAGAGGTCTCATACCTCTTGACACGGGCATGAGTCTGAAATACCAATTTCAGATCTTGGAACATCTCATATGCTTCGTGACATTTCAAAAAATACGTTTTTGAAGTCTCGGTTCTAAGCCGTAAAGCATGGTGCACTAAACTATCAAGTAGTCATCATATTGAGCTAGCCAAACGTTCATAACGTCTGCATATGCTCCTGCAATAGGTCTATCACCTAGCGGTGCATCAAGGACATAATTCTTCTGTGCAGCAATGAGGATACACCTCAAATCACAGACCCAGTCTGCATCATTGCTACTATCATCTTTCAACTTACTTTTCTCTAGGAACATATAAAAAACATAGGGAAGCTATAACGCGAGCTATTGATCTACAACATAATTTGCAAAATACTATCAGGACTAAATTCATGATAAATTAAAGTTTAATTAATCATATTACTTAAGAACTCCCACTTAGATAGACATCCCTCTAGTCATCTAAACGATCACGTGATCCAATTCAACTAAACCATGTCCAATCATCACGTGAGATGGAGTAGTTTTCAATGGTGAACATCACTATGTTGATCATATCTACTATATGATTCATGCTCGACCTTTCTGTCTCCAGTGTTCCGAGCCCATATCTGCATATGCTAGGCTCGTCAAGTTTAACCCGAGTATTCTGCGTGTGCAAAACTGGCTTGCACCCGTTGTATGCGAACGTAGAGCCTATCACACCCGATCATCATGTGGTGTCTCAGCACGAAGAACTGTCGTAATGGTGCATACTCAGGGAGAACACTTATACCTTGAAATTTAGTAAGGGATCATCTTATAATGCTACCGCCGTACTAAGCAAAATAAGATGCATAAAAGATAAACATCACATGCAATCAAAATATTTTTATGTGACATGATATGGCCATCATCATCTTGTGCTTATGATCTCCATCTCCAAAGTGCTATCATGATCTCCACCGTCACCGGCATGACACCATGATCTCCATCACCTTGATCTCTATCAACGTGTCATCACATGATCGTCTTGCCAACTATTGCTTTTGCAACTATTGCTATCGCATAGCGATAAAGTAAACCAGTTATATGGTGCTTGCATCTTATGCAATAAAGAGACAACCATAAGGCTCCTGCCAGTTGCTGATAACTTCAACAAAACATGATCATCTCATACAACAATTTATATATCATCACGTCTTGACCATATCACATCACAACGTGCCCTGCAAAAACAAGTTAGACGTCCTCTACTTTGTTGTTGCAAGTTTTACGTGGCTGCTACGGGCTTAGCAAGAACCGTTCTTACCTACGCATCAAAACCACAACGATTTTTTGTCAAGTGTGTTGTTTTAACCTTCAACAAGGACCGGGCGTAGCCACACTCGATTCAACTAAAGTTGGAGAAACAGACACTCACTAGCCACCTGTGTGTGAAGCACGTCGGTAGAACCAATCTCGCATAAGCATACGCGTAATGTCGGTCATGAAGAAAGCAGTAGCAATGAAACTGTAACGATCGTAATGCTAAGCTAACGGATGGGTCTTGTCCATCACATCATTCTCCTAATGATGTGATCCCCTTTGTCAAATGACAACACATGTCTATGGTTAGGAAACATAACCATCTTTGATTAACGAGCTAGTCAAGTAGAGGCATACTAGGGACACTCTGTTTTGTCTATGTATTCACACATGTACTAAGTTTCCAGTTAATATAATTCTAGCATGAATAATAAACATTTATCATGATATAAGGAAATAAATAATAACTTTAGCATTGCCTCTAGGGCATATTTCCTTCATACGTACCCTCATAGACCGTAAGCGGAAGCGCTTGACAACGCGGTTGATGTAGTCGAACTTCTTCGCATTCCAACCGGTCGAGCACCGAAAGTACGGCACCTCCACGTTCAACACACATTCAGCTCGATGACGTCCTCCGCCTTCTTGATCCAACAAGACGGTGAGGTAGTGGATGAGTTCTGGCAGCACGACGGCATGGTGACGATGATGGTGAAGCTATCTCCGCATGGCTTCGCCTAAGCACTACGAAAATATGATCGGGGGTGTAAATGGTGGACGGGGGGCGCCGCACACGGCTAAGACAATGTTGTGGTTGTGTCAGGCGCCCCCTCCACATATAT
>NC_041391.1:706737876-706766642 GCF_002162155.2 Triticum dicoccoides
CCCCAAGTAGGGTCGAATCCTACTTGGGGACTTCCTGAAGTCGCGCCCCTCCCTTCCGTATATGAGTGCGGGAGGAAGGTAAGAGGAGGAGCCCCCCCCCCCCTTCCTTTATCTCGCAAGGAGGGAAAGGCGGGAGGGCCCCCCTCCGCTCTCCTTCCCCTAGGGTCGGCCGGCTATGTAGAGCGGCGCACCAACCCCCTAGTGGTCTGGTTTGTCCCGTCCTTTGGCCAATTAAGCCCATACACTTACCGGGGGTGTCCAGAACCCCTTCCAGTGAGCCGATGACTACCCGGTGCACTTCGAAACTCTTCCAGTGTCCGAATACCATCGTCCTATATATCAATTTTTACCCCTCGACCATTTAGAGACTCCTCCTCATGTTCGTGATATCATCTGGGACTCCGAACAATATTCGGTCACCAAATCATATAACTCATATAACACTATATCGTCAACGAACGTTAAGTGTGCGGACCATACGGGTTCGAGAACTATGTAGACATGACCGAGACACCTCTCGGGTCAATAACCAATAGCGGAACCTGGATGCCCATATTTGCTCCTACATATTCTACGAAGATCTTTATCGGTCGAACCTTATGACAACATACGTAATTTTCTTTGTCCATTGGTATGTTACTTGCCCCAGATTCAATTGTTGGTATATTCATACCTAGTTCAATCTCGTTACCGGCAAGTCTCTTTAATCGTTCCGTAATACATCATCTTGCAACTAACTCATTAGTTGTCGGGGATGAAGACCCCTGGCCTAGCCTTATAATCTATAATACCTAAATAGTTCATCCCCACTACCATATTTCTCTTGACATGCAGCCTATCCACCTCATCATACATGCCGCATCATCAATCATTGTATTTTCCTATCCTATATACCTAACAAAATGATTCCACCTCACCATCACTCCCTGTCACAGCAACAACATTTTGAAGCATTCTGTTACCAAGCCGAAGACAAGAAGACTGGCAGACCAACAAATCGTTCCATTCAATTTTTGTTTAGTGCGCTGCCAAGTCACCGTTTCTTCTCCCTTTCTTCTTTCATTTTCTATAACGTACGAGGCAGTCTTAAAGGCTCAAATGCATCGTCTATCCTCCTCCCACCGCATTTTCTCTCCAGCGAACGCTGCGGCCGTTTGCACTGCACCACATCTTCCCTCCTATTATGCTGCCGCCGGAAGTGAGCTCCGGCATGAGCGACCTCGCCACCATACAAACAGGAGAGTCGATGCCTGCTGTGGCGCCGCTCCTTCCGCATGCCAGTAGTTTCTCCATGGATACCACCGTCGGCTTTGCCCAGCCAGTCTCCTCCGACCATCCATATTTGTGCTGCAGACCCTCAGCCCCTCCTCCCTTTGCCCTGCATTCATATTGTAGGTATAAAATCTGCCTCAAAGATTCACGGGCCGAATCACTACTCATCTTCTCCATGGTACGCCGGTACTATTTGTTTCCCTTGCCTTGCTCCCATTGGCACTCTGTGCTCTTTTGTCTCCTTAATTTCCTTCGTCTTGGTCACCTTCCATTCAAGTTACTGATGGGTCTTTTCTTTACCTATTCATGTTCTCCAAGAAAGAGTAATTGATGGGGTGTTGTAATAGCTTCTCCACTTTAAGTAGTCGATCGGCTACATCTCTGTTGTTGCCATGATGCCTGGGTGTATATGCATGTTCCAATTGAAATTTTCAACTGCTGTGGTCATTATCCTGTTCTTCATCGCACCCTTCCATGGTTTCTCTAAGGTTGTCGTTAGTGCTGCTGCGCGTAACCATCAGCCGAATGGCCCCTACAAGATGCATCTGCTTCACCAACTCTCTCTCTTTCCTCTCGCCAGTCCGTCCTGCATGGTCGAGTGCCCTGAAGCTGCTCCAGCTTTTACATGGTTGCTTATTATCTACATGCCACCCTCAATAAGAAAGCTCCGTAGATGTTGCAGACTTGCATCTTATTCTTATCTACATTTTCTGTCCTCTTACATCAATATTTTGCTCATAAAAAAAATCAATATTTTGCTATGTTGGAAGTTGACTGCTGTCTTCTTATACCCTCATTATTATTTTGCTGCTAACCTAATTAATTTAATGATATCAATGCTTTTCTATACAGATGTTATCGATGTTGGTAATGAAATTTCTTCCTAGTGCCTTTTGTTTTTTCTAGATCTCCGTGCTGTTATTCAAAGATAGTGAATCCATGAGCTGCTATTCAGTACCTTCAGGTAGCGTACTTCTTCCTAGCTTAGGTAGAAGTCTTTTCTATATGCGTAAACCAGTAGCATTAAATTTGCCATCTGCCTTTTTTTCATAGCGAATAATATTCAACTTTGTTTGTTGCTGTGTAAGCTGCTGTGTGTTGGAGGGTAACTATATTGGATTGGTATGTGCCACCCGAGAAAAGATTGTGGAATATACCACATGCATGGCGATGCCATTTGTATTGGGATGATTTTTTTAATCATATTACTATATTTTTTGTGCACGTGTTCAAAATTTATGAATAGTTCATGCTATGATCTACGGACCATGTACCATATTTTACAGTTTATATGGGACACTTTATAATCCGCCTTTGCCCGTAGAACTGTACCCAACACACTATATGTTCCCTGTCATTTTTTTCAATGACCTGCTACTATTCTATGAAATAGTTTATTAAATATTATAAGTATCAAATTCCCGCAGCAACGCGCGGGATATCATCTAGTTTGGAAAGAAATGAAGAGGCTTTCTTTTTTTTTGGGATGAAGAGACTGTTTTCTTTGGGAGGGATGAAGAGAGTTAGCTTTTATTTTTTGACAGATGTATATACAAACAGCAATGTGCTACTCCGGGTAACTCGCGGACGCAATTGGTACGCGCGTGTCAGTTTGGATTGAAACGGACACAAAACCAACACGCGGACGCATACCTAAAATCCATCCGATCCCTGTTCGTCTGGACGCATTCCCATCTCATATTTGGGCCCGATTTACGTCCACATGGACACGAGACGGACGTGCCGCGCGACCGCCCGATGTCCATCTTGGGCCCGCGTGTTGGCTGCCAAACCATTAATGCAACCCACCCACCTCGAGCCTGCATGACAGCCATAAGAAGCGTCCGGAGTCCACGCTTATTCTAAATTGAAGCATGCCCGGGGGAGGGGGCGGCCTACGGGGGGGCGTCAAATGCAGGGAGTTGCGTGCTCGTTGGGCATGAGAGGAAAAGGAGGAGCACCGGGAGCCGGAGGCGGAGGAGTGTGCGCCGCACAATAGAGCCGCCTGCTGTGGCGGCAGCGTGGCAGCAGGCTTCATCGACATCACCGGCTCCGAGAAAAGGATGACGCCTAGGGCTGTGTGTTGGGCGGCTGGCTGGCGCCTTTTTTAGTTTTAATTAAAAGTTTGTGTTCAAGGGGACCTTGGCCGACCGTTTTAATGATTAATTTATTTGCAGGCTTAAACTTTATGGCTATTTTCTAAAAATCCACGCGGACAATGGGTCGACCTCTCTTGGACGCAGCGGTCGACCCAAACCAAAAAACAAGCACACCGTCCGCTCAGCCAATTCAAACAAAAAAAAAGTGACAAAATCCACATCCGTTTGCGACGGCAGACGTTGCATATGCATCACCGGATAAGCCTGAAGAAGACGAGCACAGAAGCTTAATTGCCGGAGCCGGAGCCATCCCAAATGTAATCCCAACTAAATATAGGCCAAAAATTCCTTAAACACAAACCAAAAATTCGGCACCCAATAATATCATAAGTTCATCGTGTATATATCGGCCGACAAACTGGCAAACTGCAACGCCGGAACAAGACAGATGAAAAAAAATCCACGGGAGCAACGGAAGAAGTTACGGTGGCCGACAAACTGAAGCAGCAGCACACTGAACCTGGCAAAGGAGGGAGTTCTTCCAAAGGAGGGAAAGCAACCACACAAAACTCGTGTATATTTACATGCCCAGGAGGAGTTTTGGGGTTTAATTACACAGCCAGCACGCATAAACGCCCATACGTTCTGCGGCATCGGGTATTTCTCCATTGCATACACTAGTTTCAGGATACATCATCCGTCAGGCGGGATGGTCATCATCATCAGCCAAATCGAGCATTTCCGTGAGGAGCCGGACTCGGGTGGTTGCCAGCGACAAGAATATCCTTGATTCGGTTAAGCGGTACGGTGGCCTGGTTGATTCTCTGAAAATTAAGCAAGTGTTTGATGTTTATTAGAACTCTGCTACCAGTTGGAACAGTAAATCCGAACATGATAGTCCAAAATTGACACTAGCAAAGTTACTGAATTAGAAATATCAGCGAAATTCTGATAGGCTACAGACTAACTCAGACAAGAGTTACTGAAGTCAAAATATCTTGGAAATTCTGGCAACATTGGATGGTCAACAAAACGTAACAGGCACAGCTTTTAAGCACAGGTAAAATGAACATATGAATATGGATGATCCAACAACCCGTAACACTATCGGAATTAGAAAGGCAAGAATCTGATGTTTCCTCGCAATACTATCCGAATAATATTGGACGGCCAACAGAAGAGAAGATAACATGCAGAGCTTTTAAGCACAGGAAAAGAACATGCATGGTTCATCAATCAGTAATAGTATCTGAATGACAGAGGCAACAATCTAATTTTTTCCTTGCAGCTATATAGATAACTATGATCTACTACTACCTGAACAAAAGAGAACTTTGATGAAAGCAGCACAAATAATAGTTTGAGAAACAAATATATGTATACACCTACCTGAATTTCAGGCCACACTAGTCTGTTCAGTTGCATGGAAAATTTGGCTAGTATGATCATAAGGAAGGCGTTCCGCGATTACCTCCTTGCTGCTGGCAGGTTGCAATTTGACCTGCTGAAGCTGCAGCTTGCCCTTTTGCCAGCGCCGCCGGAAATACGCCATCCCCATCAAAGCGGCAGCAGCCACAACGATAGGCCAGAGCTTGTTGCTCTCTTTAGCGCTCCTGTAGAGCGATATAAGTTGCTTCTGCCACCACACGTTGCGTGGGGCTCCAGAACCGTCAGGCTTGCTCTCTTCACCGGAAACAACAACGTTGGACGAATCAGTGACGGGCTCGATATTTTGGAGAGTTCGTTCTTCTTCGGTCTCCTCCTTGGCACTCTCGGTAGCTTCTTTCTCAGTGTCAGTTGCACTGTAACCAGATGATGAGAACGTAACTGGGTCTTTCCCAACCGGACTACCCCTGTGCAACTCGCTGCCATCATCAGGTTCCACATCAACAGAGGAAAGGCTTTTTCCTTTGTCGAAGGATGGGTTCCTGTCAAGATCATCATCCTTCAGTTTCTCCTGCCTGTCTTCCTCCCTATCATCATCATCGCCCTTGTCAGAGACTGCGTACTGGCTGCTGCGCGCCTCCTGCTGCTCTATGCTAGTATCAGATCCCATGAGGAGATTCTCAGCCTCATTCTGCGGAACCGAGAAGTGGCCAGACATCAGCAGTGCCGCGGCTGCCGAATCACCCCCTTCTGCGCCATACACTTGGCCTTCAGACTCCTCGTCAGAAGGTTCAGTTCTAGCCGGGCCAGGCGCAGACGCGTAGTTCGACGCGGTGAGCTGCACGACCTCCCAGTCGTTCCCACGGGGAGAAGTCTGCCCGGTGCCACTCTGGTCAGGCTCCATCTTCCAGCTGCAGAGATCAATCAAAGTCAGGAAACTCATGACAAGCAATTTAGCCAGAGACATGCAGGTTTCAGCAAAGGAATGATAACTTGCACTCTTGTCCAGTAGTATAAAATTAAGCTGTGCAGTTTCGCAATTACTCCTACCTGTGACTGGAAATTTAGAATAACTGATCCGTAAAAGCTAAAATAACAGTGGACTGTCGAGATGCAATATAGGGGAGCTGTGATAAGCTACTAGAGGAATATGCAGACGTAACATAGCTCAGAAACAGAGCAGGCACACTTGTTCAGAAGTGTATAAAATTGATGTGTGCGGTTTCGCAGTTACCTGTGACTGACTGGGAATTTACAACAACTGATCCGTAAAAACTAGAAAAGTACTCCCTCTGTGAACGAATATAAGACGTGTTTTAGATCGCTGTAATGAACAGTGCTGCGCACTTGTCGTCTTGATACAGAACTGGTGCAGTGCACTTAGATCGCTGTAACAGAGTTCAGAAGCAGAGCAGATGCAGTGAACCTATCGTCTGTTACTGCACACTCCGGGCAGGATCAGCTGGGTACCTAGCCCTACTGATTTCAGGCAGCAGCAATTTACAGACCAGCGTCATAACCGTAAGAGCGCAATCCCATCAGCCAAAACTAATACGCCTGCCAGAATCCCGAGCAGGCACGAGAAGGTAGAACGAACGAAGTGGGGGTTTGGTGCAAGGCACCTGAGCCTAGCGTGTTCCGTGAGCCTAGCGTGTTCCGACTAGCTGGACCGGAGCGGGCAGAGGAGGGGCCGCCCTGGAAACCCAGCAGCCGGCCGGAGACGAAGCGCGAGAGGGGATCCGATCGAAACCCCGGCCGGCCAGGGTGGGGGAGAGGGGGTTGGGGGAATCCGTACCGGCGAGCAGAGGCTTCAGTCGTGGTCGCGGCGGCAGCAGCGAGCGATCGCCGAACTATTAATGGGGAAAGTGGGGGGAGGAAGAGGACGACGACGAAGGCCGGAGTGAGGCGTGGCGTCACGTTTGCTTGCGCCCCCAGATTTTCTTTTTCTTTTCTTTTTGTTCCTAGTGGAGGTGGTGGAGACTGGAGACTGGAGAGAGAGAGGAGATCTTTTTTTTTTTTGAGGGGTGAGAGAGAGGAGATCTTTTCCACCGCGACCGACCGCGAGAAGCCTCCGGGCCGAGGCCCTTGCGTCTCGGTGTCTCGTGGGCTGCGACGGCCTTGAGACCCATAATCTTGTCTTGTAAAAATTTCTGCCTTGCTTCCGCAGGGTCGCCACTTGTGTCTTATTTTGTCTCAAAAAAAACTTGTGACTTATTTCCCCTCATGACCCCCTTTGATTGTTGTTGCAAATTAATAAAGTATGGGATCCCTTAAAAGAGTATGGCCCTGGGAGCACCTGTTTAGCACAGGCGTGCTCTTTATTGGCGCGGTCCATGTAGCCAGCAACGCACTGTGGTGAATTAGCGGTCAAAACTTTTCTGGAAGTTGTTTTGGCAAAAGCGATTATTTTGTAAACAAGGGAAAGTTCAAAAGATATATTAGGGAATATTGTTTTGATAATTTCCGAAGGAACTTTAAAATTTTAAAGTTTTCTTAATTTGTGAACACATTTTGGAAAATACGGATTTTTTAAAAAAATAAACATTTTCTTTTAAAGAAAAATATTTTTTCACATTCTAAAGAAATTTTTTGAATATTATAAACATTTTTTTATACATATGTGGATATTTGACTCTTTGAGATGTTGTCCCAGTTGATTAATTAGTTATGTATGTTTACGATCGCTGTGGAGAAGCGGAGTACCCAAACATACTGAAAATTTGTTATGTTTTACAGTTATAAAAAACAAGTTGTACTAATTGTCTTTTTATTATCCGAGTTGATTAATTGTTTATCACTAATTATCTTCTTCTCTTATGCAGTGATAATAAAAAACAGGCCGCAAGGCTATACACTCAGAGCGTATGATACATTTCCCACGTACCACATGCGTACAAAATGCGAGCCACATGAGTTGTACTTTGAATGCACAGTGCAAGTGCAGGGCAGCAAGTTCGTTTCACCAACGCATCATCATTGTTGCAAAGATGCGGAGGAGGATGTTGCGAATGTTGCCTACACAGCATTGATGGGAAATGAGACGCTAGAGACTTTACTTAGTCTGTTTAACAAGGTAAGTATTATCACAATCTTATTTTATGATTTGAACTTTTATACTTTTTGTGACTCTTGTTGTGAGGTGTCAAATTTCTCATATAAAACAATTATTTTTTATACTAAACTTTTATACTTATTTTAAACTTAGTGTACCATATTATAATTGTAATTAATATAATATTTATATTACTTATTCACATATAAATGTTTTCAAAATAGTAGTTATATTATTCATTATTATACAGTTGTAATGTATATGATGTTATGCTCGCTTATTCTTATTTTCATTTTACACTCAATTTTTATGGTTGGAAGTATAGTATTGTTTAGGTGCGAATCTATTTCTAATTATAGAAGTGGAAGGATGTATCACACATGATGTGGTGGTTATTTATTCTCTGTTCCCGTTTTACACTCAGCTTTTATCCTATCATTATATGAACAGAATAATCTCGTGTAAGTGAGTGTCTAGCTCATGTGTAACTCAACTGGGTTCTAGAATCTATGTTTGCATATGTTGGTGGAAATTGTGTTTATCATATCTCGTGATCGAGGTGGTGGAATCCTCTGGTGGTCCATATCAAAGTCTATCCCAATGGACTAGGAAACAAAAGAAGTCTAGCAAAATGAGATTTTTTAATGGCAGAACTAATTATCCAGTTAAGATTAGCTTACAGTAATATGAACCTGGGTAAATCCCTTGTGTCAATCTTGTTCCTAGATTCTCCACACACTCCTTGCTCTTGAAAATCGCAAAATGATGACTATTGCCGTGAAGTCTCTGCAACAATGAATAAATAAAAATAGAAACATGAAAATACAAGAAAAGGAAAATGTACCTTGACACTTAAAAAAACACAATAATGATTATTTGAAAAATATTCATTGTGTATTTCAGAAAAAGTTCAGTGTATTTTACAAAAAAAAAATGTTCATCAGTTTTCAGAAAATGTTCATGTAATATTCAACAAATTCCTTTGTGAATTTGAAAATGTTATTCTCCTGTATTATGAAAATCTTCATCATGTTATGTTTAAAAACACGAGAACATTTCCAAGTACACTACAAATGTTTTTTAAGTACACGATGAAACTTTTTTGAAATATATGGTGCACAATTTTAAAATATTCGACAAACATTTTTTTATTTCCACAAATACCTAGTTCTTTATCTTGGTGGTACTAGTCGATTAATGTTCTTTAACCATACCATTTCATCTAATGTCTTCAGCCATTTGATCCTTTAATTTGACTTATCAGAACACGACAGGGGTGACTTGAATCGACAACACGGGGGATCGGGATGCTAGGAGAAGTTCACAAGAGCTTGGACCAGAAGGGGATTAGGTTAAACCAAGCTCCCGACGCTACAAGTCAGTACTACTAACTCCAAGTGCTTAACTTCAGAGGATCTAATCTCGTGCTCTTGGTCATTTTGTTCCTCATGTTTTGAACATCATTGGTTCATATCATGTTTCGGACGAATCAGTGACAAGCACACTTTTATTACACTTTCGATATTTAGCTAGCTTAATTGTTTCTCAACTTTTATTGCACTTCTACACAGCAATCAGGACCTCCTATTCTGCGCATTGGGCGTGGAATAGCAATGAGACGCGCACCTGTGCTGCGAGTGGGCCGGCCCAATCTTCTTGTTTCAAGCAGCTTTATTTCTCTCTATATATTTGGTTTTTGTGTGGGTAACCTGATGTAGAGATGCATTCTCCATGAAGCTTCATGGGCGTTTTAAAATAATTTTCTTATTTTTTTTCTTCAGAAAATATTTTGTTAGATAATTATTTCAAATAAATTTTGCATTGTCTAAAATATATTCAAGAATTTTAAAATGTTCCAGATTATTAAAATGTTTTCAAAATCTAAAAAATTGTTCACAATTCAAAATAATCATGAATTTGATTAAAAGAATATTCTTGAATTCGTTAAAATGTTTATGAATTTGAAAATTTTGTTATGAATTTTAATCCGATTTTGCCAGTCGGTGTGTAAGACATAGAGGGGTGGGAGTTGGACCGATATTGGTTCCAATACATGTGGCTTTTCCGGTTTTACTACATGGTGTAGAGAGTTGCACTTGCATGTCGTGTAATTCTATGGAAAGTCTCCTCTGGATCGTTGATGCTTTCCCTTGATATGATGTCTTGTATGTGGATCTATTGGGGCCCATCTGGATGGGTTCACAAGTCCAGGCCTGGGATAATTGACTTATCATCGACATTTTTTTAATACGATGATCCAATGCCTTGTATGTTAGGAATGATGATACTGCTAGAAATCAGATTGCATTACATCCAAACCAGATCCACTAAGGTTGTGTTTGGTAGCCTGCAGTGTTTTTATCTCCTTCATATGTGGCTCGATGATGACCCACAAGTGTAGGCGATCTATCATAGTCCTTTTGATAAGTAAGAGTGTCGAACCCAACAAGGAGCAGAAGAAAATGACAAGCGGTTTTCAGTAAGTTATTCTCTGCAAGCACTGAAATTATCGGTAACAGATAGTTTTGTGATAAGGTAATTTGTAACGGGTAACAAGCAATGAAAGTAAATAAGGTGCAGCAAGGTGGCCCAATCCTTTTTGTAGCAAAGGACAAGCCTGGACAAGTTCTTATATAGAGAAAAGCGCTCCCGAGGACACATGGGAATTATCGTCAAGCTAGTTTTCATCACGCTCATATGATTCGCGTTTGTTACTTTGATAATTTGATATATGGGTGGACCGGTGCTTGGGTACTGCCCTTTCTTGGACAAGCATCCCACTTTTGATTAATCCCTATTGCAAGCATTCGCATCTACAAAAGAAGTATTAAGGTAAACATAATCATAGCATGAAACATATGGATCCAAATCAACCCCTTACGAAGCAACGCATAAATTAGGGTTTAAGCTTCTGTCACTCTAGCAACCCATCATCTACTTATTACTTCCCAATGCCTTCCTCTAGGCCCAAATAATGGTGAAGTGTCATGTAGTCGACGTCCACATAACACCACTAGAGGAGAGACAACATACATCTCATCAAAATATCAAACGAATACCAAATTCACATGACTACTTATAGCAAGACTTCACCCATGTTCTCAGGAACAAACGTAACTACTCACAAAGCATATTCATGTTCATGATCAGAGGGGTATTAATATGCATTAAGGATCTGAACCAATGATCTTCCACCGAATAAACCAACTAGCATCAACTACAAGGAGTAATCAACACTACTAGAACCTGATACGTCTCCAACGTATCTATAATTTTTGATTGCTTCATGCTATATTATCTACTGTTTTGGGCAATATTGGCCTTTATTTTCCACTTTTATCTTACTTTTGGGACTAACCTATTAACCGGAGGCCCAGCCCAGAATTGCTGTTTTTTGCCTATTTCAGTGTTTCGAAGAAAAGGAATATCAAACGGAGTCCAAAAGACGTGAAACTCCACGGAACCTGTTTTTGGACCAGAAGAAGCCCATGGAGTACCGGAAGCTCATCAGGGGAGTCCCGGGCTGCCCACGAGGGTGGGGGCGCGCCCTCCTACCTCGTGGCCAGCCCGGAAGTCCACCGACGTACCTCCTGCACCCATATATACTCTCGTACCCTAAAACTTCCAGAACAGAGATTGGATCAGAAGTTTCGCCGCCGCAAGCCTCTGTAGCCACGAGAAATCAATCTAGGCCCTCTCCGGCACCCTGCCGAAGGGGGCCATCATCACCGGTGGCCATGGAGGAGTATCTCAGAGGGGTCTTCATCACCATGAAGGCCAAGGACTAGAGGGTGGAGGCCATGGAGGAGGAAGCACAAGGGGGAGAATCTCTCCTCCTCTCTCTTGGTGGCACCGGAGTGCCATCGAGAGGGGAATCATCACCACGATGATCGTCTTCATCAACATCACCATCCTCATCTCTTTTACGCGGTCCACTCTCCCGCAAACCGCTGTAATCCCTACTTGAACATGGTGCTTTATGCCACATATTATGATCCAATGATGTGTTGCCATCCTATGATGTTTAGAGTAGACATCTTTTGTCCTTGGGTTGATTGATAATCTGGATTGGTATGAGTTGTATGTTTTACTTTGGTGCTGTCCTATGGTGCCGTCCGTGTCGCGCAAGCGTGAGGGATTCCCGCTGTAGGGTGTTGCAATACGTTCATGATTTGCTTATAGTGGGTTGGTGAGTGACTGAAACACAAACCCGAGTAAGAGGGATTGTTGTGTATGGGAATAAAGAGGACTTGATATGTTAATGCTATGGTTGGGTTTTACCTTAATGATCTTTAGTAGTTGCGGATGCTTGCTAGAGTTCCAATTATAAGTGCATATGATCCAAGTAGAGAAAGTATGTTAGCTTATGCCTCTCCCTCATATGAAACTGCAATAGCGATCATCGGTCTTGTTAACAATTGCCTAGGACAATTCTGCACACCGATCCACCATTATTCCACACTCGCTATTTATAATACTAAGTAATATATTCTAACTTTATGATAACAGCACCTACTTTTATATTTTAGCTCTCTGATATCATACAAAGTTATCCTCTTCATACCCACAACGTAGTTTTCTTTCTCGTTGCTAGTTGGAAGCAAACGTTCGGTGCACGTAGAGTCGTATCAGTGGCAGATAGGGCTTGAGAGAATATTGATCTTACCTTTAGCTCCTTGTGGGTTCGACACTCTATACTTATCACTTCCATCTTTGGAAAGTGCTACGATGATTCCTTGCACTTGGGGATTATCAAGCTCTTTTCTGGCGCCGTTGTCGGGGAGCAATAGCGTGGGGTTGATATTCTCGTGTGTGCTTGTTTGCTTTCTTCACTAAGTAGATTTTGTTTTTCCTTTTTGTTTCGGTTTAGTTGTGGGTGAAACATACAAAAAAATTAAAAATGAAAATACAAAAAAATTATTACTTGCCTCTCATGCCTAAAAAGTTTTTCAAAAAGAGAAGTGATTGGAAGGTTTTCCATTGAAGAAGTGAGGGTCGACCTTGAGCACTTGTGCTCATGCTCATGGAAACAATGTAGAATTTTTCATGGAAGTTTCTTTGTAAATAATTATCCCCTTGTATATATTCATTGTATTATAAAAATAATATGCCAAGCTTGGGTTTTAGGATGATTAGATTGCTTGTTTGCTTTGTGCAGAACAAAAACAGAAACTTTGGTTGTAGTGCATGAATTTACATTTTTAACTGAAAGGTCAAATGGTTCTGATTATTTTTGAACATTACTTCTGTACAAATTGTTCAAATTGTAAAATTTAGTTTATAATTTTAGGATTTACAGAAGTTTGTCAAACTTCCATATTACTACAGACTGTTCTGTTTTTAACAGATTCTGTTTTGCGTGTGTTGTTTGTCAGGGTGTGCGTTCGGTTTTTTCGGTTTGATTCGGTTCGGTTTATACGGTTTTCGGTTTATACAATTTTTATACTTCGGTTTATACGGTTTTATACATAGATACGGTTCGGTTTCGGTAATAACCATTTAATTTCGGTTCGGTTTCGGTAAAAACCAAAATAACCAAAGTTGACGCGAATTTTTGAACAATGCATAATTTTTTTATCACATGATTCAATTTGTGTATGTAGGTTAGTTTTTTCTTTTGAGAACTATGTACATAAATTAAATCATTAGATGTCATACATGATTTGGTGGGGCATATATGTATCATGTATGTACGACGTGCACCAGATCGAGGCATATGACTGATGAGGCGCTGAGCCGTTGATAGAGATGTATGCACGTACTAGGAAAATTTGAGGATAAGACAGGGAAAGAGCACCCTGTGCGGCGTGCACTACGCTAGCCTCCAGGTTTTTGTACGTGAAAAAATGTCATGAAATACCATAGCGCTAGCCTGTAGCCTCCAGGCTCCTAGTCCAAGCGCAGCACCAGGCCACCAGCCCCAGCGCGTGCGTTGGGCAGCCAAGGGCCTAGGCGGCCAGGCCCAAGCGGCAGGCGCTAGCCACCAACTCGGGCGCCAGCCGCGCCACGCAATAGTCCCACCTCGCGGAGCGAGCAGGATTGAGATGGGTGGATGGCTATAAAAGGAGGGGCGACGGGAGGGATCTAGATCAACTCAGGGCTTTGGTTGTTTAACACACAACGAAGAGTTTCGGTTTAATTCGGTTTAACCGAAAATCGTCGGTTTTTAACCGAAAAAACCGACGGTTATATGGTTTTCGAAATTGAAAACTGAAACTGAAACTGAAACCTGGAAAAACCGAAATTCGGTTCGGTTTGGTTTTTTTTGGTTTGGTTTTTGGTTTTCGGTTCGGTTTTGCACAGGCCGAGTTGTTTGCTTATTTCGATGAATCTATGGCTAGTATTGGAAGGTATGAACCATACAGAACTTGGAATACAGTAGGTTTAACACCCATACAAATAAAGAATGAGTTCATTACAGTACCTAAAGGTGGTGATTTGTTTTATTACACTAACGGATCTCACAAGTTTTTGTTAAAGTTTTGTGTGGATGAAGTGTCCGAAGGTCGAGAAGCTATCAATATGAGAAGAATAAAGAGAGGCAAGAGTTAAAGCTTGGGGATGCCCAAGGCACCCCAAGTAAATATTCCAAGGATACTCAAGCATCTAAGCTTGGGGATGCCCCGGTTGGCATCCCATCTTTCTTCTTCAACGATTATCGGTATACCTCGGTTTTTGCTTTGTTCACATGATTTGTGTCCTTTGTGTTTTTGTTTTTCCTTTAAGATCCATGCTAGCATGAGTTATCCCTTCAATGATTTATAGAATACTTCATGTGCTTCACTTAATCTTTTAAGTATGATCTTATAGAATTGCTTTTTGTGCTTCACTTAAATCTTTTGAGTATGGTTTTATAGAATGCTTCATGTGCTTCACTTATACATCTTGAGCTTGGATATTGGTTAGTTGTAGAATGCTCCATGAACTTCACTTATATCTTTTAGAGTATGAATAATACTATCATTTAAAGTGGGTTTGGAAGAGTGTCAACTTTAGGAATTAGTGATCCCACTATTTTGGAAGATATTGAATTTTAGTGTGATATTTATGAAAGTGGATTTGGAAGAGTGTCAACTTTAGTTAGTAATGATTCCACTATTTCGGAAGAGGTTCCAATTGAGTATGAGAACAAAGTTGTTAGCCATGATGCCTCTGAAAATTATTATGAGGGAGGAATACATGCTTGTAGGAGTTGCAATAATATTAAGTTTCCTCCCTATGTGCTTAAAGTTTTGAGAGTTATGCTTGTTTTGCCTTCGTATGCTAGTTGATTGTTGTTCTTATAAATTGTGTACTCACAAAATCCCTAGGCATAGGAAGTGGGTTAGTTTTGAATGTGCTAGTCATATTCTTCAAGATGCTCTCTTTGTGTTTCAATTCTTATCTTTTATGTGAGCATCATTGAAATCATCATGCCTAGCTAAAAGGCATTAAAGAAAAGCGATTGTTGGGAGACAACTTAATATTTACCCTTATCGTTTTTGTGTGTTTACATGATTAAGGTACTGTAGTAATCATGTTTTATAGCTTTTGTTTCAATAAAGTGCT
The DNA here is from genome assembly GCF_002162155.2 of Triticum dicoccoides. NCBI lineage: Eukaryota > Viridiplantae > Streptophyta > Magnoliopsida > Poales > Poaceae > Triticum > Triticum dicoccoides. Next base: position 706,753,234 of record NC_041391.1, read on the forward strand.
AAGTAAGATATTTGGGAAGACTTGGGTGAAAGCTAATGTGATCTTGCTGTAAAAAACAGAAACTTTGCGCTCACAAGAATAGATGTCATTTTTTACAGATGAGTGATATTGAGTTGATTCTTTTTGAAGAAGTTTAATAGACAAATTCCTCACGACCACCCATTTATTTAATAATTTTTGGAGTAGCATAAGTATGGTTATTGTTCAGATCATTACAGACTGTTCTGTTTCTGACAGATTCTGTTTTCATTGCATAGTTTGCTTGTTTGCTAGTTTCTATGACTTATATTCCTCAATATAAATTGTAGAAATGATATGGTATAGTAAGCATCGTGTGAGAACAACTATGAACCTTGTCTTTGACAGTACCAAAGTGAATGGTTTGCTCTTTATCATACTAACCTATCTCACAAAGTTTGGTTAAGTTTTGTGTGATTGAAGTTTTCAAGTTTTGGGTGAGATATCGATATGAGGAGAATAAGGAGTGGAAAGACCCTAAGCTTGGGGATGCCCAAGGCACCCCCAAGGTAATATTCAAGGAAGACTCAAGCGCCTAAGCTTGGGGATGCCCCGGAAGGCATTCCATCTTTCGTCTTCAAAACTATCGGTACACCTTACTCGGAGCTATATTTTTATTCATCACATGATATGTGTTTTACTTGGAGCGTCATTTTATTTTGTTAGTATTAGCTATCTGAAATTTAGAATAGTGTTTTGCATCTTTATTTTCAATAAAAATGTCAAGGATAGCCTTTACCATGCTTATTTTGCTAGTATACATGTTGCTGTTTGAAAACAGAAAGTTTACCGCTGTTGCAAAAATTCCCTAGAAAAGTAAAAGCATGATATAGTGTTGAAATTTTTTGCATAATGAGCTCTGATAAATATACTACAGTGGGAATTTTCTCTCATAATTTTTGGAGTTAGGGAAGTATTGATACTCTTGCATTCTTTACAGGTTGTACTGTTTCGACAAATTGCTGTTATGTTTGCATTGTTTGCATATGTTTGCTTGCTTAATGATTCTATTTGAGGATAGGAGTATTAAGTATGCAGAGACATTTAGTATGCAATGCTGAATACTAATTTTAGTGTTTTGTTACAGTAGAAAATGATAAGGTTTTGCATTGGTTTATATTAATCTATCTCACGAGTCCTTGTTGAGTTTGGTGTGGATGAAGCTTTTAATAAAAAGAGAAACCATGATATGAGAGGAATTAAGGAGATATAAAAGTTCAAGATTGGGGATGCCCAAGGCACTCCAAGATAATATTCCAAGAAGTCTCAAGCATCTAAGCTTGGGGATGCCCCATTAGGCATCTCACCTTTCTTCTTCAACAACTATCGGTTAGTATCGGTTGAGCCTAAGTTTTTGCTTCTTCACATGAGTTGTGCTATCCTTGGAATGTGATTTTATTTTGTTTTACTTGCTGTTTGAATAAAATAATTGGATCTGAAATTTTGAATAGAAAAGGAACCCTCCCATGGCTAGTTAATTATTTGACTACTCAGTGTCTTTCACTCATATCTTTTAGAGTAGTTTGTCATTTACTCATGTGCTTCATATATATCCTATGAGTAAATGGGGGAATGAATTGAATGTCATAAATCTGAACTTTTATATATTTCATTTGCTTATAACATGGTTAGTGATGACTTCACACATAGAAAGTATGAGGCATAAAAGTTGTTGAGAATTGGCAAACGTAGTTTTGGTCAACGTTGCAATTAATAGGAAGTAATAAGGAAAGAGAGGTTCACATACAAATATATTATATTGGACATCTTTTATGATTGTGAAGCACTCATTAAGTATGACATGCTAAAAGAGTTGACGTTGGACAAGGAAGACAACGTAATGGTTTATGTTTTCCGACATCTTAGTTAAAGTATATTGTCATTGACCTTCCAAACATGTTGAGCTTGCCTTTCTCCCTCATGCTAGCCAAATCCCTTGCACCAAGTAGAGATACTACTTGTTCTTCCAAACACCCGTAAACCCAGTTTTGCCATGAGAGTCCACCATACCTACCTATGGATTGAGTAAGATCCTTCAAGTAAGTTGTCATCGGTGCAAGCAATAAAAATTGCTCTCTAAATATGCATTACTTATTAGTGCAGAGAAAATAAGCTTTGTACGAACTTGTTGTGGAAGTAATAAAAGCGACGGAATGCATAATAAAGGTCCACGTACAAGGGGCAATATAAAGTGACGTTCTTTTGCATTAAGATTTTGTGCATCAACCCTAAACGCACATGACAACCTCTGCTTCCCTCTGCGAAGGGCCTATCTTTTACTTTATGTTTTTACTTTATGCTTGAGTCAAGATGATCCTCACCATTCCCTTTTTGATTTTATCCTTTGGCAAGCTCCTTGTGTTTGAAAGATCATGATATATATATATCCAATTGGATGTAAGTTAGCATGGGCTATTATTGTTGACATCACCTAAAGGTGAATACGTTGGGAGGCAACACAATAAGCCCCTATCTTTCTCAGTGTCCGGCTGAAACTCCATAACCACAAGTATTGCTTGAGTGTTAGCAATTGTAGAAGACTATATGATAGTTGAGTATGTGGACTTGCTGAAAAGCTCTATTCTTGACTCTTTCTGATGTTATGATAAATTGCAATTGCTTCAATGACTGAGATTATAGTTTGTTAGTTCTCAATGAAGTTTCTGAACCATGCTTGACATTGTGAATAGATTGTTACTTGATCATGAAAAGTTTTATGAGATAAGCTACTATTATGACACATATTGATGCTAGAAAAAGTGATTGGAATTATCATCGATCAAACTTAAGCACTTACTAGCATTCCGCATCAAAAATTATCTTTTTATCATTTACCTACTCCAGGACGAGCAGGAATTAAGCTTGGGGATGCCTGATATGTCTCCAACGTATCTATAATTTTTGATTGCTCCATGCTATATTATCTACTGTTTTGGGCAATATTGGACTTTATTTGCCACTTTTATCTTACTTTTGGGACTAACCTATTAACCGGAGGCCCAGCCCAGAATTGCTGTTTTTTGCCTATTTCAGTGTTTCGAAGAAAAGGAATATCAAACGGAGTCCAAAAGACCTGAAACTCCACGGAACCTGTTCTTGGACCAGAAGAAGCCCATGGAGTACCGGAAGCTCACCAGGGGAGTCCCGGGCTGCCCACGAGGGTGGGGGGGCGCCCCCTACCTCGTGGCCAGCCCGGAAGTCCACCGACGTACCTCCTGCACCCATATATACTCTCGTACCCTAAAACTTCCAGAACGGAGATTGGATCAGAAGTTCCGCCACCGCAAGCCTCTGTAGCCACGAGAAATCAATCTAGGCCCTCTCCAGCACCCTGTCGGAGGGGGCCATCATCACCGGTGGCCATGGAGGAGTATCCCGGAGGGGTCTTCATCACCATGAAGGCCAAGGACCAGAGGGTGGAGGCCATGAAGGAGGAAGCACAAGGGGGAGAATCTCTCCTCCTCTCTCTTGGTGGCACCGGAGTGCCATCGACAGGGGAATCATCGCCACGGTGATCGACTTCATCAACATCACCATCCTCATCTCTTTTATGTGGTCCACTCTCCCGCAAACCGCTGTAATCCCTACTTGAACATGGTGCTTTATGCCACATATTATGATCCAATGATGTGTTGCCATCCTATGATGTTTTGAGTAGACATCTTTTGTCTTTGGGTTGATTGATGATCTAGATTGGTATGAGTTGTATGTTTTACTTTGGTGCTGTCCTATGGTGCCCTCCGTGTCGTGCAAGCGTGAGGGATTCCTGCTGTAGGGTGTTGCAATACGTTCATGATTCTCTTATAGTGGGTTGGTGAGTGACTGAAACACAAACCCGAGTAAGAGGGATTGTTGCGTATGGGAATAAAGAGGACTTGATATGTTAATACTATGGTTGGGTTTTACCTTAATGATCTTTAGTAGTTGCGGATGCTTGCTAGATTTCCAATCATAAGTGCATATGATCCAAGTAGAGAAAGTATGTTAGCTTATGCCTCTCCATCATATGAAACTGCAATAGCGATCATCGGTCTTGTTAACAATTGCCTAGGACAATTCCGCACACCAATCCACCATTAATCCACACTCGCTATTTATAATACTAAGTAATATATTCTAACTTTATGATAATAGCACCTACTTTTATATTTTAGCTCTCCGATATCATGCAAAGTTATCCTCTTCATACCCACAACGTAGTTTTATTTCTCGTTGCTAGTTGGAAGCAAACGTTCGGTGCACGTAGAGTCGTATCAGTGGCAGATAGGGCTTGAGAGAATATTGATCTTACCTTTATCTCCTTGTGGGTTCGACACTCCATACTTATCACTTCCATCTTTGGAAAGTGCTATGATGATTCCTTGCACTTGGGGATTATCAGCAACCCAGGTTTTGGGACAAAGATTGGATACAAGGGATGAACTAGGATTTGAGAGAGATGGTGTTGGTGAAGATGTTGATGGAGATTGACCCCCTCCCGGTGAGAGGATCGATGGTGATGGTGATGGTGATGATTTCCCCCTCCCGGAGGAAAGTTTCCCCGGTAGAACAGCTCTGCCGGAGCCCTAGATTGGTTCCGCCAAGGTTCCCCCTCATGGCGGCGGAGTTTCGTCCCGAAAGCTTGCTTCTGATTTTTTTTCTAGGGTAGAAGACTTCATATAGCAGAAGATGGGCACCGAAGGGCTGCCAGGGGGTCCACAAGGCAGGGGGGCACCCAGGGGGTAGGGCGCGCCCCCCACCCTCGTGGCCAGGGTGTGGGCCCCCTCTGGTATTTCTTCCGCTTAGTATTTTTTATTAAATCCAAAAAAGACTTTCGTGGAGTTTCAGTACTTTTGGAGCTATGCAGAATAGGTCTCTAATATTTGCTCCTTTTCCAGCCCAGAATCCCACCTGCCAGCATTCTCCCTCTTCATGTAAACCTTGTAAAATAAGGGAGAATAGCCATAAGTATTGTGACATAACATGTAATAACAACCCATAATGCAATAGATATCGATATATAGGCATGATGCAAAATGGACGTATCAACTCCCCCAAGCTTAGACCTTGCTTGGCCTCAAGCGGAAGCCGATATCGAAAAATATGTCCACAAGTTTAGAGATAGAGGTGTCGATAAAAATAAAATACGGACATGAGGGCATCATGATCATTCTTATAACAGCAACATATTATATATATATATATATATATATATATATATATATATTGTCATATGATTTCTTATGCTCAAGTAACAATCTATCCACAATGTCAAGTATGAATCAGAAACTTCATTGAGAACCAACAAACTATAATCTTGGTCATTGAAGCAATTGCATTTTATCATAACATCGGAAAGAGTCAATATAAGAGCTTTTCAGCAAGTCCACATACTCAACTATCATTTAGTCTTTCACAATTGCTAACACTCACTCAATACTTATGGTTATGGAGTTTTAATCGGACACAGAGAAAGAGGGGCTTATTGTGTTGCCTCCCAACCTTTTACCTCAAGGGTAATGTCAACAATAATAGTTCATGCTAACTTACATCCAATTGGATATATATATCAGGATCTTTCCAACACGAGGTGCTTGCCAAAGGATAAAATGTAAAAAGGGAAGGTGAAGATCACCATGACTCTTAAAGTAAGACAAGAAGTAAAAGATAGGCCCTTCGCGGAGGGAAGCAGAGGTCGTCATGTGCTTTTTGGTTGGATGCACGAAATCTTAATGCAAAAGAACATCACTTTATATTGCCACTTGTGATACAAACCTTTATTATGCAATTGGGCGCTTTTATTGCTTCACGGGATCTCCGATCCCATAGAGTGGGTTACCACTATGGACAAGTCATGCGGTGGGTCTCAGACCCATCTCCATCGATGCATTATCTATCACATTACGTGATAGACCCTTTGTGAAGGGATCTGCCAAGGTTTTCGATGTTTGGATATAATCCAACGTAATAATTCCGGAGTTTCTCATTTTCTGACAGATTTTAGTCTCCTCTTCACATGCCTTGAGGACTTTCATATTGTCCTCAGAACTGTTTATCTTGACGATCATAGTTTGATTATCACAGTTCATCAAGATAGGGGGTATTGGTTTTTCAACCATAGGTAAGTCCATCAATAGCTCACGAAGCCACTCCGCTTCAACAGTGGCAGTGTCTAATGTTGTGAGTTCTGCTTCCATAGTTGACCTCGTTAAGATGGTCTACTTGCAAGACTTCCAGGAAACAGTGCCACCACCAAGTGTAAAAACATTACCATTTGTGGCCTTAATCTCATCAGCATCAGACATCCAGTTCGAGTCACTATAACCCTTTGGTACCCTTGGATACCCGGTGTAGTGAATCCCATAGCTCCCAGTGCCTTTCAAGTAGCACATAACTCTCTCAAGCGCACGCCAATGATCATCTCCCGATTTTGACACAAACCGACTCAGCTTGCTCACAGCAAAAGAGATGTCAGGCCTCGTGGCACTTTCCAAATACATAAGTGAGCCAATAATCTGAGAATACCTCATTTGATCTCTAGCATTCCGTCGATTCTTTCGAAACAACACACTAGCATCATATGGAGTTGGAGAAGGCGTGCAGTCGCTATACTCAAACGACTTAAGGTCTTTTCCACATAGTGAGATTGAAGCAGTGTGATCCCACCACTCTCATCTCTCAACAGCTTGATGTTCAAGATAACATCAGCTACTCCTAGATCCTTCATCTCAAAACAGTGAGATAAGAAATCCTTAACCTCCTTGATTAGATCAAGCTTGGTTCCAAAGATCAGTATGTCATCAACATACAGACAAAGAATAACTCCTTCACCCCCACCATGGCGATAGTACACACACTTGTCACCATCGTTTACTACAAAGCCGGTAGCAGTTAATGTTCTTTCGAACTTCTCATGCCACTCCTTAGGAGCTTGTTTAAGGCCATATAAAGACTTAATAACTTGCACACCTTTCCTTCCTAACCAGGTACTACAAAAACCATCTGGTTGATCCATGTAAATTTCCTCCTTCAACTCTCCATTGAGGAAAGCCGTCTTAACATCCATTTGATGAACGAGAAGACCATGTGAGGCAGCCAGTGATAGTAGCACCCGAATTGTGGCCAATCTAGCCATGGGTGTGTAAGTATCAAAGAAGTCTTCACCTTCTTTCTGGGTATAACCCTTAGCCACAAGCCATGCCTTGTACTTTTCAATCGTATCATTAGGTCTAAGCTTCTTCTTGAACACCCACTTACATCCTACAGGTTTGCACCCATAAGGATGGTCAGTGATCTTCCACGTTCCGTTAGCTAAGATGGAATCCATCTCGCTACGAACAGCTTCCTTCCAATAGTCGGCATCAGGAGATGCATATGCTTCTGAAATAGTCCTGGGTGTGTCATCCACAAGGTACACCATGAAATCATCACCAAAGGACTTTGCAGCCCTCTGTCTCTTACTCCTTACAGGAGTTTCATTGTCACTCTCAACAGGATTCTCAACGTGTTCCATCGCAATGGTGGGTTCAGGAATTACAGCAAATTCCTCACTAGATGGAGTAGGTATCTCCTGATATGATGAACTCGACATATCCTTCATAGGAAATATGTCCTCAAAGAAAGTTGCATCATTAGACTCCATAATCGTACCAACATGCATGTCGGAACCTCAGATTTTATTATCAAAAATATATAGCCAATGCTATGAAAAAGCATAGCCTAGAAGAACACAATCCACGGTTTTTGGTCCAAGCTTGCGCTTCTTGGGAATTGGTATATTGACTTTCGCCAAACAACCCCAATAACGTAGGTAAGAGAGTTTCAACCTTTTCTTTTCTCATTCCTCAAATGGAGTCATGGTATTATGCTTTGTGGGAACTCGGTTTAGGACATGATATGCAGTCATCAGTGCCTCCCCCCACCATTCCTTGGAAAGGCCCGATATGTCTAACATGGCGTTAACCAAATCAGTTAGAGTTTGGTTCTTTCTTTCGGCTACCCCATTTGACTGAGGTGAGTAGGGAGGCATCCTCTAATGGATTATACCATGTTACACACAAAACAAATCAAATTCGTTGGAAAAGTACTCTCCACCACGATCAGACCTAAGCCGTTTAATTTTTCGATCAAGTTGGTTCTCTGCTTCAGCTTTGTAGTTTTTGAAGAAAGTTAAAGCCTCGTCTTTTGATTTCAGAAGATACACATAACAATATCTAGTGGAGTCATCAATCAACGTTATTAAGTATCTCTTTCCACCTTTTGTCAACATGCCATTCATCTTACAAAGATCAGAATGTATTAGCTCTAGTGGCGCCAAGTCTCTTGCCTCTGTAGTCTTATGGGACTTGTGAAGTTGCTTAGCTTGCACACATACTTGGCACTTGGAGCCTTTGACAGTAGTGATTTTTGGAATTAAATTCATATTGGATAGCCGCGTCATGCAACCAAAGTTAATATGAAAAGTCGTGAATGCCAAATATCAGACTCATTATTGTGGCAAACATTATTAATAACTTTAGTGCAAATATCTGACAAAGACAAGCGAAACAAGCCTCCGCTCTCATAGCCTTTTCCAACAAATTGTCCATACTTAGAAATTACAATTTTATTGGACTCAAAAACCAACTTAAAACCATCTCAACATAAATGGGAACCGCTAACGAGATTTTTATTTATGGACATCACATGATGAATGTTCTTCATACGCATGGTCTTCCCCGAAGTAAACTTCGGATCGACCATACCGACACCTCGAACGATGGCATGTGACCCGTTCCCCATCAACACGTGAGAAGTCCCTGTGACCTGGTAAGAAGAAAACATAGAGGCGTCAGCACAAACAATTAACCAATCAGGAGATTGAAATACTGAAAGGATGGTAGAAAGAATACCGTACCCAGATTCCTTCATATCAGTATCATCGATGACAACATTAGTGGACTTGCCGCTATTCTCATGTTCGTGCTCCTCAAAGCGGTTAGGACGCTTCGGAGCCCAGTGATTAGGATCACCGCAGACATGGCAAAGTCCCTTCCCCTTCTTATGGGAATTCTTCTTGAAGTTGGTAGAATGTGACGGCTTGTTCTTCATATCAAACTTGCCTTTGCCCTGAGTTTTGTTCTTGTTGTTTTTGAACTTATTGGGCTAGAAGTTCTTCTTCTGTACCATGTGGGCACTAGAAGCTCCCTCGGCAACTCGAGCATGTGTGTCATTTGCTCTCGCCTTCTCTTAAACATCAAGAGTACCAAATATGACCGCAACGGAAAACTCATGTCTCTTGTGTTTCAGGGAAGTAGCAAAATTGTTCCACGAAGGTGGAAGCTTGGCGATGATGCCTCCGGCAACACACACTTGAAGTACTCAAGTTCCTTTGCGAGCGACTGTATCTCATGAGCCTGCTGTACAACAGAGCGCTCGTCAGTCATCTTGTAGTCATAGAATTGATCCATGACGTACAACTCGCTGCCGGCGTCCGAGGCCCCAAACTTGGCCTCTAGCGCAGCCCACATGTCCTTGCCGTTGTCAAACGACATATACGAATCCGCAATGGAATCATCAAGAACACTCAGAAGGGCGCCTTTAAAGAGGGTATCGATCTTCTCAAAAGCTTCATGTTGTGCAGGATTAAGATTGCCCTCAGGCTTGCCCTTAGTGGCGTCATAGCAGCACATGCTCTGAAACCAGTAGACTGCTCTCATGCGCCACCTCTTATATTGCACCCCCTTAAAGGCAGGCGGCTTCAGATGCGCAGCAAAACCACTCGGAGTAAATTGCCTATGATCAGGTTTTTGGACTGTTGGAAATATGAGAAAATTACTACGAGATTTAATCCGAATAAACAGAAGATAAATCATGACAGCAGTGGCAGAGATTAAACTAATCATGCGAACTAGCATAGTAGATGAACAGATCACATCTAGGGCACATACTAGAAACCTGAATTCAATCACGATCTCGAACAAGAAGGATAGAATCACATATGGTGCAGCGGGAACAGCACCGTCGGTGTTGGTGTTGTCGCCCATGTCGTCGAGGATGAGGTTGTCGAGGTCGGGGAAGAAATCGTCATTGGCGAAGTCGTCGCTGCCAGCAGTCGCGCGAGTGCGCTCCCCACAAACCTGATCGCCCCTCTCCCGTACAGGATCACGAGTGGTGGGGTTCCGGAGGCCTGCTGTCCCTTCTCATGGTGCACGCCGAAAGGAGAGATGGAGAAGACTTGCTTGGCAGCGCAATGATCTGGAACGGTGGTGCAAAACCATACGATGTGGCAGCGGCTAGGGTAGACGTTTGACTGACTATATAACGTGTCCATTAATTATTAATTAATGACTCATTATTTTTTCCCGAGCAGCAAAAATATAGACAACGTGCATAGCTCTGTCCTCGGCTCGGCTCAATCCCGCAACCCGCGGCGCGGCGCATCGTGTCTTGACGAGGCGTGGCGAGCGAGGAGGAGGAGGAGCGCGCGTGTAGGTCTCCTCTTCTCATGCTCATACAAGTGGTAGAAGAGCTCACCTTATAAAGAGGTGCAACTCTCACTCAACTTCCGTGGTGGGACTAAACTTTAGCCTCACTCACTCCACTCACATGTGTGCATGAATGGGCCAAAAGAATTTCAGAATTTTAGTTGGGCTTTGGGCCAAAGGCCTACTAGCAAAATCCAACAAAACAGAGTGTTCATTCTTCACTAAACAATCTGTGCGACTTAAAAAACAAACATGTATAACAATCTGCGTGGTCGTTGGCTTTCATGGACCTTGCATTGAATCCATCCACAAGAGGGATTTCACGATGTCGGGGCAAAAGAATCGAGTTGTTGAATACAATGTCCAGATCTTGTGCTTGCCACCCGCCGGTGTGAGTGAAGAGAGGGAGAGTGGTGAGAGAAGGGTGAGGGGGTTATCGCAGCGCTTTGGGAAGCAACACGACGTCTCGAACAAGGCTCTCCGTGTGTAGCCTCCGACGCCCGTGTGCCCTTGAGTTGCATCCACTAGTGCAGAACCGGCCTTTAGTGCCGGTTCATGACGGCCTTTAGTGCCGGTTTGCCAACCGGCACTAAAGAGTGGGGACTAAAGGTCCCCCCCTTTAGTACTGGTTCGTCACGAACCGGCGCTAAAGTGGCACCACGTGGCACGAGCCAGGCCCGGGTGCGTGTAGGGCATTAGTACCGGTTGGTAACACCAATCGGTACTAAATGTTTGGGTGTTTTTTTAAAAAATTTCTTTAATTTTGTGTTTTCAATTTAATTTACTGATTGTTTTACATTATAATGAGTTGTTAAATCATTAGGTGAAAAAGTAACGCGGATTAGTTTCGACTGGATGCATTGGATCTAGCTACTAGCTAAGTGATCAAGTATATGCCATATCCATATTATACTTGATCAAGTATAATATATATGGATATGGCATATACTTGATCACTTAGGTAGGATCCATCCAGCTGAAACTAATCTGCGGTTTCTTTCATTAAATGATATAATAACTCATCATCATCATCATATTAATTAATATAAAAACTCTTGCATCATATCATCAACATGAGTATATATACTCTAGCTAGCTAGCTAAAAATCATCGTAGTCGTCATTATCACTATTTAATCATCATAGTCACTACCGCTATCTAATCACCACCAACACTAGCTTAAAGAATAAACATTCACTTGTACCAGAAGCAAAAAATATCATCGAGTTCAACATGATTGTCATGATATTACAAGCGTTCATATATAACACCACAAAAGCAAATCACTCTTTGAGATTAAGTTCAGAACGAAGAACACGGACATGAAAGGACAAGTACTAAGAGCAGCATGAACTAGCTAAATCACTCCTGCTAGCTACTCTCTATCTAGTAAAATAGCATAGAACATGTATAGCTCTCCTGATTCATCATACTGGAGCATGCAGATGAACATGTCTCCTAATCGTGGGCTGCGCTTCTCATTGCTACCCCCTAGTACTTCTCTGCGATCGTTAACAATTTTCCTCCAATCTTTCACTATTAAGCATTCATCGCTTCTAGAAATCCTGAATGCATTCATGTGCAATGCAGGATATCTTGGCCGTAAGCTAACAATTGACATGCGACCTTTAGTCTCGATCCCCTGAGGCACAACTGTCATCGGGAGTCCCTGTTGAAGAGCATCATATAGTACTTAATTAATATACTTAGCAATGAAAGTTTAGCAAAAAAATGTATGCAAAATATGCACTGAGGAGTAAAAATCTTACCATCATTCCTAAATAGATGTGACCGTAGTTCAATACCATCACTATTGGTCGCACGTTTTGAGTACTAACATTTCTAAGTGCAGGAAGAAAATTTGTCTTGACAGTATGAAGATCCTCAAGCCATGAAACATAATGACTTATCTCCTTGCAGTTTAGTTCAGCTCCAGGACAGTAGTAGGTCCTGTCTACCAAGCGCCGGACATGTTTGGTTGAATGGAGATAAGTTGTCAATAGAAATTAGTTGTCAATTATTTTTGGATAAGCAATATCAAATACAAAAATATAGTTGAGAAGAACTCACATAATGGTAGAACTGGAGGCGTCTGCACATCGATCCATATGTCTCTATTACCTTCAATATCATCTTCCGGACGAATATCAAAGGTGATAACCATACCAGGCTCAAATGCATAAGCCTTGCATAGTGCTTGCCAAGTTTTGCATTCAAAATAGGTGTACGTGTGTGCATTGTATACTTTGACGTTGAAAGTATAACCATGCTTAGTTTTCAGGTAAACTCTCTTTACCTCCATAGTTTCCATTGAAACCTATCTTATCCAAGACAAAAATTCTTGCATGGCAGGGGATGCGCTAGTAGAATAGTGAAAATTAAAAATTATAAGTCAGCCAAATGAAGCATATATAAGTCATGCTTAATTACGAAAACAGACTTGTCGTTGTGACTTACTGTATCGAATTCGAAGGTCTCATCCAGCTTGATGCTGAATCGCCTATCATCAACAAGGAAATTTCTGTTGCACTGGCCGCGCTGGTCTTCACAGTATTCGCACATAATGAAATTTTTTTCATCGTCACACGACATTTCCTATGTTCATATTAGGCGAAACATTAAACACTTACTAATTCAATTAATTCAACTACTTCTATTAATTCAACTAAGCATTTACTAAAAATAAACTAGTTATATTAATTCAACTAGTTCAACTAAACATTTACTAAAAATAAACTAGTTATATTAATTCAATTAGTTTAACTAAGCACTTACTAAAAATAAACTAGTTATATAAATTCAACTAGTTCAACTAAACATTTACTAAAAATAAACTAGTTATATTAATTCAATTAATTCAACTAAGCATTTACTAAAAATAAACTAGTTATATTAATTCAACTAGTTCAACTAAACATTTACTAAAAATAAACTAGTTATATTAAT
>NC_041391.1:706767663-706768536 GCF_002162155.2 Triticum dicoccoides
GGGGGCGACGGCACGGCGGCGCGGCGGCGTCGGCGGCGTCGGAGCTCGAGATGTCTCGCGCGAGAAGTGGAACAAAGTGGCGACGATAACTGAATTTTCGTAAGTGACATATATATAGGAGGGGCCTTTAGTACCGGTTGGAGCCACCAACCGGTACTAAAGGCCAATTTTGGCCAGCCCAAGCGGCGGGAAACGAGGGTCTTTAGTGCCGGTTGGTGGCTCCAACCGGTATTAAAGGGCAACACATTAGTACCGGTTGGAGCCACCCACCGGTACTAATGGCCGTGCGCTGCCACCCGCAGTGCACTCCTTTTAGTCCCACCTCGTCGAGCGAAGGGCAGCCGCACTGGTTTATAAACCCAGCCGCGGCTGCCCTTTCGAACTCCTCTATATAGCAGGCTTCTGGGCCTAACTAGGGCGCACTGCCCTGTGAGCCTGCTGGCCCTTCTAGGCCTATATTTGCACACCCTAGGTCTGGCAGGCCCACCGGGCAGCGGCCCAACATTTTTTTATATAATTTTTTTTCCTGCATTATTTATTTTCTTCTATTTATTTTTGAGTAATTTTTTTATATAGTTTTATCTTTTCTGCTTTATTTATTTCTTCTATTTATTTCTGAGTAGTTTTTTTGCTGTATTTAGTTTCTCTGTGAATGTTTTTGCTTTCTATAATTTTTTTTCTTTTCTGCATTATTTATTTTCTTTTATTTATTTTTGAGTAATTTTTTATATAGTTTTTTTCTTTTATGCTTTATTTTTTCCTTCTATTTATTTATGAGTAGTTTTTTTGCTGTATTTAGTTTCTTTGTGAATATTTTTGCTTTATATATTTTTTTTTCTTTTCTGCATTATTTATTTTCTTCTATTTATTTTT
>NC_041391.1:706783361-706786501 GCF_002162155.2 Triticum dicoccoides
TCTCCTTCTTCTCCTTCTTCTCCTTCTTCTTCCTCTTCTTCTTCTTCTTGTTCCTCCTCTTCTTCCTCTTCTTCCTCTTCTTCTTCCTCTTCTTCCTCTTCTTCTTCGTCCTCTTCCTCTTCTTCTTCCTCTTCCTCTTCTTCCTCTTCTTCTTATTCTTCTTCTGCTTCTTCTGCTTCTTCTTCCTCTTCTTCTTCTTCTTTATATATAGAGTTCATTGAACACCAAATGCTTGTGATAGTTTGAAAAATAACATATTTAAATTGTGCATCTGAACGCAGAAAAAATACATTGATCAGTACCGCCTTTCAGCCAAAACACGCTACTGCTACAGAGAAGTACATATAAAAAATACATTGATCATCAATGATCTTTTTGTATAGAATCTAAATCGTCAATAGGAATCTACCACCGATTTAAGAACCGGCGAAGACTCCTATTGCAGCCACAGATCCTACACATAGAGTTTAATAAAGACCAAATGTTTGTGATAGTTTGAGAAGTAACATACTTAAGGTGGTCAAATTCTTGTTAGGGGAGCGAGGTGGGACTAAAAATAGCGCCTGCCACAACCTCTTTAGTACCGGTTAGTGCCACGAACCAGTACTAAAGGTGCTGCCCGGGCACCAGCATCTTTAGTACCGGTTTGTGGCACGAACCAGTACTAAAGATTACCAATGAACCGGTACTAAAGGTCACCTCCCGCCAAGTCATTTGAACCGGCACTAATGGACGCATTAGTGCCGGCTCATATGCAAACCGGTACTAATGTTTCTCATATTTGACCCTTTTTCTACTAGTGATCGCTCGGGTCTGACTTCGGAAAAGGGTTGATTTGAGCATTCCTCCTCAACCAGGCCTGGAGGTGCTTTAAGATTCGTGTGGACCGAGATTTTGATGCAAGGCAGGCGATCAAACGGGCCAGAACTGCATCGCGTGCGGGTCTAGACTCGCGAATTCACAAAACAGATGAATTGATGTCGGAGGAAATGAAATCATTTGTTCATCAGACTATAGCAACACTGGCATTTCCGATTCGTTCAGATTAACCCTGACAATTCTGTATAACAGAGCGCTTGTTCGTCACTGTTTATTATTCTTCAGTAAACAGAGCGCTTGTTCGTCACTGTTTATTATTCTTAAGTAAACAGAGCGCTTGTTCTTCCGTAAACAATATGTATAGATAAAGTTCCTGGATGCAACTTTAAAAACAAGAATACTAAACATGTTGTATAATCTGCTCATTCGTTGGCTTTGGTGGACCTCGAACTGAATCCATCGACAAAAGGGATTTCGCACTGTCGGGGCAAAAGAATCAAACTGCTGAACATGTGAAACATGCGTACTAGCCAGCAAGCATGCACCATTAATTCGCCAGACTAATACAATACCAGCATTTCTGTTTCATTCAGATTAACATTCACAAACCATAGGCAGCAACAAGTACCGAAGAAACAATAAAATCTTCAAGAAGATTGCCCCTGAAATATTTCAGAAGGACTCTTCTGAGATAGGATCTGAAGATAATGAGCTTACTATATAAAGAATAAGTACTTGAATATTCTTCAGAATTGGATCGAGAACAATCTCTGAGTTAAGGTACCAAGACGAGGAATTGGCTGATTCACTCTTGCATCATTTTGCTTGTTTCCTTTTATGAATGTGTACGTACGAGACATAGATGAAACACTTATTCTACTCGTCACTGTTGTTGATGAGCATTTCAATGACCTCGGGGACTATGGAAGAGGTGTTATCCGTCTATCAGCGAGGAAACAAAGAGGTAAAATGTCACTCAAAGAAAACGAATTTGCAACATCACTATTATTAACTCACTTACTCGGGTTTCTACAATCTGCAACCTGGGAGTGCTGTCCCAGTTCCCAGATGACAAACTTGAATGAAAAGGTTGATGAATTAAAGGTTCGTTGTTGGGTGCTCAAAATTTTATGTTCCTGTAAACTATTCCCCATGCCTAGAGGGATGAGTTGGAAGTAAATTTGGAGAAAGCGAAGAAAGGAGAGCCTCCATACAGAGTTTCTCAATAAACAGAGTGTTCGTTCTTCAGTAAACAGAGTGTTCGTTGTTCAGTGAACAGAGTGTCGGTTCTTCAGTAAACGACAGTCAGTATAGATGTTGAAGTTCCTGGCTGCAACTTTTAGAAACAAGAATACTAAACATGTTGCATAACAATCTGCACAGTCGTTGGAGACTGGAGGGATTTCGCACTGTCGGTGCAAAAGAATCGATCTGCTGAACATGTGAAAAAATCGTCCTTGCAGCAGGAACTGCTGAACCATTCATTCGTCAGATTAGAACAACACTAGCATTTCAGTTTCATTCAGATTACCCATTCACAAATCATAGGCAGCGACAAGTAGCAAAAAGAAATAGACTGCATTTCATCCAAACCGGATCAACAAGAGTTCTCGGGCGTTCACAAGGCATGATGAATTATTGTCAGAGCAACAAAAAAGCAGTTTCATTCAGATTACCATGGACAAATCACAGACAGCAAACATGAAGCATTCCATTCCAACCAGATCCACCCTCGATACACGCACCAACAAGAACATTGGCCAAGAAGAACTAATCTACCAACCTAAAACCATCACCACGCCATACTCAGATCTCTGGTACTCTAAAACTCCTGGGACTGGGAGGCGGAGCCGCCGGTGCCGGCGCCCTTGCCGACCTTCTTGGGGAGGAGCACGGAGTGGATGTTGGGCAGCACGCCGCCGGCGGCGATGGTGACGCCGCCGAGCAGCCGGCTGAGCTCCTCGTCGTTGCGGACGGCGAGCTGGATGTGGCGCGGCGAGATCCGGGTCTTCTTGTTGTCGCGCGCCGCGTTGCCGGCCAGCTCCAGGGCCTCGGCGGCGAGGTACTCGAGCACGGCGCAGAGGTAGACGGGGGCGCCCGCGCCCACGCGCTTCGCGTACCGGCCGACCTTGAGGTGCCGGGCGACGCGGCCCACGGGGAACTGCAGGCCCGCCTTCACCGACCGCGACACCGACTTGCTGCCCTTCGGCTTGCCCCTCCCGCCGCCGGCTGCCGCTGTCGCCATCGCTGGAGTGGGGTGGGGGGTGGTACTACGGTGGTCGCCGGAGAGATGGCCGGAGTGAGGGAGATTGTGGGGGGGC